>NW_027206723.1:300174-600349 GCF_032191515.1 Phaenicophaeus curvirostris
TCTGCAGCTTGCAGTGAAAGCGCTTCCAGAGGGGAGTCTAATGAGGGCAAACATTTGATGGTAGCAGCTTCCCTGCGGGAGATATTCTCTTTGCCATAATCGCCTTATTAGCCGCAGTTAAGTTACAATTCAGTACCCTATCCTACAGCTTGCTGTTAGGAGGGAATCTGCAGCTTGCAGTGAAAGCGCTTCCAGAGGGGAGTCTAATGAGGGCAAATATTTGATGTTAGCAGCTTCCCTGCGGGAGATACTCTCTTTGCCAAAATCGCATTATTAGGCGAAAGTAAGTTACAATTCAGTACCCCATCCTAAAGCTTGCTGTTAGGAGGGAATCTGCAGCTTGCAGTGAAAGCGCTTCCAGAGGGGAGTCTAATGAGGGCAAACATTTGATGGTAGCAGCTTCCCTGCGGGAGATAGTCTCTTTGCCATAATCGCCTTATTAGCCGCAGTTAAGTTACAATTCAGTACCCTATCCTAAAGCTTGCTGTTAGGAGGGAATCTGCAGCTTGCAGTGAAAGCGCTTCCAGAGGGGAGTCTAATGAGGGCAAACATTTGATGGTAGCAGCTTCCCTGCGGGAGATACTCTCTTTGCCAAAATCGCATTATTAGCCGCAGTTAAGTTACAATTCAGTACCCTATCCTAAAGCTTGCTGTTAGGAGGGAATCTGCAGCTTGCAGTGAAAGCGCTTCCAGAGGGGAGTCTAATGAGGGCAAACATTTGATGGTAGCAGCTTCCCTGCGGGAGATAGTCTCTTTGCCAAAATCGCATTATTAGGCGAAAGTAAGTTACAATTCAGTACCCTATCCTAAAGCTTGCTGTTAGGAGGGAATCTGCAGCTTGCAGTGAAAGCGCTTCCAGAGGGGAGTCTAATGAGGGCAAACATTTGATGGTAGCAGCTTCCCTGCGGGAGAAAGTCTCTTTGCTAAAATCGCATTATTAGGCGAAAGTACGTTACAATTCAGTACCCTATCCTAAAGATTGCTGTTAGGAGGGAATCTGCAGCTTGCAGTGAAAGCGCTTCCAGAGGGGAGTCTAATGAGGGCAAACATTTGATGGTAGCAGCTTCCCTGCGGGAGATACTCTCTTTGCCAAAATCGCATTATTAGGCGAAAGTAAGTTACAATTCAGTACCCTATCCTAAAGCTTGCTGTTAGGAGGGAATCTGCAGCTTGCAGTGAAAGCGCTTCCAGAGGGGAGTCTAATGAGGGCAAATATTTGATGGTAGCAGCTTCCCTGCGGGAGATACTCTCTTTGCCAAAATCGCATTATTAGGCGAAAGTAAGTTACAATTCAGGACCCTATCCTAAAGCTTGCAGTTAGGAGGGAATCTGCAGCTTGCAGTGAAAGCGCTTCCACAGGGTAGTCTAATGAGGGCAAACATTTGATGGTAGCAGCTTCCCTGCAGGAGATACTCTTTTTGCCAAAATCGCATTATTAGGCGAAAGTAAGTTACAATTCAGTACCCTATCCTAAAGCTTGCTGTTAGGAGGGAATCTGCAGCTTGCAGTGAAAGCGCTTCCAGAGGGGAGTCTAATGAGGGCAAACATTTGATGGTAACAGCTTCCCTGCAGGAGATATTCTCTTTGCCAAAATCGCCTTATTAGGCGAAAGTAAATTTCAATTCAGTACCCTATCCTAAAGCTTGCTGTTAGGAGGGAATCTGCAGCTTGCAGTGAAAGCGCTTCCAGAGGGGAGTCTAATGAGGGCACAGATTTGATGGTAGCAGATTCCCTGCGGGAGATACTCTCTTTGCCAAAATCGCATTTTTAGGCGAAAGTAAGTTACAATTCAGGACCCTATCCTAAAGCTTGCAGTTAGGAGGGAATCTGCAGCTTGCAGTGAAAGCGCTTCCAGAGGGTAGTCTAATGAGGGCAAACATTTGATGGTAGCAGCTTCCCTGCGGGAGATAGTCTCTTTTCCAAAATCGCATTATTAGGCGAAAGTAAGTTACAATTCAGTACCCTATCCTAAAGCTTGCTGTTAGGAGGGAATCTGCAGCTTGAAGTGAATGCGCTTCCAGAGGGGAGTCTAATGAGGGCAAATATTTGATGGTAGCAGCTTCCCTGCGGGAGATATTCTCTTTGCCATAATCGCCTTATTAGCCGCATTTAAGATACAATTCAGTACCCTATCCTAAAGCTTGCTGTTAGGAGGGAATCTGCAGCTTGCAGTGAAAGCGCTTCCAGAGGGGAGTCTAATGAGGGCAAACATTTGATGGTAGCAGCTTCCCTGCGGGAGATACTCTCTTTGCCAAAATCGCATTATTAGGCGAAAGTAAGTTACAATTCAGGACCCTATCCTAAAGCTTGCTGTTAGGAGGGAATCTGCAGCTTGCAGTGAAAGCGCTTCCAGAGGGGAGTCTAATGAGGGCAAACATTTGATGGTAGCAGCTTCCCTGCGGGAGATATTCTCTTTGCCAAAATCGCCTTATTAGCCGCAGTTAAGTTACAATTCAGTACACTGTCCTACAGCTTGCTGTTAGGAGGGAATCTGCAGCTTGCAGTGAAAGCGCTTCCAGAGGGGAGTCTAATGAGGGCAAACATTTGATGTTAGCAGCTTCCCTGCGGGAGATACTCTCTTTGCCAAAATCGCATTATTAGGCGAAAGTAAGTTACAATTCAGTACCCCATCCTAAAGCTTGCTGTTAGGAGGGAATCTGCAGCTTGCAGTGAAAGCGCTTCCAGAGGGGAGTCTAATGAGGGCAAACATTTGATGGTAGCAGCTTCCCTGCGGGAGATAGTCTCTTTGCCATAATCGCCTTATTAGCCGCAGTTAAGTTACAATTCAGTACCCTATCCTAAAGCTTGCTGTTAGGAGGGAATCTGCAGCTTGCAGTGAAAGCGCTTCCAGAGGGGAGTCTAATGAGGGCAAACATTTGATGGTAGCAGCTTCCCTGCGGGAGATACTCTCTTTGCCAAAATCGCATTATTAGGCGAAAGTAAGTTACAATTCAGTACCCTATCCTAAAGCTTGCTGTTAGGAGGGAATCTGCAGCTTGCAGTGAAAGCGCTTCCAGAGGGGAGTCTAATGAGGGCAAACATTTGATGGTAGCAGCTTCCCTGCGGGAGATAGTCTCTTTTCCAAAATCGCATTATTAGGCGAAAGTAAGTTACAATTCAGTACCCTATCCTAAAGCTTGCTGTTAGGAGGGAATCTGCAGCTTGCAGTGAAAGCGCTTCCAGAGGGGAGTCTAATGAGGGCAAACATTTGATGGTAGCAGCTTCCCTGCGGGAGAAAGTCTCTTTTCTAAAATCGCATTATTAGGCGAAAGTACGTTACAATTCAGTACCCTTTCCTAAAGCTTGCTGTTAGGAGGGAATCTGCAGCTTGCAGTGAAAGCGCTTCCAGAGGGGAGTCTAATGAGGGCAAACATTTGATGGTAGCAGCTTCCCTGCGGGAGATAGTCTCTTTGCCAAAATCGCATTATTAGGCGAAAGTAAGTTACAATTCAGTACCCTATCCTAAAGCTTGCTGTTAGGAGGGAATCTGCAGCTTGCAGTGAAAGCGCTTCCAGAGGGGAGTCTAATGAGGGCAAATATTTGATGGTAGCAGCTTCCCTGCGGGAGATACTCTCTTTGCCAAAATCGCATTATTAGGCGAAAGTAAGTTACAATTCAGGACCCTATCCTAAAGCTTGCAGTTAGGAGGGAATCTGCAGCTTGCAGTGAAAGCGCTTCCACAGGGTAGTCTAATGAGGGCAAACATTTGATGGTAGCAGCTTCCCTGCGGGAGATAGTCTCTTTTCCAAAATCGCATTATTAGGCGAAAGTAAGTTACAATTCAGTACCCTATCCTAAAGCTTGCAGTTAGGAGGGAATCTGCAGCTTGAAGTGAATGTGCTTCCAGAGGGTAGTCTAACGAGGGCAAACATTTGATGGTAGCAGCTTCCCTGCGGGAGATAGTCTCTTTGCCATAATCGCCTTATTAGCCGCAGTTAAGTTACAATTCAGTACCCTATGCTAAAGCTTGCTGTTAGGAGGGAATCTGCAGCTTGCAGTGAAAGCGCTTCCAGAGGGGAGTCTAATGAGGGCAAACATTTGATGGTAGCAGCTTCCCTGCGGGAGATACTCTCTTTGCCAAAATCGCATTATTAGGCGAAAGTAAGTTACAATTCAGTACCCTATCCTAAAGCTTGCTGTTAGGAGGGAATCTGCAGCTTGCAGTGAAAGCGCTTCCAGAGGGGAGTCTAATGAGGGCAAGCATTTGATGGTAGCAGCTTCCCTGCGGGAGAAAGTCTCTTTGCTAAAATCGCATTATTAGGCGAAAGTAAGTTACAATTCAGTACCCTTTCCTAAAGCTTGCTGTTAGGAGGGAATCTGCAGCTTGCAGTGAAAGCGCTTCCAGAGGGGAGTCTAATGAGGGCAAACATTTGATGGTACCAGCTTCCCTGCGGGAGATACTCTCTTTGCCAAAATCGCATTATTAGGCGAAAGTAAGTTACAATTCAGTACCCTATCCTAAAGCTTGCTGTTAGGAGGGAATCTGCAGCTTGCAGTGAAAGCGCTTCCAGAGGGGAGTCTAATGAGGGCAAATATTTGATGGTAGCAGCTTCCCTGCGGGAGATACTCTCTTTGCCAAAATCGCATTATTAGGCGAAAGTAAGTTACAATTCAGGACACTATCCTAAATCTTGCAGTTAGGAGGGAATCTGCAGCTTGCAGTGAAAGCGCTTCCAGAGGGGAGTCTAATGAGGGCAAACATTTGATGGTAGCAGCTTCCCTGCGGGAGATAGTCTCTTTTCTAAAATCGCATTATTAGGCGAAAGTAAGTTACAATTCAGTACCCTATCCTAAAGCTTGCTGTTAGGAGGGAATCTGCAGCTTGAAGTGAATGCGCTTCCAGAGGCTAGTCTAACGAGGGCAAACATTTGATGGTAGCAGCTTCCCTGCGGGAGATAGTCTCTTTGCCAAAATCGCCTTATTAGCCGCAGTTAAGTTACAATTCAGTACCCTATCCTAAAGCTTGCTGTTAGGAGGGAATCTGCAGCTTGCAGTGAAAGCGCTTCCAGAGGGGAGTCTAATGAGGGCAAACATTTGATGGTAACAGCTTCCCTGCGGGAGATATTCTCTTTGCCAAAATCGCCTTATTAGCCGCAGTTAAGTTACATTTCAGTACCCTATCCTAAAGCTTGCTGTTAGGAGGGAATCTGCAGCTTGCAGTGAAAGCGCTTCCAGAGGGGAGTCTAATGAGGGCAAACATTTGATGGTAGCATCTTCCCTGCGGGAGATATTCTCTTTGCCATATTCTCCTTATTAGCCGCAGTTAAGTTACAATTCAGTACCCTATCCTAAAGCTTGCTGTTAGGAGGGAATCTGCAGCTTGCAGTGAAAGCGCTTCCAGAGGGGAGTCTAATGAGGGCAAACATTTGATGGTAGCAGCTTCCCTGCCGGAGATACTCTCTTTGCCAAAATCGCATTATTAGGCGAAAGTAAGTTACAATTCAGTACCCTATCCTAAAGCTTGCTGTTAGGAGGGAATCTGCAGCTTGCAGTGAAAGCGCTTCCAGAGGGTAGTCTAATGAGGGCAAACATTTGATGGTAGCCGATTCCCTGCGGGAGATACTCTCTTTGCCAAAATCGCATTTTTAGGCGAAAGTAAGTTACAATTCAGTACCCTATCCTAAAGCTTGCAGTTAGGAGGGAATCTGCAGCTTGCAGTGAAAGCGCTTCCACAGGGTAGTCTAATGAGGGCAAACATTTGATGGTAGCAGCTTCCCTGCGGGAGATAGTCTCTTTTCCAAAATCGCATTATTAGGCGAAAGTAAGTTACAATTCAGTACCCTATCCTAAAGCTTGCTGTTAGGAGGGAATCTGCAGCTTGCAGTGAAAGCGCTTCCAGAGGGGAGTCTAATGAGGGCAAATATTTGATGGTAGCAGCTTCCCTGCGGGAGATATTCTCTTTGCCATAATCGCCTTATTATCCGCATTTAAGATACAATTCAGTACCCTATGCTAAAGCTTGCTGTTAGGAGGGAATCTGCAGCTTGCAGTGAAAGCGCTTCCAGAGGGGAGTCTAATGAGGGCAAACATTTGATGGTAGCAGCTTCCCTGCGGGAGATACTCTCTTTGCCAAAATCGCATTATTAGGCGAAAGTAAGTTACAATTCAGTACCCTATCCTAAAGCTTGCTGTTAGGAGGGAATCTGCAGCTTGCAGTGAAAGCGCTTCCAGAGGGGAGTCTAATGAGGGCAAACATTTGATGGTAGCAGCTTCCCTGCGGGAGATACTCTCTTTGCCAAAATCGCATTATTAGGCGAAAGTAAGTTACAATTCAGGACCCTATTCTAAAGCTTGCTGTTAGGAGGAAATCTGCAGCTTGCAGTGAAAGCGCTTCCAGAGGGTAGTCTAATGAGGGCAAACATTTGATGGTAGCAGCTTCCCTGCGGGAGATAGTCTCTTTGCCATAATCGCCTTATTAGCCGCAGTTAAGTTACAATTCAGTACCCTATCCTAAAGCTTGCTGTTAGGAGGGAATCTGCAGCTTGAAGTGAATGCGCTTCCAGAGGGGAGTCTAATGAGGGCAAACATTTGATGGTAGCAGCTTCCCTGCGGGAGATAGTCTCTTTTCCAAAATCGCATTATTAGGCGAAAGTAAGTTACAATTCAGTACCCTATCCTAAAGCTTGCTGTTAGGAGGGAATCTGCAGCTTGCAGTGAAAGCGCTTCCAGAGGGGAGTCTAATGAGGGCAAAGATTTGATGGTAGCAGCTTCCCTGCGGGAGATAGTCTCTTTGCCAAAATCGCCTTATTAGGCGAAAGTAAGTTACAATTCAGGACCCTATCCTAAAGCTTGCAGTTAGGAGGGAATCTGCAGCTTGCAGTGAAAGCGCTTCCAGAGGGTAGTCTAATGAGGGCAAACATTTGATGGTAACAGCTTCCCTGCGGGAGATATTCTCTTTGACAAAATCGCCTTATTAGCCGCAGTTAAGATACAATTCAGTACCCTATCCTAAAGCTTGCTGTTAGGAGGGAATCTGCAGCTTGCAGTGAAAGCGCTTCCAGAGGGCAGTCTAATGAGGGCAAGCATTTGATGGTAGCAGCTTCCCTGCGGGAGATACTCTCTTTGCCAAAATCGCATTATTAGGCGAAAGTAAGTTACAATTCAGTACCCTATCCTAAAGCTTGCTGTTGGGAGGGAATCTTCAGCTTGCAGTGAAAGCGCTTCCAGAGGGTAGTCTAATGAGGGCAAACATTTGATGGTAGCATCTTTCCAGCGGGAGATACTCTCTTTGCCAAAATCGCATTATTAGGCGAAAGTAAGTTACAATTCAGTACCCCTTCCTAAAGCTTGATGTTAGGAGGGAATCTGCAGCTTGCAGTGAAAGCGCTTCCAGAGGGGGGTCTAATGAGGGCAAACATTTGATGGTAACAGCTTTCCTGCCGGAGATAATCTCTTTGCCAAAACCGCATTATTAGCCGCAGTTAAGTTACAATTCAGTACCCTATCCTAAAGCTTGCTGTTAGGAGGGAATCTGCAGCTTGCAGTGAAAGCGCTTCCAGAGGGGAGTCTAATGAGGGCAAACATTTGATGGTAGCAGCTTCCCTGCGGGAGATATTCTCTTTGCCAAATTCTCTTTATTAGCCGCAGTTAAGTTACAATTCAGTACCCTATTCTAAAGCTTGCTGTTAGGAGGGAATCTGCAGCTTGCAGTGAAAGCACTTCCAGAGGGGAGTCTAATGAGGGCAAACATTTGATGGTAGCAGCTTCCCTGCCGGAGATACTCTCTTTGCCAAAATCGCATTATTAGGCGAAAGTAAGTTACAATTCAGTACCCTATCCTAAAGCTTGCTGTTAGGAGGGAATCTGCAGCTTGCAGAGAAAGCGCTTCCACAGGGTAGTCTAATGAGGGCAAACATTTGATGGTAGCAGCTTCCCTGCGGGAGATACTCTCTTTGCCAAAATCGCATTATTAGGCAAAAGTAAGTTACAATTCAGTACCCTATCCTAAAGCTTGCTGTTAGGAGGGAATCTGCAGCTTGAAGTGAATGCGCTTCCAGAGGGGAGTCTAATGAGGGCAAATATTTGATGGTAGCAGCTTCCCTGCGGGAGATATTCTCTTTGCCATAATCGCCTTATTAGCCGCATTTAAGTTACAATTCAGTACCCTATCCTAAAGCTTGCTGTTAGGAGGGAATCTGCAGCTTGCAGTGAAAGCGCTTCCAGAGGGGAGTCTAATGAGGGCAAACATTTGATGGTAGCAGCTTCCCTGCGGGAGATACTCTCTTTGCCAAAATCGCATTATTAGGCGAAAGTAAGTTACAATTCAGGACCCTATCCTAAAGCTTGCTGTTAGGAGGGAATCTGCAGCTTGCAGTGAAAGCGCTTCCAGAGGGGAGTCTAATGAGGGCAAACATTTGATGGTAGCAGCTTCCCTGCGGGAGATAGTCTCTTTGCCAAAATCGCATTATTAGGCGAAAGTAAGTTACAATTCAGTACCCTATCCTAAAGCTTGCTGTTAGGAGGGAATCTGCAGCTTGCAGTGAAAGCGCTTCCAGAGGGGAGTCTAATGAGGGCAAAGATTTGATGGTAGCAGCTTCCCTGCGGGAGATAGTCTCTTTGCCAAAATCGCCTTATTAGGCGAAAGTAAGTTACAATTCAGTACCCTATCCTAAAGCTTGCTGTTAGGAGGGAATCTGCAGCTTGCAGTGAAAGCGCTTCCAGAGGGGAGTCTAATGAGGGCAAATATTTGATGGTAGCAGCTTCCATGCGGGAGATACTCTCTTTGCCAAAATCGCATTATTAGGCGAAAGTAAGTTACAATTCAGTACCCTATCCTAAAGCTTGCTGTTAGGAGGGAATCTGCAGCTTGCAGTGAAAGCGCTTCCAGAGGGGAGTCTAATGAGGGCAAACATTTGATGGTAGCAGCTTCCCTGCGGGAGATAGTCTCTTTGCTAAAATCGCATTATTAGGCGAAAGTACGTTACAATTCAGTACCCTTTCCTAAAGCTTGCTGTTAGGAGGGAATCTGCAGCTTGCAGTGAAAGCGCTTCCAGAGGGGAGTCTAATGAGGGCAAACATTTGATGGTAGCAGCTTCCCTGCGGGAGATAGTCTCTTTGCCAAAACCGCATTATTAGCCGCAGATAAGTTACAATTCAGTACCCTATCCTAAAGCTTGCTGTTAGGAGGGAATCTGCAGCTTGCAGTGAAAGCACTTCCAGAGGGGAGTCTAATGAGGGCAAACATTTGATGGTAGCAGCTTCCCTGCGGGAGATATTCTCCTTGCCAAATTCTCCTTATTAGCTGCAGTTAAGTTACAATTCAGTACCCTATCCTAAAGCTTGCTGTTAGGAGGGAATCTGCAGCTTGCAGTGAAAGCGCTTCCAGAGGGGAGTCTAATGAGGGCAAACATTTGATGGTAGCAGCTTCCCTGCCGGAGATACTCTCTTTGCCAAAATCGCATTATTAGGCGAAAGTAAGTTACAATTCAGTACCCTATCCTAAAGCTTGCAGTTAGGAGGGAATCTGCAGCTTGCAGTGAAAGCGCTTCCAGAGGGGAGTCTAATGAGGGCAAAGATTTGATGGTAGCAGCTTCCCTGCGGGAGATACTCTCTTTGCCAAAATCGCATTATTAGGCGAAAGTAAGTTACAATTCAGTACCCTATCCTAAAGCTTGCAGTTAGGATGGAATCTGCAGCTTGCAGTGAAAGCGCTTCCAGAGGGTAGTCTAAAGAGGGCAAACATTTGATGGTAGCAGCTTCCCTGCGGGAGATAGTCTCTTTGCCAAAATCGCATTATTAGGCGAAAGTAAGTTACAATTCAGTACCCTATCCTAAAGCTTGCTCTTAGGAGGGAATCTGCAGCTTGAAGTGAATGCGCTTCCAGAGGGGAGTCTAATGAGGGCAAATATTTGATGGTAGCAGCTTCCCTGCGGGAGATATTCTCTTTGCCATAATCGCCTTATTAGCCGCATTTAAGTTACAATTCAGTACCCTATCCTAAAGCTTGCTGTTAGGAGGGAATCTGCAGCTTGAAGTGAAAGCGCTTCCAGAGGGGAGTCTAATGAGGGCAAACATTTGATGGTAGCAGCTTCCCTGCGGGAGATACTCTCTTTGCCAAAATCGCATTATTAGGCGAAAGTAAGTTACAATTCAGTACCCTATCCTAAAGCTTGCTGTTAGGAGGGAATCTGCAGCTTGCAGTGAAAGCGCGTCCAGAGGGGAGTCTAATGAGGGCAAACATTTGATGGTAGCAGCTTCCCTGCGGGAGATATTCTCTTTGCCATAATCGCCTTATTAGCCGCAGTTAAGTTACAATTCAGTACACTGTCCTACAGCTTGCTGTTAGGAGGGAATCTGCAGCTTGCAGTGAAAGCGCTTCCAGAGGGGAGTCTAATGAGGGCAAACATTTGATGGTAGCAGCTTCCCTGCGGGAGATAGTCTCTTTGCCAAAATCGCATTATTAGGCGAAAGTAAGTTACAATTCAGTACCCTATCCTAAAGCTTGCTGTTAGGAGGGAATCTGCAGCTTGCAGTGAAAGCGCTTCCAGAGGGGAGTCTAATGAGGGCAAAGATTTGATGGTAGCAGCTTCCCTGCGGGAGATAGTCTCTTTGCCAAAATCGCATTATTAGGCGAAAGTAAGTTACAATTCAGGACCCTATCCTAAAGCTTGCTGTTAGGAGGGAATCTGCAGCTTGCAGTGAAAGCGCTTCCAGAGGGGAGTCTAATGAGGGCAAACATTTGATGGTAGCAGCTTCCCTGCGGGAGATAGTCTCTTTGCCATAATCGCCTTATTAGCCGCAGTTAAGTTACAATTCAGTACCCTATCCTAAAGCTTGCTGTTAGGAGGGAATCTGCAGCTTGCAGTGAAAGCGCTTCCAGAGGGGAGTCTAATGAGGGCAAACATTTGATGGTAGCAGTTTCCCTGCGGGAGATACTCTCTTTGCCAAAATCGCATTATTAGGCGAAAGTAAGTTACAATTCAGGACCTTATCCTAAAGCTTGCTGTTAGGAGGGAATCTGCAGCTTGCAGTGAAAGCGCTTCCAGAGGGGAGTCTAATGAGGGCAAACATTTGATGGTAGCAGCTTCCCTGCGGGAGATAGTCTCTTTGCCAAAATCGCATTATTAGGCGAAAGTAAGTTACAATTCAGAACCCTATCCTAAAGCTTGCTGTTAGGAGGGAATCTGCAGCTTGCAGTGAAAGCGCTTCCAGAGGGGAGTCTAATGAGGGCAAACATTTGATGGTAGCAGCTTCCCTGCCGGAGATAATCTCTTTGCCAAAATCGTATTATTAGTCGAAAGTAAGTTACAATTCAGTACCCTATCCTAAAGCTTGCTGTTAGGAGGGAATCTGCAGCTTGCAGTGAAAGCGCTTCCAGAGGGGAGTCTAATGAGGGCAAACATTTGATGGTAGCAGCTTCCCTGCGGGAGATACTCTCTTTGCCAAAATCGCATTATTAGGCGAAAGTAAGTTACAATTCAGGACCCTATCCTAAAGCTTGCAGTTAGGAGGGAATCTGCAGCTTGCAGTGAAAGCGCTTCCACAGGGTAGTCTAAAGAGGGCAAACATTTGATGGTAGCAGCTTCCCTGCGGGAGATAGTCTCTTTTCCAAAATCGCATTATTAGGCGAAAGTAAGTTACAATTCAGTACCCTATCCTAAAGCTTGCTGTTAGGAGGGAATCTGCAGCTTGAAGTGAATGCGCTTCCAGAGGGGAGTCTAATGAGGGCAAATATTTGATGGTAGCAGCTTCCCTGCGGGAGATATTCTCTTTGCCATAATCGCCTTATTAGCCGCATTTAAGTTACAATTCAGTACCCTATCCTAAAGCTTGCTGTTAGGAGGGAATCTGCAGCTTGCAGTGAAAGCACTTCCAGAGGGGAGTCTAATGAGGGCAAACATTTGATGGTAGCAGCTTCCCTGCGGGAGATATTCTCCTTGCCAAATTCTCCTTATTAGCTGCAGTTAAGTTACAATTCAGTACCCTATCCTAAAGCTTGCTGTTAGGAGGGAATCTGCAGCTTGCAGTGAAAGCGCTTCCAGAGGGGAGTCTAATGAGGGCAAACATTTGATGGTAGCAGCTTCCCTGCCGGAGATACTCTCTTTGCCAAAATCGCATTATTAGGCGAAAGTAAGTTACAATTCAGTACCCTATCCTAAAGCTTGCAGTTAGGAGGGAATCTGCATCTTGCAGTGAAAGCGCTTCCAGAGGGGAGTCTAATGAGGGCAAAGATTTGATGGTAGCAGCTTCCCTGCGGGAGATACTCTCTTTGCCAAAATTGCATTATTAGGCGAAAGTAAGTTACAATTCAGTACCCTATCCTAAAGCTTGCAGTTAGGAGGGAATCTGCAGCTTGCAGTGAAAGCGCTTCCACAGGGTAGTCTAAAGAGGGCAAACATTTGATGGTAGCAGCTTCCCTGCGGGAGATAGTCTCTTTGCCAAAATCGCATTATTAGGCGAAAGTAAGTTACAATTCAGTACCCTATCCTAAAGCTTGCTCTTAGGAGGGAATCTGCAGCTTGAAGTGAATGCGCTTCCAGAGGGGAGTCTAATGAGGGCAAATATTTGATGGTAGCAGCTTCCCTGCGGGAGATATTCTCTTTGCCATAATCGCCTTATTAGCCGCATTTAAGTTACAATTCAGTACCCTATCCTAAAGCTTGCTGTTAGGAGGGAATCTGCAGCTTGCAGTGAAAGCGCTTCCAGAGGGGAGTCTAATGAGGGCAAACATTTGATGGTAGCAGCTTCCCTGCGGGAGATAGTCTCTTTGCCAAAATCGCATTATTATGCGAAAGTAAGTTACAATTCAGTACCCTATCCTAAAGCTTGCTGTTAGGAGGGAATCTGCAGCTTGCAGTGAAAGCGCGTCCAGAGGGGAGTCTAATGAGGGCAAACATTTGATGGTAGCAGCTTCCCTGCGGGAGATATTCTCTTTGCCATATTCTCCTTATTAGCCGCAGTTAAGTTACAATTCAGTACCCTATCCTAAAGCTTGCTGTTAGGAGGGAATCTGCAGCTTGCAGTGAAAGCGCTTCCAGAGGGGAGTCTAATGAGGGCAAACATTTGATGGTAGCAGCTTCCCTGCGGGAGATAGTCTCTTTGCCAAAATCGCATTATTAGGCGAAAGTAAGTTACAATTCAGGACCCTATCCTAAAGCTTGCTGTTAGGAGGGAATCTGCAGCTTGCAGTGAAAGCGCTTCCAGAGGGGAGTCTAATGAGGGCAAACATTTGATGGTAGCAGCTTCCCTGCGGGAGATATTCTCTTTGACAAAATCGCCTTATTAGCCGCAGTTAAGTTACAATTCAGTACACTGTCCTACAGCTTGCTGTTAGGAGGGAATCTGCAGCTTGCAGTGAAAGCGCTTCCAGAGGGGAGTCTAATGAGGGCAAACATTTGATGTTAGCAGCTTCCCTGCGGGTGATACTCTCTTTGCAAAAATCGCATTATTAGGCGAAAGTAAGTTACAATTCAGTACCCTATCCTAAAGCTTGCTGTTAGGAGGGAATCTGCAGCTTGCAGTGAAAGCGCTTCCAGAGGGGAGTCTAATGAGGGCAAACATTTGATGGTAGCAGCTTCCCTGCGGGAGATAGTCTCTTTGCCAAAATCGCATTATTAGCCGCAGTTAAGTTACAATTCAGTACCCTATCCTAAAGCTTGCTGTTAGGAGGGAATCTGCAGCTTGCAGTGAAAGCGCTTCCAGAGGGGAGTCTAATGAGGGCAAACATTTGATGGTAGCAGCTTCCCTGCGGGAGATACTCTCTTTGCCAAAATCGCATTATTAGGCGAAAGTAAGTTACAATTCAGTACACTATCCTAAAGCTTGCTGTTAGGAGGGAATCTGCAGCTTGCAGTGAAAGCGCTTCCAGAGGGGAGTCTAATGAGGGCAAAGATTTGATGGTAGCAGCTTCCCTGCGGGAGATACTCTCTTTGCCAAAATCGCATTATTAGGCGAAAGTAAGTTACAATTCAGTACCCTATCCTAAAGCTTGCAGTTAGGAGGGAATCTGCAGCTTGCAGTGAAAGCGCTTCCACAGGGTAGTCTAATGAGGGCAAACATTTGATGGTAGCAGCTTCCCTGCGGGAGATAGTCTCTTTTCCAAAATCGCATTATTAGGCGAAAGTAAGTTACAATTCAGTACCCTATCCTAAAGCTTGCTGTTAGGAGGGAATCTGTAGCTTGAAGTGAATGCGCTTCCAGAGGGGAGTCTAATGAGGGCAAATATTTGATGGTAGCAGCTTCCCTGCGGGAGATATTCTCTTTGCCATAATCGCCTTATTAGCCGCAGTTAAGTTACAATTCAGTACCCTATCCTAAAGCTTGCTGTTAGGAGGGAATCTGCAGCTTGCAGTGAAAGCGCTTCCAGAGGGGAGTCTAATGAGGGCAAACATTTGATGGTAGCAGCTTCCCTGCGGGAGATACTCTCTTTGCCAAAATCGCATTATTAGGCAAAAGTAAGTTACAATTCAGTACCCTATCCTAAAGCTTGCTGTTAGGAGGGAATCTGCAGCTTGCAGTGAAAGCGCGTCCAGAGGGGAGTCTAATGAGGGCAAACATTTGATGGTAGCAGCTTCCCTGCGGGAGATACTCTCTTTGCCAAAATCGCATTATTAGGCGAAAGTAAGTTACAATTCAGGACCCTATCCTAAAGCTTGCTGTTAGGAGGGAATCTGCAGCTTGCAGTGAAAGCGCTTCCAGAGGGGAGTCTAATGAGGGCAAACATTTGATGGTAGCAGCTTCCCTGCGGGAGATAGTCTCTTTGCCAAAATCGCCTTATTAGCCGCAGTTAAGTTACAATTCAGTACCCTATCCTAAAGCTTGCTGTTAGGAGGGAATCTGCAGCTTGCAGTGAAAGCGCTTCCAGAGGGGAGTCTAATGAGGGCAAACATTTGATGGTAGCAGCTTCCCTGCGGGAGATAGTCTCTTTGCCAAAATCGCATTATTAGGCGAAAGTAAGTTACAATTCAGGACCCTATCCTAAAGCTTGCTGTTAGGAGGGAATCTGCAGCTTGCAGTGAAAGCGCTTCCAGAGGGGAGTCTAATGAGGGCAAACATTTGATGGTAGCAGCTTCCCTGCGGGAGATATTCTCTTTGCCAAAATCGCCTTATTAGCCGCAGTTAAGTTACAATCCAGTACACTGTCCTACAGCTTGCTGTTAGGAGGGAATCTGCAGCTTGCAGTGAAAGCGCTTCCAGAGGGGAGTCTAATGAGGGCAAACATTTGATGTTAGCAGCTTCCCTGCGGGTGATACTCTCTTTGCAAAAATCGCATTATTAGGCGAAAGTAAGTTACAATTCAGTACCCTATCCTAAAGCTTGCTGTTAGGAGGGAATCTGCAGCTTGCAGTGAAAGCGCTTCCAGAGGGGAGTCTAATGAGGGCAAACATTTGATGGTAGCAGCTTCCCTGCGGGAGATAGTCTCTTTGCCATAATCGCCTTATTAGCCGCAGTTAAGTTACAATTCAGTACCCTATCCTAAAGCTTGCTGTTAGGAGGGAATCTGCAGCTTGCAGTGAAAGCGCTTCCAGAGGGGAGTCTAATGAGGGCAAACATTTGATGGTAGCAGCTTCCCTGCGGGAGATAGTCTCTTTGCCAAAATCGCATTGTTAGGCGAAAGTAAGTTACAATTCAGTACCCTATCCTAAAGCTTGCTGTTAGGAGGGAATCTGCAGCTTGCAGTGAAAGCGCTTCCAGAGGGGAGTCTAATGAGGGCAAACATTTGATGGTAGCAGCTTCCCTGCGGGAGATAGTCTCTTTGCCAAAATCGCATTATTAGGCGAAAGTAAGTTATAATTCAGTACCCTATCCTAAAGCTTGCTGTTAGGAGGGAATCTGCAGCTTGCAGTGAAAGCGCTTCCAGAGGGGAGTCTAATGAGGGCAAACATTTGATGGTAGCAGCTTCCCTGCGGGAGATAGTCTCTTTGCCAAAATCGCATTATTAGCCGCAGTTAAGTTACAATTCAGTACCCTATCCTAAAGCTTGCTGTTAGGAGGGAATCTGCAGCTTGCAGTGAAAGCGCTTCCAGAGGAGAGTCTAATGAGGGCAAATATTTGATGGTAGCAGCTTCCCTGCGGGAGATACTCTCTTTGCCAAAATCGCATTATTAGGCGAAAGTAAGTTACAATTCAGGACCCTATCCTAAAGCTTGCTGTTAGGAGGGAATCTGCAGCTTGCAGTGAAAGCGCTTCCAGAGGGGAGTCTAATGAGGGCAAACATTTGATGGTAGCAGCTTCCCTGCGGGAGAAAGTCTCTTTGCTAAAATCGCATTATTAGGCGAAAGTAAGTTACAATTCAGTACCCTTTCCTAAAGCTTGCTGTTAGGAGGGAATCTGCAGCTTGCAGTGAAAGCGCTTCCAGAGGGGAGTCTAATGAGGGCAAACATTTGATGGTAGCAGCTTCCCTGCGGGAGATACTCTCTTTGCCAAAATCGCATTATTAGGCGAAAGTAAGATACAATTCAGTACCCTATCCTAAAGCTTGCTGTTAGGAGGGAATCTGCAGCTTGCAGTGAAAGCGCTTCCAGAGGGGAGTCTAATGAGGGCAAATATTTGATGGTAGCAGCTTCCCTGCGGGAGATACTCTCTTTGCCAAAATCGCATTGTTAGGCGAAAGTAAGTTACAATTCAGTACCCTATCCTAAAGCTTGCTGTTAGGAGGGAATCTGCAGCTTGCAGTGAAAGCGCTTCCAGAGGGGAGTCTAATGAGGGCAAATATTTGATGGTAGCAGCTTCCCTGCGGGAGATATTCTCTTTGCCATAATCGCCTTATTAGCCGCATTTAAGTTACAATTCAGTACCCTATCCTAAAGCTTGCTGTTAGGAGGGAATCTGCAGCTTGCAGTGAAAGCGCTTCCAGAGGGGAGTCTAATGAGGGCAAACATTTGATGGTAGCAGCTTCCCTGCGGGAGATAGTCTCTTTGCCATAATCGCCTTATTAGCCGCAGTTAAGTTACAATTCAGTACCCTATCCTAAGGCTTGCTGTTAGGAGGGAATCTGCAGCTTGCAGTGAAAGCGCTTCCAGAGGGGAGTCTAATGAGGGCAAACATTTGATGGTAGCAGCTTCCCTGCGGGAGATAGTCTCTTTGCCAAAATCGCATTATTAGGCAAAAGTAAGTTACAATTCAGTACCATATCCTAAAGCTTGCTGTTAGGAGGGAATCTGCAGCTTGCAGTGAAAGCGCTTCCAGAGGGGAGTCTAATGAGGGCAAACATTTGATGGTAGCACCTTCCCTGCGGGAGATACTCTCTTTGCCAAAATCGCATTATTAGGCGAAAGTAAGTTACAATTCAGGACCCTATCCTAAAGCTTGCAGTTAGGAGGGAATCTGCAGCTTGCAGTGAAAGCGCTTCCAGAGGGTAGTCTAACGAGGGCAAACATTTGATGGTAGCAGCTTCCCTGCGGGAGATACTCTTTTTGCCATAATCGCATTATTAGGCGAAAGTAAGTTACAATTCAGTACCCTATCCTAAAGCTTGCTGTTAGGAGGGAATCTGCAGCTTGCAGTGAAAGCGCTTCCAGAGGGGAGTCTAATGAGGGCAAACATTTGATGGTAGCAGCTTCCCTGCGGGAAATATTCTCTTTGCCAAATTCTCCTTATTAGCCGCAGTTAAGATACAATTCAGTACCCTATCCTAAAGCTTGCTGTTAGGAGGGAATCTGCAGCTTGCAGTGAAAGCGCTTCCAGAGGGGAGTCTAATGAGGGCAAACATTTGATGGTAGCAGCTTCCCTGCGGGAGATATTCTCTTTGCCATAATCGCCTTATTAGCCGCATTTAAGTTACAATTCAGGACCCTATCCTAAAGCTTGCTGTTAGGAGGGAATCTGCAGCTTGCAGTGAAAGCGCTTCCAGAGGGGAGTCTAATGAGGGCAAACATTTGATGGTAGCAGCTTCCCTGCGGGAGATAGTCTCTTTGCCAAAATCGCATTATTAGGCGAAAGTAAGTTACAATTCAGTACCCTATCCTAAAGCTTGCTGTTAGGAGGGAATCTGCAGCTTGCAGTGAAAGCGCTTCCAGAGGGGAGTCTAATGAGGGCAAACATTTGATGGTAGCAGCTTCCCTGCGGGAGATACTCTCTTTGCCAAAGTCGCATTATTAGGCGAAAGTAAGTTACAATTCAGTACCCTATCCTAAAGCTTGCTGTTAGGAGGGAATCTGCAGCTTGCAGTGAAAGCGCTTCCAGAGGGGAGTCTAATGAGGGCAAACATTTGATGGTAGCAGCTTCCCTGCGGGAGATATTCTCTTTGCCATAATCGCCTTATTAGCCGCAGTTAAGTTACAATTCAGTACACTGTCCTACAGCTTGCTGTTAGGAGGGAATCTACAGCTTGCAGTGAAAGCGCTTCCAGAGGGGAGTCTAATGAGGGCAAACATTTGATGTTAGCAGCTTCCCTGCGGGTGATACTCTCTTTGCCAAAATCGCATTATTAGGCGAAAGTAAGTTACAATTCAGTACCCTATCCTAAAGCTTGCTGTTAGGAGGGAATCTGCAGCTTGCAGTGAAAGCGCTTCCAGAGGGGAGTCTAATGAGGGCAAACATTTGATGGTAGCAGCTTCCCTGCGGGAGATACTCTCTTTGCCAAAATCGCATTATTAGACGAAAGTAAGTTACAATTCAGGACCCTATCCTAAAGCTTGCTGTTAGGAGGGAATCTGCAGCTTGCAGTGAAAGCGCTTCCAGAGGGGAGTCTAATGAGGGCAAACATTTGATGGTAGCAGCTTCCCTGCGGGAGATATTCTCTTTGCCATAATCGCCTTATTAGCCGCATTTAAGTTACAATTCAGTACCCTATCCTAAAGCTTGCTGTTAGGAGGGAATCTGCAGCTTGCAGTGAAAGCGCTTCCAGAGGGGAGTCTAATGAGGGCAAACATTTGATGGTAGCAGCTTCCCTGCGGGAGATAGTCTCTTTGCCAAAATCGCATTATTAGGCGAAAGTAAGTTACAATTCAGTACCCTATCCTAAAGCTTGCTGTTAGGAGGGAATCTGCAGCTTGCAGTGAAAGCGCTTCCAGAGGGGAGTCTAATGAGGGCAAACATTTGATGGTAGCAGCTTCCCTGCGGGAGATACTCTCTTTGCCAAAATCGCATTATTAGACGAAAGTAAGTTACAATTCAGGACCCTATCCTAAAGCTTGCTGTTAGGAGGGAATCTGCAGCTTGCAGTGAAAGCGCTTCCAGAGGGGAGTCTAATGAGGGCAAACATTTGATGGTAGCAGCTTCCCTGCGGGAGATACTCTCTTTGCCAAAATCGCCTTATTAGCCGCAGTTAAGTTACAATTCAGTACCCTATCCTAAAGCTTGCTGTTAGGAGGGAATCTGCAGCTTGCAGTGAAAGCGCTTCCAGAGGGGAGTCTAATGAGGGCAAACATTTGATGGTAGCAGCTTCCCTGCGGGAGATACTCTCTTTGCCAAAATCGCATTATTAGGCGAAAGTAAGTTACAATTCAGTACCCTATCCTAAAGCTTGCTGTTAGGAGGGAATCTGCAGCTTGCAGTGAAAGCGCTTCCAGAGGGGAGTCTAATGAGGGCAAACATTTGATGGTAGCAGCTTCCCTGCGGGAGATATTCTCTTTGACAAAATCGCCTTATTAGCCGCAGTTAAGTTACAATTCAGTACCCTATCCTAAAGCTTGCTGTTAGGAGGGAATCTGCAGCTTGCAGTGAAAGCGCTTCCAGAGGGGAGTCTAATGAGGGCAAGCATTTGATGGTAGCAGCTTCCCTGCGGGAGATAGTCTCTTTGCCAAAATCGCATTATTAGCCGCAGTTAAGTTACAATTCAGTACCCTATCCTAAAGCTTGCTGTTAGGAGGGAATCTGCAGCTTGCAGTGAAAGCGCTTCCAGAGGGGAGTCTAATGAGGGCAAACATTTGATGGTAGCAGCTTCCCTGCGGGAGATATTCTCTTTGCCAAATTCTCCTTATTAGCCGCAGTTAAGTTACAATTCAGTACCCTATCCTAAAGCTTGCTGTTAGGAGGGAATCTGCAGCTTGCAGTGAAAGCGCTTCCAGAGGGGAGTCTAATGAGGGCAAACATTTGATGGTAGCAGCTTCCCTGCGGGAGATACTCTCTTTGCCAAAATCGCATTATTAGGCGAAAGTAAGTTACAATTCAGTACCCTATCCTAAAGCTTGCTGTTAGGAGGGAATCTGCAGCTTGCAGTGAAAGCGCTTCCAGAGGGGAGTCTAATGAGGGCAAACATTTGATGGTAGCAGCTTCCCTGCGGGAGATACTCTCTTTGCCAAAATCGCATTATTAGGCGAAAGTAAGTTACAATTCAGGAGCCTATCCTAAAGCTTGCTGTTAGGAGGGAATCTGCAGCTTGCAGTGAAAGCGCTTCCAGAGGGGAGTCTAATGAGGGCAAATATTTGATGGTAGCAGCTTCCCTGCGGGAGATATTCTCTTTGCCATAATCGCCTTATTAGCCGCATTTAAGTTACAATTCAGTACCCTATCCTAAAGCTTGCTGTTAGGAGGGAATCTGCAGCTTGCAGTGAAAGCGCTTCCAGAGGGGAGTCTAATGAGGGCAAACATTTGATGGTAGCAGCTTCCCTGCGGGAGATACTCTCTTTGCCAAAATCGCATTATTAGACGAAAGTAAGTTACAATTCAGGACCCTATCCTAAAGCTTGCTGTTAGGAGGGAATCTGCAGCTTGCAGTGAAAGCGCTTCCAGAGGGGAGTCTAATGAGGGCAAACATTTGATGGTAGCAGCTTCCCTGCGGGAGATATTCTCTTTGCCATAATCGCCTTATTAGCCGCATTTAAGTTACAATTCAGTACCCTATCCTAAAGCTTGCTGTTAGGAGGGAATCTGCAGCTTGCAGTGAAAGCGCTTCCAGAGGGGAGTCTAATGAGGGCAAACATTTGATGGTAGCAGCTTCCCTGCGGGAGATAGTCTCTTTGCCAAAATCGCATTATTAGGCGAAAGTAAGTTACAATTCAGTACCCTATCCTAAAGCTTGCTGTTAGGAGGGAATCTGCAGCTTGCAGTGAAAGCGCTTCCAGAGGGGAGTCTAATGAGGGCAAACATTTGATGGTAGCAGCTTCCCTGCGGGAGATACTCTCTTTGCCAAAATCGCATTATTAGACGAAAGTAAGTTACAATTCAGGACCCTATCCTAAAGCTTGCTGTTAGGAGGGAATCTGCAGCTTGCAGTGAAAGCGCTTCCAGAGGGGAGTCTAATGAGGGCAAACATTTGATGGTAGCAGCTTCCCTGCGGGAGATACTCTCTTTGCCAAAATCGCCTTATTAGCCGCAGTTAAGTTACAATTCAGTACCCTATCCTAAAGCTTGCTGTTAGGAGGGAATCTGCAGCTTGCAGTGAAAGCGCTTCCAGAGGGGAGTCTAATGAGGGCAAACATTTGATGGTAGCAGCTTCCCTGCGGGAGATACTCTCTTTGCCAAAATCGCATTATTAGGCGAAAGTAAGTTACAATTCAGTACCCTATCCTAAAGCTTGCTGTTAGGAGGGAATCTGCAGCTTGCAGTGAAAGCGCTTCCAGAGGGGAGTCTAATGAGGGCAAACATTTGATGGTAGCAGCTTCCCTGCGGGAGATATTCTCTTTGACAAAATCGCCTTATTAGCCGCAGTTAAGTTACAATTCAGTACCCTATCCTAAAGCTTGCTGTTAGGAGGGAATCTGCAGCTTGCAGTGAAAGCGCTTCCAGAGGGGAGTCTAATGAGGGCAAGCATTTGATGGTAGCAGCTTCCCTGCGGGAGATAGTCTCTTTGCCAAAATCGCATTATTAGCCGCAGTTAAGTTACAATTCAGTACCCTATCCTAAAGCTTGCTGTTAGGAGGGAATCTGCAGCTTGCAGTGAAAGCGCTTCCAGAGGGGAGTCTAATGAGGGCAAACATTTGATGGTAGCAGCTTCCCTGCGGGAGATACTCTCTTTGCCAAAATCGCATTATTAGGCCGCAGTTAAGTTACAATTCAGGATCCTATCCTAAAGCTTGCTGTTAGGAGGGAATCTGCAGCTTGCAGTGAAAGCGCTTCCAGAGGGGAGTCTAATGAGGGCAAACATTTGATGGTAGCAGCTTCCCTGCGGGAGATACTCTCTTTGCCAAAATCGCATTATTAGGCGAAAGTAAGTTACAATTCAGTACCCTATCCTAAAGCTTGCTGTTAGGAGGGAATCTGCAGCTTGCAGTGAAAGCGCTTCCAGAGGGGAGTCTAATGAGGGCAAACATTTGATGGTAGCAGCTTCCCTGCGGGAGATACTCTCTTTGCCAAAATCGCATTATTATGCGAAAGTAAGTTACAATTCAGGAGCCTATCCTAAAGCTTGCTGTTAGGAGGGAATCTGCAGCTTGCAGTGAAAGCGCTTCCAGAGGGGAGTCTAATGAGGGCAAATATTTGATGGTAGCAGCTTCCCTGCGGGAGATATTCTCTTTGCCATAATCGCCTTATTAGCCGCATTTAAGTTACAATTCAGTACCCTATCCTAAAGCTTGCTGTTAGGAGGGAATCTGCAGCTTGCAGTGAAAGCGCTTCCAGAGGGGAGTCTAATGAGGGCAAACATTTGATGGTAGCAGCTTCCCTGCGGGAGATACTCTCTTTGCCAAAATCGCATTATTAGGCGAAAGTAAGTTACAATTCAGGAGCCTATCCTAAAGCTTGCTGTTAGGAGGGAATCTGCAGCTTGCAGTGAAAGCGCTTCCAGAGGGGAGTCTAATGAGGGCAAGCATTTGATGGTAGCAGCTTCCCTGCGGGAGATAGTCTCTTTGCCAAAATCGCATTATTAGGCGAAAGTAAGCTACAATTCAGGACACTATCCTAAAGCTTGCTGTTAGGAGGGAATCTGCAGCTTGCAGTGAAAGCGCTTCCAGAGGGGAGTCTAATGAGGGCAAACATTTGATGGTAGCAGCTTCCCTGCGGGAGATACTCTCTTTTCCAAAATCGCATTATTAGGCGAAAGTAAGTTACAATTCAGTACCCTTTCCTAGAGCTTGCTGTTAGGAGGGAATCTGCAGCTTGCAGTGAAAGCGCTTCCAGAGGGGAGTCTAATGAGGGCAAACATTTGATGGTAGCAGCTTCCCTGCGGGATATACTCTCTTTTCCAAAATCGCATTATTAGGCAAAAGTAAGTTACAATTCAGGACCCTATCCTAAAGCTTGCTGTTAGGAGGGAATCTGCAGCTTGCAGTGAAAGCGCTTCCAGAGGGGAGTCTAATGAGGGCAAAGATTTGATGGTAGCAGCTTCCCTGCGGGAGATACTCTCTTTGCCAAAATCGCATTATTATGCGAAAGTAAGTTACAATTCAGTACACTATCCTAAAGCTTGCTGTTAGGAGGGAATCTGCAGCTTGCAGTGAAAGCGCTTCCAGAGGGGAGTCTAATGAGGGCAAAGATTTGATGGTAGCAGCTTCCCTGCGGGAGATAGTCTCTTTGCCAAAATCGCCTTATTAGGCGAAAGTAAGTTACAATTCAGGAGCCTATCCTAAAGCTTGCTGTTAGGAGGGAATCTGCAGCTTGCAGTGAAAGCGCTTCCAGAGGAGAGTCTAATGAGGGCAAATATTTGATGGTAGCAGCTTCCCTGCGGGAGATACTCTCTTTGCCAAAATCGCATTATTAGGCGAAAGTAAGTTACAATTCAGTACCCTATCCTAAAGCTTGCTGTTAGGAGGGAATCTGCAGCTTGCAGTGAAAGCGCTTCCAGAGGGGAGTCTAATGAGGGCAAACATTTGATGGTAGCAGCTTCCCTGCTGGAGAAAGTCTCTTTGAAAAAATCGCCTTATTAGCCGCAGTTAAGTTACAATTCAGTACCCTATCCTAAAGCTTGCTGTTAGGAGGGAATCTGCAGCTTGCAGTGAAAGCGCTTCCAGAGGGGAGTCTAATGAGGGCAAGCATTTGATGGTAGCAGCTTCCCTGCGGGAGATACTCTCTTTGCCAAAATCGCATTATTAGGCGAAAGTAAGTTACAATTCAGTACCCTATCCTAAAGCTTGCTGTTAGGAGGGAATCTGCAGCTTGCAGTGAAAGCGCTTCCAGAGGGGAGTCTAACGAGGGCAAACATTTGATGGTAGCAGCTTCCCTGCGGGAGATAGTCTCTTTGCCAAATTCTCCTTATTAGCCGCAGTTAAGTTACAATTCAGTACCCTATCCTAAAGCTTGCTGTTAGGAGGGAATCTGCAGCTTGCAGTGAAAGCGCTTCCAGAGGGGAGTCTAATGAGGGCAAACATTTGATGGTAGCAGCTTCCCTGCGGGAGATACTCTCTTTGCCAAAATCGCATTATTAGGCGAAAGTAATTTACAATTCAGGACCCTATCCTAAAGCTTGCTGTTAGGAGGGAATCTGCAGCTTGCAGTGAAAGCGCTTCCACAGGGGAGTCTAATGAGGGCAAAGATTTGATGGTAGCAGCTTCCCTGCGGGAGATACTCTCTTTGCCAAAATCGCATTATTATGCGAAAGTAAGTTACAATTCAGGACCCTATCCTAAAGCTTGCAGTTAGGAGGGAATCTGCAGCTTGCAGTGAAAGCGCTTCCACAGGGTAGTCTAATGAGGGGAAACATTTGATGGTAGCAGCTTCCCTGCGGGAGATAGTCTCTTTTCCAAAATCGCATTGTTAGGCGAAAGTAAGTTACAATTCAGTACCCTATCCTAAAGCTTGCTGTTAGGAGGGAATCTGCAGCTTGCAGTGAAAGCGCTTCCAGAGGGGAGTCTAATGAGGGCAAACATTTGATGGTAACAGCTTCCCTGCGGGAGATATTCTCTTTGCCAAAACCGCCTTATTAGCAGCAGTTAAGTTACAATTCAGTACCCTATCCTAAAGCTTGCTGTTAGGAGGGAATCTGCAGCTTGCAGTGAAAGCGCTTCCAGAGGGGAGTCTAATGAGGGCAAGCATTTGATGGTAGCAGCTTCCCTGCGGGAGATACTCTCTTTGCCAAAATCGCATTATTAGGCGAAAGTAAGTTACGATTCAGTACCCTATCCTAAAGCTTGCTGTTAGGAGGGAATCTGCAGCTTGCAGTGAAAGCGCTTCCAGAGGGGAGTCTAATGAGGGCAAACATTTGATGGTAGCATCTTCCCTGCGGGAGATATTCTCTTTGCCAAATTCTCCTTATTAGCCGCAGTTAAGTTACAATTCAGGACCCTATCCTAAAGCTTGCTGTTAGGAGGGAATCTGCAGCTTGCAGTGAAAGCGCTTCCAGAGGGGAGTCTAATGAGGGCAAACATTTGATGGTAGCAGCTTCCCTGCGGGAGATACTCTCTTTGCCAAAATCGCATTATTAGGCGAAAGTAAGTTACAATTCAGTACCCTATCCTGAAGCTTGCTGTTAGGAGGGAATCTGCAGCTTGCAGTGAAAGCGCTTCCAGAGGGGAGTCTAATGAGGGCAAAGATTTGATGGTAGCAGCTTCCCTGCGGGAGATACTCTCTTTGCCAAAATCGCATTATTAGCCGCAGTTAAGTTACAATTCAGGACCCTATCCTAAAGCTTGCAGTTAGGAGGGAATCTGCAGCTTGCAGTGAAAGCGCTTCCAGAGGGGAGTCTAATGAGGGCAAACATTTGATGGTAGCAGCTTCCCTGCGGGAGATACTCTCTTTGCCAAAATCGCATTATTAGGCGAAAGTAAGTTACAATTCAGTACCTTATCCTAAAGCTTGCTGTTAGGAGGGAATCTGCAGCTTGAAGTGAATGCGCTTCCAGAGGGGAGTCTAATGAGGGCAAATATTTGATGGTAGCAGCTTCCCTGCGGGAGATACTCTCTTTGCCAAAATCGCCTTAGTAGTCGCATTTAAGTTACAATTCAGTACCCTATGCTAAAGCTTGCTGTTAGGAGGGAATCTGCAGCTTGCAGTGAAAGCGCTTCCAGAGGGGAGTCTAATGAGGGCAAACATTTGATGGTAGCAGCTTCCCTGCGGGAGATACTCTCTTTGCCAAAATCGCCTTATTAGCCGCAGTTAAGTAACAATTCAGTACCCTATCCTAAAGCTTGCTGTTAGGAGGGAATCTGCAGCTTGCAGTGAAAGCGATTCCACAGGGTAGTCTAATGAGGGCAAACATTTGATGGTAGCAGCTTCCCTGCGGGAGATACTCTCTTTGCCAAAATCGCATTATTAGGCGAAAGTAAGTTACAATTCAGTACCCTATCCTAAAGCTTGCTGTTAGGAGGGAATCTGCAGCTTGCAGTGAATGCGCTTCCAGAGGGTAGTCTAACGAGGGCAAACATTTGATGGTAGCAGCTTCCCTGCGGGAGAAAGTCTCTTTGCTAAAATCGCATTATTAGGCGAAAGTACGTTACAATTCAGTACCCTTTCCTAAAGCTTGCTGTTAGGAGGGAATCTGCAGCTTGCAGTGAAAGCGCTTCCAGAGGGGAGTCTAATGAGGGCAAACATTTGATGGTAGCAGCTTCCCTGCGGGAGATACTCTCTTTGCCAAAATCGCATTATTAGGTGAAAGTAAGATACAATTCAGGACCCTATCCTAAAGCTTGCTGTTAGGAGGGAATCTGCAGCTTGCAGTGAAAGCGCTTCCAGAGGGGAGTCTAATGAGGGCAAACATTTGATGGTAGCAGCTTCCCTGCGGGAGATACTCTCTTTGCCAGAATCGCATTATTAGGCGAAAGTAAGTTACAATTCAGTACCTTATCCTAAAGCTTGCTGTTAGGAGGGAATCTGCAGCTTGAAGTGAATGCGCTTCCAGAGGGGAGTCTAATGAGGGCAAATATTTGATGGTAGCAGCTTCCCTGCGGGAGATATTCTGTTTGCCATAATCGCCTTATTAGTCGCATTTAAGTTACAATTCAGTACACTATGCTAAAGCTTGCTGTTAGGAGGGAATCTGCAGCTTGCAGTGAAAGCGCTTCCAGAGGGGAGTCTAATGAGGGCAAACATTTGATGGTAGCAGCTTCCCTGCCGGAGATACTCTCTTTGCCAAAATCGCATTATTAGGCGAAAGTAAGTTACAATTCAGTACCCTATCCTAAAGCTTGCTGTTAGGAGGGAATCTGCAGCTTGCAGTGAAAGCGCTTCCACAGGGGAGTCTAATGAGGGCAAAGATTTGATGGTAGCAGCTTCCCTGCGGGAGATACTCTCTTTGCCAAAATCGCATTATTATGCGAAAGTAAGTTACAATTCAGGACCCTATCCTAAAGCTTGCAGTTAGGAGGGAATCTGCAGCTTGCAGTGAAAGCGCTTCCACAGGGTAGTCTAATGAGGGCAAACATTTGATGGTAGCAGCTTCCCTGCGGGAGATAGTCTCTTTTCCAAAATCGCATTATTAGGCGAAAGTAAGTTACAATTCAGGACCCTATCCTAAAGCTTGCTGTTAGGAGGGAATCTGCAGCTTGAAGTGAATGCGCTTCCAGAGGGGAGTCTAATGAGGGCAAATATTTGATGGTAGCAGCTTCCCTGCGGGAGATATTCTCTTTGCCAAAATCGCCTTATTAGCCGCAGTTAAGTTACAATTCAGTACACTGTCCTACAGCTTGCTGTTAGGAGGGAATCTGCAGCTTGCAGTGAAAGCGCTTCCAGAGGGGAGTCTAATGAGGGCAAACATTTGATGTTAGCAGCTTCCCTGCGGGTGATACTCTCTTTGCCAAAATCTCATTATTAGGCGAAAGTAAGTTACAATTCAGTACCCTATCCTAAAGCTTGCTGTTAGGAGGGAATCTGCAGCTTGCAGTGAAAGCGCTTCCAGAGAGGAGTCTAATGAGGGCAAACATTTGATGGTAGCAGCTTCCCTGCGGGAGAAAGTCTCTTTGCTAAAATCGCATTATTAGGCGAAAGTACGTTACAATTCAGTACCCTTTCCTAAAGCTTGCTGTTAGGAGGGAATCTGCAGCTTGCAGTGAAAGCGCTTCCAGAGGGGAGTCTAATGAGGGCAAACATTTGATGGTAGCAGCTTCCCTGCGGGAGATAGTCTCTTTGCCAAAATCGCATTATTAGGTGAAAGTAAGATACAATTCAGGACCCTATCCTAAAGCTTGCTGTTAGGAGGGAATCTGCAGCTTGCAGTGAAAGCGCTTCCAGAGGGGAGTCTAATGAGGGCAAAGATTTCATGGTAGCAGCTTCCCTGCGGGAGATACTCTCTTTGCCAAAATCGCATTATTAGGCGAAAGTAAGTTACAATTCAGGACACTATCCTAAAGCTTGCAGTTAGGAGGGAATCTGCAGCTTGCAGTGAAAGCGCTTCCACAGGGTAGTCTAATGAGGGGAAACATTTGATGGTAGCAGCTTCCCTGCGGGAGATAGTCTCTTTTCCAAAATCGCATTATTAGGCGAAAGTAAGTTACAATTCAGTACCCTATCCTAAAGCTTGCTGTTAGGAGGGAATCTGCAGCTTGCAGTGAAAGCGCTTCCAGAGGGGAGTCTAATGAGGGCAAACATTTGATGGTAGCATCTTCCCTGCGGGAGATATTCTCTTTGCCAAATTCTCCTTATTAGCCGCAGTTAAGTTACAATTCAGGACCCTATCCTAAAGCTTGCTGTTAGGAGGGAATCTGCAGCTTGAAGTGAATGCGCTTCCAGAGGGGAGTCTAATGAGGGCAAACATTTGATGGTAGCAGCTTCCCTGCGGGAGATACTCTCTTTGCCAAAATCGCATTATTAGGCGAAAGTAAGTTACAATTCAGTACCCTATCCTGAAGCTTGCTGTTAGGAGGGAATCTGCAGCTTGCAGTGAAAGCGCTTCCAGAGGGGAGTCTAACGAGGGCAAAGATTTGATGGTAGCAGCTTCCCTGCGGGAGATACTCTCTTTGTCAAAATCGCATTATTAGCCGCAGTTAAGTTACAATTCAGGACCCTATCCTAAAGCTTGCAGTTAGGAGGGAATCTGCAGCTTGCAGTGAAAGCGCTTCCACAGGGTAGTCTAATGAGGGCAAACATTTGATGGTAGCAGCTTCCCTGCGGGAGATACTCTCTTTGCCAAAATCGCATTATTAGGCGAAAGTAAGTTACAATTCAGTACCTTATCCTAAAGCTTGCTGTTAGGAGGGAATCTGCAGCTTGAAGTGAATGCGCTTCCAGAGGGGAGTCTAATGAGGGCAAATATTTGATGGTAGCAGCTTCCCTGCGGGAGATACTCTCTTTGCCAAAATCGCCTTAGTAGTCGCATTTAAGTTACAATTCAGTACCCTATGCTAAAGCTTGCTGTTAGGAGGGAATCTGCAGCTTGCAGTGAAAGCGCTTCCAGAGGGGAGTCTAATGAGGGCAAACATTTGATGGTAGCAGCTTCCCTGCGGGAGATACTCTCTTTGCCAAAGTCGCATTATTTGGAGAAAGTAAGTTACAATTCAGTACCCTATCCTAAAGTTTGCTGTTAGGAGGGAATCTGCAGCTTGCAGTGAAAGCGCTTCCAGAGGGGAGTCTAATGAGGGCAAACATTTGATGGTAGCAGCTTCCCTGCGGGAGATACTCTCTTTGCCAAAATCGCCTTATTAGCCGCAGTTAAGTAACAATTCAGTACCCTATCCTAAAGCTTGCTGTTAGGAGGGAATCTGCAGCTTGCAGTGAAAGCGATTCCACAGGGTAGTCTAATGAGGGCAAACATTTGATGGTAGCAGCTTCCCTGCGGGAGATACTCTCTTTGCCAAAATCGCATTATTAGGCGAAAGTAAGTTACAATTCAGTACCCTATCCTAAAGCTTGCTGTTAGGAGGGAATCTGCAGCTTGCAGTGAATGCGCTTCCAGAGGGTAGTCTAACGAGGGCAAACATTTGATGGTAGCAGCTTCCCTGCGGGAGAAAGTCTCTTTGCTAAAATCGCATTATTAGGCGAAAGTACGTTACAATTCAGTACCCTATCCTAAAGCTTGCTGTTAGGAGGGAATCTGCAGCTTGCAGTGAAAGCGCTTCCAGAGGGGAGTCTAATGAGGGCAAACATTTGATGGTAGCAGCTTCCCTGCGGGAGATACTCTCTTTGCCAAAATCGCATTATTAGGCGAAAGTAAGTTACAATTCAGTACCCTATCCTAAAGCTTGCTGTTAGGAGGGAATCTGCAGCTTGCAGTGAAAGCGATTCCACAGGGTAGTCTAATGAGGGCAAACATTTGATGGTAGCAGCTTCCCTGCGGGAGATACTCTCTTTGCCAAAATCGCATTTTTAGGCGAAAGTAATTTACAATTCAGGACCCTATCCTAAAGCTTGCTGTTAGGAGGGAATCTGCAGCTTGCAGTGAATGCGCTTCCAGAGGGTAGTCTAACGAGGGCAAACATTTGATGGTAACAGCTTCCCTGCGGGAGATACTCTCTTTTCCAAAATCGCATTATTAGGCGAAAGTAAGTTACAATTCAGTACCCTATCCTAAAGCTTGCTGTTAGGAGGGAATCTGCAGCTTGCAGTGAAAGCGCTTCCAGAGGGGAGTCTAATGAGGGCAAACATTTGATGGTAGCAGCTTCCCTGCGGGAGATCCTCTCTTTGCCAAAATCGCATTATTATTCAAAAGTAAGTTACAATTCAGTACCCTATCCTAAAGCTTGCTGTTAGGAGGGAATCTGCAGCTTGCAGTGAAAGCGCTTCCGGAGGGGAGTATAATGAGGGCAAACATTTGATGGTAGCAGCTTCCCTGCGGGAGATACTCTCTTTGCCAAAATCGCATTATTAGGCGAAAGTAAGTTACAATTCAGTACCCTATCCTAAAGCTTGCTGTTAGGAGGGAATCTGCAGCTTGCAGTGAAAGCGCTTCCAGAGGGGAGTCTAACGAGGGCAAACATTTGATGGTAGCATCTTCCCTGCGGGAGATATTCTCTTTGCCAAATTCTCCTTATTAGCCGCAGTTAAGTTACAATTCAGGACCCTATCCTAAAGCTTGCTGTTAGGAGGGAATCTGCAGCTTGAAGTGAATGCGCTTCCAGAGGGGAGTCTAATGAGGGCAAACATTTGATGGTAGCAGCTTCCCTGCGGGAGATACTCTCTTTGCCAAAATCGCATTATTAGGCGAAAGTAAGTTACAATTCAGTACCCTATCCTGAAGCTTGCTGTTAGGAGGGAATCTGCAGCTTGCAGTGAAAGCGCTTCCAGAGGGGAGTCTAATGAGGGCAAAGATTTGATGGTAGCAGCTTCCCTGCGGGAGATACTCTCTTTGCCAAAATCGCATTATTAGCCGCAGTTAAGTTACAATTCAGGACCCTATCCTAAAGCTTGCAGTTAGGAGGGAATCTGCAGCTTGCAGTGAAAGCGCTTCCACAGGGTAGTCTAATGAGGGCAAACATTTGATGGTAGCAGCTTCCCTGCGGGAGATACTCTCTTTGCCAAAATCGCATTATTAGGCGAAAGTAAGTTACAATTCAGTACCTTATCCTAAAGCTTGCTGTTAGGAGGGAATCTGCAGCTTGAAGTGAATGCGCTTCCAGAGGGGAGTCTAATGAGGGCAAATATTTGATGGTAGCAGCTTCCCTGCGGGAGATACTCTCTTTGCCAAAATCGCCTTAGTAGTCGCATTTAAGTTACAATTCAGTACCCTATGCTAAAGCTTGCTGTTAGGAGGGAATCTGCAGCTTGCAGTGAAAGCGCTTCCAGAGGGGAGTCTAATGAGGGCAAACATTTGATGGTAGCAGCTTCCCTGCGGGAGATACTCTCTTTGCCAAAGTCGCATTATTTGGCGAAAGTAAGTTACAATTCAGTACCCTATCCTAAAGTTTGCTGTTAGGAGGGAATCTGCAGCTTGCAGTGAAAGCGCTTCCAGAGGGGAGTCTAATGAGGGCAAACATTTGATGGTAGCAGCTTCCCTGCGGGAGATACTCTCTTTGCCAAAATCGCATTATTAGGCGAAAGTAAGTTACAATTCAGGACACTATCCTAAAGCTTGCAGTTAGGAGGGAATCTGCAGCTTGCAGTGAAAGCGCTTCCACAGGGTAGTCTAATGAGGGGAAACATTTGATGGTAGCAGCTTCCCTGCGGGAGATAGTCTCTTTTCCAAAATCGCATTATTAGGCGAAAGTAAGTTACAATTCAGTACCCTATCCTAAAGCTTGCTGTTAGGAGGGAATCTGCAGCTTGCAGTGAAAGCGCTTCCAGAGGGGAGTCTAATGAGGGCAAACATTTGATGGTAGCATCTTCCCTGCGGGAGATATTCTCTTTGCCAAATTCTCCTTATTAGCCGCAGTTAAGTTACAATTCAGGACCCTATCCTAAAGCTTGCTGTTAGGAGGGAATCTGCAGCTTGAAGTGAATGCGCTTCCAGAGGGGAGTCTAATGAGGGCAAACATTTGATGGTAGCAGCTTCCCTGCGGGAGATACTCTCTTTGCCAAAATCGCATTATTAGGCGAAAGTAAGTTACAATTCAGTACCCTATCCTGAAGCTTGCTGTTAGGAGGGAATCTGCAGCTTGCAGTGAAAGCGCTTCCAGAGGGGAGTCTAACGAGGGCAAAGATTTGATGGTAGCAGCTTCCCTGCGGGAGATACTCTCTTTGCCAAAATCGCATTATTAGCCGCAGTTAAGTTACAATTCAGGACCCTATCCTAAAGCTTGCAGTTAGGAGGGAATCTGCAGCTTGCAGTGAAAGCGCTTCCACAGGGTAGTCTAATGAGGGCAAACATTTGATGGTAGCAGCTTCCCTGCGGGAGATACTCTCTTTGCCAAAATCGCATTATTAGGCGAAAGTAAGTTACAATTCAGTACCTTATCCTAAAGCTTGCTGTTAGGAGGGAATCTGCAGCTTGAAGTGAATGCGCTTCCAGAGGGGAGTCTAATGAGGGCAAATATTTGATGGTAGCAGCTTCCCTGCGGGAGATACTCTCTTTGCCAAAATCGCCTTAGTAGTCGCATTTAAGTTACAATTCAGTACCCTATGCTAAAGCTTGCTGTTAGGAGGGAATCTGCAGCTTGCAGTGAAAGCGCTTCCAGAGGGGAGTCTAATGAGGGCAAACATTTGATGGTAGCAGCTTCCCTGCGGGAGATACTCTCTTTGCCAAAGTCGCATTATTTGGCGAAAGTAAGTTACAATTCAGTACCCTATCCTAAAGTTTGCTGTTAGGAGGGAATCTGCAGCTTGCAGTGAAAGCGCTTCCAGAGGGGAGTCTAATGAGGGCAAACATTTGATGGTAGCAGCTTCCCTGCGGGAGATACTCTCTTTGCCAAAATCGCCTTATTAGCCGCAGTTAAGTAACAATTCAGTACCCTATCCTAAAGCTTGCTGTTAGGAGGGAATCTGCAGCTTGCAGTGAAAGCGATTCCACAGGGTAGTCTAATGAGGGCAAACATTTGATGGTAGCAGCTTCCCTGCGGGAGATACTCTCTTTGCCAAAATCGCATTATTAGGCGAAAGTAAGTTACAATTCAGTACCCTATCCTAAAGCTTGCTGTTAGGAGGGAATCTGCAGCTTGCAGTGAATGCGCTTCCAGAGGGTAGTCTAACGAGGGCAAACATTTGATGGTAGCAGCTTCCCTGCGGGAGAAAGTCTCTTTGCTAAAATCGCATTATTAGGCGAAAGTACGTTACAATTCAGTACCCTATCCTAAAGCTTGCTGTTAGGAGGGAATCTGCAGCTTGCAGTGAAAGCGCTTCCAGAGGGGAGTCTAATGAGGGCAAGCATTTGATGGTAGCAGCTTCCCTGCGGGAGATAGTCTCTTTGCCAAAATCGCATTATTAGCCGCAGTTAAGTTACAATTCAGTACCCTATCCTAAAGCTTGCTGTTAGGAGGGAATCTGCAGCTTGCAGTGAAAGCGCTTCCAGAGGGGAGTCTAATGAGGGCAAACATTTGATGGTAGCAGCTTCCCTGCGGGAGATACTCTCTTTGCCAAAATCGCATTATTAGGCCGCAGTTAAGTTACAATTCAGGATCCTATCCTAAAGCTTGCTGTTAGGAGGGAATCTGCAGCTTGCAGTGAAAGCGCTTCCAGAGGGGAGTCTAATGAGGGCAAACATTTGATGGTAGCAGCTTCCCTGCGGGAGATACTCTCTTTGCCAAAATCGCATTATTAGGCGAAAGTAAGTTACAATTCAGTACCCTATCCTAAAGCTTGCTGTTAGGAGGGAATCTGCAGCTTGCAGTGAAAGCGCTTCCAGAGGGGAGTCTAATGAGGGCAAACATTTGATGGTAGCAGCTTCCCTGCGGGAGATACTCTCTTTGCCAAAATCGCATTATTATGCGAAAGTAAGTTACAATTCAGGAGCCTATCCTAAAGCTTGCTGTTAGGAGGGAATCTGCAGCTTGCAGTGAAAGCGCTTCCAGAGGGGAGTCTAATGAGGGCAAATATTTGATGGTAGCAGCTTCCCTGCGGGAGATATTCTCTTTGCCATAATCGCCTTATTAGCCGCATTTAAGTTACAATTCAGTACCCTATCCTAAAGCTTGCTGTTAGGAGGGAATCTGCAGCTTGCAGTGAAAGCGCTTCCAGAGGGGAGTCTAATGAGGGCAAACATTTGATGGTAGCAGCTTCCCTGCGGGAGATACTCTCTTTGCCAAAATCGCATTATTAGGCGAAAGTAAGTTACAATTCAGGAGCCTATCCTAAAGCTTGCTGTTAGGAGGGAATCTGCAGCTTGCAGTGAAAGCGCTTCCAGAGGGGAGTCTAATGAGGGCAAGCATTTGATGGTAGCAGCTTCCCTGCGGGAGATAGTCTCTTTGCCAAAATCGCATTATTAGGCGAAAGTAAGCTACAATTCAGGACACTATCCTAAAGCTTGCTGTTAGGAGGGAATCTGCAGCTTGCAGTGAAAGCGCTTCCAGAGGGGAGTCTAATGAGGGCAAACATTTGATGGTAGCAGCTTCCCTGCGGGAGATACTCTCTTTTCCAAAATCGCATTATTAGGCGAAAGTAAGTTACAATTCAGTACCCTTTCCTAGAGCTTGCTGTTAGGAGGGAATCTGCAGCTTGCAGTGAAAGCGCTTCCAGAGGGGAGTCTAATGAGGGCAAACATTTGATGGTAGCAGCTTCCCTGCGGGATATACTCTCTTTTCCAAAATCGCATTATTAGGCAAAAGTAAGTTACAATTCAGGACCCTATCCTAAAGCTTGCTGTTAGGAGGGAATCTGCAGCTTGCAGTGAAAGCGCTTCCAGAGGGGAGTCTAATGAGGGCAAAGATTTGATGGTAGCAGCTTCCCTGCGGGAGATACTCTCTTTGCCAAAATCGCATTATTATGCGAAAGTAAGTTACAATTCAGTACCCTATCCTAAAGCTTGCTGTTAGGAGGGAATCTGCAGCTTGCAGTGAAAGCGCTTCCAGAGGGGAGTCTAATGAGGGCAAAGATTTGATGGTAGCAGCTTCCCTGCGGGAGATAGTCTCTTTGCCAAAATCGCCTTATTAGGCGAAAGTAAGTTACAATTCAGGAGCCTATCCTAAAGCTTGCTGTTAGGAGGGAATCTGCAGCTTGCAGTGAAAGCGCTTCCAGAGGAGAGTCTAATGAGGGCAAATATTTGATGGTAGCAGCTTCCCTGCGGGAGATACTCTCTTTGCCAAAATCGCATTATTAGGCGAAAGTAAGTTACAATTCAGTACCCTATCCTAAAGCTTGCTGTTAGGAGGGAATCTGCAGCTTGCAGTGAAAGCGCTTCCAGAGGGGAGTCTAATGAGGGCAAACATTTGATGGTAGCAGCTTCCCTGCTGGAGAAAGTCTCTTTGAAAAAATCGCCTTATTAGCCGCAGTTAAGTTACAATTCAGTACCCTATCCTAAAGCTTGCTGTTAGGAGGGAATCTGCAGCTTGCAGTGAAAGCGCTTCCAGAGGGGAGTCTAATGAGGGCAAGCATTTGATGGTAGCAGCTTCCCTGCGGGAGATACTCTCTTTGCCAAAATCGCATTATTAGGCGAAAGTAAGTTACAATTCAGTACCCTATCCTAAAGCTTGCTGTTAGGAGGGAATCTGCAGCTTGCAGTGAAAGCGCTTCCAGAGGGGAGTCTAACGAGGGCAAACATTTGATGGTAGCAGCTTCCCTGCGGGAGATAGTCTCTTTGCCAAATTCTCCTTATTAGCCGCAGTTAAGATACAATTCAGTACCCTATCCTAAAGCTTGCTGTTAGGAGGGAATCTGCAGCTTGCAGTGAAAGCGCTTCCAGAGGGGAGTCTAATGAGGGCAAACATTTGATGGTAGCAGCTTCCCTGCGGGAGATACTCTCTTTGCCAAAATCGCATTATTAGGCGAAAGTAATTTACAATTCAGGACCCTATCCTAAAGCTTGCTGTTAGGAGGGAATCTGCAGCTTGCAGTGAAAGCGCTTCCACAGGGGAGTCTAATGAGGGCAAAGATTTGATGGTAGCAGCTTCCCTGCGGGAGATACTCTCTTTGCCAAAATCGCATTATTATGCGAAAGTAAGTTACAATTCAGGACCCTATCCTAAAGCTTGCAGTTAGGAGGGAATCTGCAGCTTGCAGTGAAAGCGCTTCCACAGGGTAGTCTAATGAGGGGAAACATTTGATGGTAGCAGCTTCCCTGCGGGAGATAGTCTCTTTTCCAAAATCGCATTGTTAGGCGAAAGTAAGTTACAATTCAGTACCCTATCCTAAAGCTTGCTGTTAGGAGGGAATCTGCAGCTTGCAGTGAAAGCGCTTCCAGAGGGGAGTCTAATGAGGGCAAACATTTGATGGTAACAGCTTCCCTGCGGGAGATATTCTCTTTGCCAAAACCGCCTTATTAGCAGCAGTTAAGTTACAATTCAGTACCCTATCCTAAAGCTTGCTGTTAGGAGGGAATCTGCAGCTTGCAGTGAAAGCGCTTCCAGAGGGGAGTCTAATGAGGGCAAGCATTTGATGGTAGCAGCTTCCCTGCGGGAGATACTCTCTTTGCCAAAATCGCATTATTAGGCGAAAGTAAGTTACGATTCAGTACCCTATCCTAAAGCTTGCTGTTAGGAGGGAATCTGCAGCTTGCAGTGAAAGCGCTTCCAGAGGGGAGTCTAATGAGGGCAAACATTTGATGGTAGCATCTTCCCTGCGGGAGATATTCTCTTTGCCAAATTCTCCTTATTAGCCGCAGTTAAGTTACAATTCAGGACCCTATCCTAAAGCTTGCTGTTAGGAGGGAATCTGCAGCTTGCAGTGAAAGCGCTTCCAGAGGGGAGTCTAATGAGGGCAAACATTTGATGGTAGCAGCTTCCCTGCGGGAGATACTCTCTTTGCCAAAATCGCATTATTAGGCGAAAGTAAGTTACAATTCAGTACCCTATCCTGAAGCTTGCTGTTAGGAGGGAATCTGCAGCTTGCAGTGAAAGCGCTTCCAGAGGGGAGTCTAATGAGGGCAAAGATTTGATGGTAGCAGCTTCCCTGCGGGAGATACTCTCTTTGCCAAAATCGCATTATTAGCCGCAGTTAAGTTACAATTCAGGACCCTATCCTAAAGCTTGCAGTTAGGAGGGAATCTGCAGCTTGCAGTGAAAGCGCTTCCAGAGGGGAGTCTAATGAGGGCAAACATTTGATGGTAGCAGCTTCCCTGCGGGAGATACTCTCTTTGCCAAAATCGCATTATTAGGCGAAAGTAAGTTACAATTCAGTACCTTATCCTAAAGCTTGCTGTTAGGAGGGAATCTGCAGCTTGAAGTGAATGCGCTTCCAGAGGGGAGTCTAATGAGGGCAAATATTTGATGGTAGCAGCTTCCCTGCGGGAGATACTCTCTTTGCCAAAATCGCCTTAGTAGTCGCATTTAAGTTACAATTCAGTACCCTATGCTAAAGCTTGCTGTTAGGAGGGAATCTGCAGCTTGCAGTGAAAGCGCTTCCAGAGGGGAGTCTAATGAGGGCAAACATTTGATGGTAGCAGCTTCCCTGCGGGAGATACTCTCTTTGCCAAAATCGCCTTATTAGCCGCAGTTAAGTAACAATTCAGTACCCTATCCTAAAGCTTGCTGTTAGGAGGGAATCTGCAGCTTGCAGTGAAAGCGATTCCACAGGGTAGTCTAATGAGGGCAAACATTTGATGGTAGCAGCTTCCCTGCGGGAGATACTCTCTTTGCCAAAATCGCATTATTAGGCGAAAGTAAGTTACAATTCAGTACCCTATCCTAAAGCTTGCTGTTAGGAGGGAATCTGCAGCTTGCAGTGAATGCGCTTCCAGAGGGTAGTCTAACGAGGGCAAACATTTGATGGTAGCAGCTTCCCTGCGGGAGAAAGTCTCTTTGCTAAAATCGCATTATTAGGCGAAAGTACGTTACAATTCAGTACCCTTTCCTAAAGCTTGCTGTTAGGAGGGAATCTGCAGCTTGCAGTGAAAGCGCTTCCAGAGGGGAGTCTAATGAGGGCAAACATTTGATGGTAGCAGCTTCCCTGCGGGAGATACTCTCTTTGCCAAAATCGCATTATTAGGTGAAAGTAAGATACAATTCAGGACCCTATCCTAAAGCTTGCTGTTAGGAGGGAATCTGCAGCTTGCAGTGAAAGCGCTTCCAGAGGGGAGTCTAATGAGGGCAAACATTTGATGGTAGCAGCTTCCCTGCGGGAGATACTCTCTTTGCCAGAATCGCATTATTAGGCGAAAGTAAGTTACAATTCAGTACCTTATCCTAAAGCTTGCTGTTAGGAGGGAATCTGCAGCTTGAAGTGAATGCGCTTCCAGAGGGGAGTCTAATGAGGGCAAATATTTGATGGTAGCAGCTTCCCTGCGGGAGATATTCTGTTTGCCATAATCGCCTTATTAGTCGCATTTAAGTTACAATTCAGTACACTATGCTAAAGCTTGCTGTTAGGAGGGAATCTGCAGCTTGCAGTGAAAGCGCTTCCAGAGGGGAGTCTAATGAGGGCAAACATTTGATGGTAGCAGCTTCCCTGCCGGAGATACTCTCTTTGCCAAAATCGCATTATTAGGCGAAAGTAAGTTACAATTCAGTACCCTATCCTAAAGCTTGCTGTTAGGAGGGAATCTGCAGCTTGCAGTGAAAGCGCTTCCACAGGGGAGTCTAATGAGGGCAAAGATTTGATGGTAGCAGCTTCCCTGCGGGAGATACTCTCTTTGCCAAAATCGCATTATTATGCGAAAGTAAGTTACAATTCAGGACCCTATCCTAAAGCTTGCAGTTAGGAGGGAATCTGCAGCTTGCAGTGAAAGCGCTTCCACAGGGTAGTCTAATGAGGGCAAACATTTGATGGTAGCAGCTTCCCTGCGGGAGATAGTCTCTTTTCCAAAATCGCATTATTAGGCGAAAGTAAGTTACAATTCAGGACCCTATCCTAAAGCTTGCTGTTAGGAGGGAATCTGCAGCTTGAAGTGAATGCGCTTCCAGAGGGGAGTCTAATGAGGGCAAATATTTGATGGTAGCAGCTTCCCTGCGGGAGATATTCTCTTTGCCAAAATCGCCTTATTAGCCGCAGTTAAGTTACAATTCAGTACACTGTCCTACAGCTTGCTGTTAGGAGGGAATCTGCAGCTTGCAGTGAAAGCGCTTCCAGAGGGGAGTCTAATGAGGGCAAACATTTGATGTTAGCAGCTTCCCTGCGGGTGATACTCTCTTTGCCAAAATCTCATTATTAGGCGAAAGTAAGTTACAATTCAGTACCCTATCCTAAAGCTTGCTGTTAGGAGGGAATCTGCAGCTTGCAGTGAAAGCGCTTCCAGAGAGGAGTCTAATGAGGGCAAACATTTGATGGTAGCAGCTTCCCTGCGGGAGAAAGTCTCTTTGCTAAAATCGCATTATTAGGCGAAAGTACGTTACAATTCAGTACCCTTTCCTAAAGCTTGCTGTTAGGAGGGAATCTGCAGCTTGCAGTGAAAGCGCTTCCAGAGGGGAGTCTAATGAGGGCAAACATTTGATGGTAGCAGCTTCCCTGCGGGAGATAGTCTCTTTGCCAAAATCGCATTATTAGGTGAAAGTAAGATACAATTCAGGACCCTATCCTAAAGCTTGCTGTTAGGAGGGAATCTGCAGCTTGCAGTGAAAGCGCTTCCAGAGGGGAGTCTAATGAGGGCAAAGATTTCATGGTAGCAGCTTCCCTGCGGGAGATACTCTCTTTGCCAAAATCGCATTATTAGGCGAAAGTAAGTTACAATTCAGGACACTATCCTAAAGCTTGCAGTTAGGAGGGAATCTGCAGCTTGCAGTGAAAGCGCTTCCACAGGGTAGTCTAATGAGGGGAAACATTTGATGGTAGCAGCTTCCCTGCGGGAGATAGTCTCTTTTCCAAAATCGCATTATTAGGCGAAAGTAAGTTACAATTCAGTACCCTATCCTAAAGCTTGCTGTTAGGAGGGAATCTGCAGCTTGCAGTGAAAGCGCTTCCAGAGGGGAGTCTAATGAGGGCAAACATTTGATGGTAGCATCTTCCCTGCGGGAGATATTCTCTTTGCCAAATTCTCCTTATTAGCCGCAGTTAAGTTACAATTCAGGACCCTATCCTAAAGCTTGCTGTTAGGAGGGAATCTGCAGCTTGAAGTGAATGCGCTTCCAGAGGGGAGTCTAATGAGGGCAAACATTTGATGGTAGCAGCTTCCCTGCGGGAGATACTCTCTTTGCCAAAATCGCATTATTAGGCGAAAGTAAGTTACAATTCAGTACCCTATCCTGAAGCTTGCTGTTAGGAGGGAATCTGCAGCTTGCAGTGAAAGCGCTTCCAGAGGGGAGTCTAACGAGGGCAAAGATTTGATGGTAGCAGCTTCCCTGCGGGAGATACTCTCTTTGTCAAAATCGCATTATTAGCCGCAGTTAAGTTACAATTCAGGACCCTATCCTAAAGCTTGCAGTTAGGAGGGAATCTGCAGCTTGCAATGAAAGCGCTTCCACAGGGTAGTCTAATGAGGGCAAACATTTGATGGTAGCAGCTTCCCTGCGGGAGATACTCTCTTTGCCAAAATCGCATTATTAGGCGAAAGTAAGTTACAATTCAGTACCTTATCCTAAAGCTTGCTGTTAGGAGGGAATCTGCAGCTTGAAGTGAATGCGCTTCCAGAGGGGAGTCTAATGAGGGCAAATATTTGATGGTAGCAGCTTCCCTGCGGGAGATACTCTCTTTGCCAAAATCGCCTTAGTAGTCGCATTTAAGTTACAATTCAGTACCCTATGCTAAAGCTTGCTGTTAGGAGGGAATCTGCAGCTTGCAGTGAAAGCGCTTCCAGAGGGGAGTCTAATGAGGGCAAACATTTGATGGTAGCAGCTTCCCTGCGGGAGATACTCTCTTTGCCAAAGTCGCATTATTTGGAGAAAGTAAGTTACAATTCAGTACCCTATCCTAAAGTTTGCTGTTAGGAGGGAATCTGCAGCTTGCAGTGAAAGCGCTTCCAGAGGGGAGTCTAATGAGGGCAAACATTTGATGGTAGCAGCTTCCCTGCGGGAGATACTCTCTTTGCCAAAATCGCCTTATTAGCCGCAGTTAAGTAACAATTCAGTACCCTATCCTAAAGCTTGCTGTTAGGAGGGAATCTGCAGCTTGCAGTGAAAGCGATTCCACAGGGTAGTCTAATGAGGGCAAACATTTGATGGTAGCAGCTTCCCTGCGGGAGATACTCTCTTTGCCAAAATCGCATTATTAGGCGAAAGTAAGTTACAATTCAGTACCCTATCCTAAAGCTTGCTGTTAGGAGGGAATCTGCAGCTTGCAGTGAATGCGCTTCCAGAGGGTAGTCTAACGAGGGCAAACATTTGATGGTAGCAGCTTCCCTGCGGGAGAAAGTCTCTTTGCTAAAATCGCATTATTAGGCGAAAGTACGTTACAATTCAGTACCCTATCCTAAAGCTTGCTGTTAGGAGGGAATCTGCAGCTTGCAGTGAAAGCGCTTCCAGAGGGGAGTCTAATGAGGGCAAACATTTGATGGTAGCAGCTTCCCTGCGGGAGATACTCTCTTTGCCAAAATCGCATTATTAGGCGAAAGTAAGTTACAATTCAGTACCCTATCCTAAAGCTTGCTGTTAGGAGGGAATCTGCAGCTTGCAGTGAAAGCGATTCCACAGGGTAGTCTAATGAGGGCAAACATTTGATGGTAGCAGCTTCCCTGCGGGAGATACTCTCTTTGCCAAAATCGCATTTTTAGGCGAAAGTAATTTACAATTCAGGACCCTATCCTAAAGCTTGCTGTTAGGAGGGAATCTGCAGCTTGCAGTGAATGCGCTTCCAGAGGGTAGTCTAACGAGGGCAAACATTTGATGGTAACAGCTTCCCTGCGGGAGATACTCTCTTTTCCAAAATCGCATTATTAGGCGAAAGTAAGTTACAATTCAGTACCCTATCCTAAAGCTTGCTGTTAGGAGGGAATCTGCAGCTTGCAGTGAAAGCGCTTCCAGAGGGGAGTCTAATGAGGGCAAACATTTGATGGTAGCAGCTTCCCTGCGGGAGATCCTCTCTTTGCCAAAATCGCATTATTATTCAAAAGTAAGTTACAATTCAGTACCCTATCCTAAAGCTTGCTGTTAGGAGGGAATCTGCAGCTTGCAGTGAAAGCGCTTCCGGAGGGGAGTATAATGAGGGCAAACATTTGATGGTAGCAGCTTCCCTGCGGGAGATACTCTCTTTGCCAAAATCGCATTATTAGGCGAAAGTAAGTTACAATTCAGTACCCTATCCTAAAGCTTGCTGTTAGGAGGGAATCTGCAGCTTGCAGTGAAAGCGCTTCCAGAGGGGAGTCTAACGAGGGCAAACATTTGATGGTAGCATCTTCCCTGCGGGAGATATTCTCTTTGCCAAATTCTCCTTATTAGCCGCAGTTAAGTTACAATTCAGGACCCTATCCTAAAGCTTGCTGTTAGGAGGGAATCTGCAGCTTGAAGTGAATGCGCTTCCAGAGGGGAGTCTAATGAGGGCAAACATTTGATGGTAGCAGCTTCCCTGCGGGAGATACTCTCTTTGCCAAAATCGCATTATTAGGCGAAAGTAAGTTACAATTCAGTACCCTATCCTGAAGCTTGCTGTTAGGAGGGAATCTGCAGCTTGCAGTGAAAGCGCTTCCAGAGGGGAGTCTAATGAGGGCAAAGATTTGATGGTAGCAGCTTCCCTGCGGGAGATACTCTCTTTGCCAAAATCGCATTATTAGCCGCAGTTAAGTTACAATTCAGGACCCTATCCTAAAGCTTGCAGTTAGGAGGGAATCTGCAGCTTGCAGTGAAAGCGCTTCCACAGGGTAGTCTAATGAGGGCAAACATTTGATGGTAGCAGCTTCCCTGCGGGAGATACTCTCTTTGCCAAAATCGCATTATTAGGCGAAAGTAAGTTACAATTCAGTACCTTATCCTAAAGCTTGCTGTTAGGAGGGAATCTGCAGCTTGAAGTGAATGCGCTTCCAGAGGGGAGTCTAATGAGGGCAAATATTTGATGGTAGCAGCTTCCCTGCGGGAGATACTCTCTTTGCCAAAATCGCCTTAGTAGTCGCATTTAAGTTACAATTCAGTACCCTATGCTAAAGCTTGCTGTTAGGAGGGAATCTGCAGCTTGCAGTGAAAGCGCTTCCAGAGGGGAGTCTAATGAGGGCAAACATTTGATGGTAGCAGCTTCCCTGCGGGAGATACTCTCTTTGCCAAAGTCGCATTATTTGGCGAAAGTAAGTTACAATTCAGTACCCTATCCTAAAGTTTGCTGTTAGGAGGGAATCTGCAGCTTGCAGTGAAAGCGCTTCCAGAGGGGAGTCTAATGAGGGCAAACATTTGATGGTAGCAGCTTCCCTGCGGGAGATACTCTCTTTGCCAAAATCGCATTATTAGGCGAAAGTAAGTTACAATTCAGGACACTATCCTAAAGCTTGCAGTTAGGAGGGAATCTGCAGCTTGCAGTGAAAGCGCTTCCACAGGGTAGTCTAATGAGGGGAAACATTTGATGGTAGCAGCTTCCCTGCGGGAGATAGTCTCTTTTCCAAAATCGCATTATTAGGCGAAAGTAAGTTACAATTCAGTACCCTATCCTAAAGCTTGCTGTTAGGAGGGAATCTGCAGCTTGCAGTGAAAGCGCTTCCAGAGGGGAGTCTAATGAGGGCAAACATTTGATGGTAGCATCTTCCCTGCGGGAGATATTCTCTTTGCCAAATTCTCCTTATTAGCCGCAGTTAAGTTACAATTCAGGACCCTATCCTAAAGCTTGCTGTTAGGAGGGAATCTGCAGCTTGAAGTGAATGCGCTTCCAGAGGGGAGTCTAATGAGGGCAAACATTTGATGGTAGCAGCTTCCCTGCGGGAGATACTCTCTTTGCCAAAATCGCATTATTAGGCGAAAGTAAGTTACAATTCAGTACCCTATCCTGAAGCTTGCTGTTAGGAGGGAATCTGCAGCTTGCAGTGAAAGCGCTTCCAGAGGGGAGTCTAACGAGGGCAAAGATTTGATGGTAGCAGCTTCCCTGCGGGAGATACTCTCTTTGCCAAAATCGCATTATTAGCCGCAGTTAAGTTACAATTCAGGACCCTATCCTAAAGCTTGCAGTTAGGAGGGAATCTGCAGCTTGCAGTGAAAGCGCTTCCACAGGGTAGTCTAATGAGGGCAAACATTTGATGGTAGCAGCTTCCCTGCGGGAGATACTCTCTTTGCCAAAATCGCATTATTAGGCGAAAGTAAGTTACAATTCAGTACCTTATCCTAAAGCTTGCTGTTAGGAGGGAATCTGCAGCTTGAAGTGAATGCGCTTCCAGAGGGGAGTCTAATGAGGGCAAATATTTGATGGTAGCAGCTTCCCTGCGGGAGATACTCTCTTTGCCAAAATCGCCTTAGTAGTCGCATTTAAGTTACAATTCAGTACCCTATGCTAAAGCTTGCTGTTAGGAGGGAATCTGCAGCTTGCAGTGAAAGCGCTTCCAGAGGGGAGTCTAATGAGGGCAAACATTTGATGGTAGCAGCTTCCCTGCGGGAGATACTCTCTTTGCCAAAGTCGCATTATTTGGCGAAAGTAAGTTACAATTCAGTACCCTATCCTAAAGTTTGCTGTTAGGAGGGAATCTGCAGCTTGCAGTGAAAGCGCTTCCAGAGGGGAGTCTAATGAGGGCAAACATTTGATGGTAGCAGCTTCCCTGCGGGAGATACTCTCTTTGCCAAAATCGCCTTATTAGCCGCAGTTAAGTAACAATTCAGTACCCTATCCTAAAGCTTGCTGTTAGGAGGGAATCTGCAGCTTGCAGTGAAAGCGATTCCACAGGGTAGTCTAATGAGGGCAAACATTTGATGGTAGCAGCTTCCCTGCGGGAGATACTCTCTTTGCCAAAATCGCATTATTAGGCGAAAGTAAGTTACAATTCAGTACCCTATCCTAAAGCTTGCTGTTAGGAGGGAATCTGCAGCTTGCAGTGAATGCGCTTCCAGAGGGTAGTCTAACGAGGGCAAACATTTGATGGTAGCAGCTTCCCTGCGGGAGAAAGTCTCTTTGCTAAAATCGCATTATTAGGCGAAAGTACGTTACAATTCAGTACCCTATCCTAAAGCTTGCTGTTAGGAGGGAATCTGCAGCTTGCAGTGAAAGCGCTTCCAGAGGGGAGTCTAATGAGGGCAAACATTTGATGGTAGCAGCTTCCCTGCGGGAGATACTCTCTTTGCCAAAATCGCATTATTAGGTGAAAGTAAGATACAATTCAGGAGCCTATCCTAAAGCTTGCTGTTAGGAGGGAATCTGCAGCTTGCAGTGAAAGCGCTTCCAGAGGGGAGTCTAATGAGGGCAAACATTTGATGGTAGCAGCTTCCCTGCGGGAGATACTCTCTTTGCCAAAATCGCCTTATTATCCGCAGTTAAGTTACAATTCAGTACCCTATCCTAAAGCTTGCTGTTAGGAGGGAATCTGCAGCTTGCAGTGAAAGCGATTCCACAGGGTAGTCTAATGAGGGCAAACATTTGATGGTAGCAGCTTCCCTGCGGGAGATACTCTCTTTGCCAAAATCGCATTTTTAGGCGAAAGTAATTTACAATTCAGGACCCTATCCTAAATCTTGCTGTTAGGAGGGAATCTGCAGCTTGCAGTGAATGCGCTTCCAGAGGGTAGTCTAACGAGGGCAAACATTTGATGGTAACAGCTTCCCTGCGGGAGATACTCTCTTTTCCAAAATCGCATTATTAGGCGAAAGTAAGTTACAATTCAGTACCCTATCCTAAAGCTTGCTGTTAGGAGGGAATCTGCAGCTTGCAGTGAAAGCGCTTCCAGAGGGGAGTCTAATGAGGGCAAACATTTGATGGTAGCAGCTTCCCTGCGGGAGATCCTCTCTTTGCCAAAATCGCATTATTATTCAAAAGTAAGTTACAATTCAGTACCCTATCCTAAAGCTTGCTGTTAGGAGGGAATCTGCAGCTTGCAGTGAAAGCGCTTCCGGAGGGGAGTATAATGAGGGCAAACATTTGATGGTAGCAGCTTCCCTGCGGGAGATACTCTCTTTGCCAAAATCGCATTATTAGGCGAAAGTAAGTTACAATTCAGTACCCTATCCTAAAGCTTGCTGTTAGGAGGGAATCTGCAGCTTGCAGTGAAAGCGCTTCCAGAGGGGAGTCTAACGAGGGCAAACATTTGATGGTAGCAGCTTCCCTGCGGGAGATACTCTCTTTGCCAAAATCGCATTATTAGGCGAAAGTAAGTTACAATTCAGGAGCCTATCCTAAAGCTTGCTGTTAGGAGGGAATCTGCAGCTTGCAGTGAAAGCGCTTCCAGAGGGGAGTCTAATGAGGGCAAACATTTGATGGTAGCAGCTTCCCTGCGGGAGATACTCTCTTTGCCAAAATCGCCTTATTAGCCGCAGTTAAGTTACAATTCAGTACCCTATCCTAAAGCTTGCTGTTAGGAGGGAATCTGCAGCTTGCAGTGAAAGCGCTTCCAGAGGGGAGTGTAATGAGGGCAAACCTTTGATGGTAACAGCTTCCCTGCGGGAGATAGTCTCTTTGCCAAAATCGCATTATTAGGCGAAAGTAAGTTACAATTCAGGATCCTATCCTAAAGCTTGCTGTTAGGAGGGAATCTGCAGCTTGCAGTGAAAGCGCTTCCAGAGGGGAGTCTAATGAGGGCAAACATTTGATGGTAGCAGCTTCCCTGCGGGAGATACTCTCTTTTCCAAAATCACATTATTAGACGAAAGTAAGTTACAATTCAGTACCCTATCCTAAAGCTTGCTGTTAGGAAGGAATCTGCAGCTTGAAGTGAATGCGCTTCCAGAGGGTAGTCTAACGAGGGCAAACATTTGATGGTAGCAGCTTCCCTGCGGGAGATATTCTCTTTGCCGAAATTGCTTTATTATGCGAAAGTAAGTTACAATTCAGTACCCTATCCTAAAGCTTGCTGTTAGGAGGGAATCTGCAGCTTGCAGTGAAAGCGCTTCCAGAGGGGAGTCTAATGAGGGCAAACATTTGATGGTAGCAGCTTCCCTGCGGGAGATACTCTCTTTGCCAAAATCGCATTATTAGCCGCAGTTAAGTTACAATTCAGGACCCTATCCTAAAGCTTGCAGTTAGGAGGGAATCTGCAGCTTGCAGTGAAAGCGCTTCCACAGGGTAGTCTAATGAGGGCAAACATTTGATGGTAGCAGCTTCCCTGCGGGAGATACTCTCTTTGCCAAAATCGCATTATTAGGCGAAAGTAAGTTACAATTCAGTACCTTATCCTAAAGCTTGCTGTTAGGAGGGAATCTGCAGCTTGAAGTGAATGCGCTTCCAGAGGGGAGTCTAATGAGGGCAAATATTTGATGGTAGCAGCTTCCCTGCGGGAGATACTCTCTTTGCCAAAATCGCCTTAGTAGTCGCATTTAAGTTACAATTCAGTACCCTGTGCTAAAGCTTGCTGTTAGGAGGGAATCTGCAGCTTGCAGTGAAAGCGCTTCCAGAGGGGAGTCTAATGAGGGCAAACATTTGATGGTAGCAGCTTCCCTGCGGGAGATACTCTCTTTGCCAAAATCGCATTATTAGGCGAAAGTAAGTTACAATTCAGGACACTATCCTAAAGCTTGCAGTTAGGAGGGAATCTGCAGCTTGCAGTGAAAGCGCTTCCACAGGGTAGTCTAATGAGGGGAAACATTTGATGGTAGCAGCTTCCCTGCGGGAGATAGTCTCTTTTCCAAAATCGCATTATTAGGCGAAAGTAAGTTACAATTCAGTACCCTATCCTAAAGCTTGCTCTTAGGAGGGAATCTGCAGCTTGCAGTGAAAGCGCTTCCAGAGGGGAGTCTAATGAGGGCAAACATTTGATGGTAGCATCTTCCCTGCGGGAGATATTCTCTTTGCCAAATTCTCCTTATTAGCCGCAGTTAAGTTACAATTCAGGACCCTATCCTAAAGCTTGCTGTTAGGAGGGAATCTGCAGCTTGAAGTGAATGCGCTTCCAGAGGGGAGTCTAATGAGGGCAAACATTTGATGGTAGCAGCTTCCCTGCGGGAGATACTCTCTTTGCCAAAATCGCATTATTAGGCGAAAGTAAGTTACAATTCAGTACCCTATCCTGAAGCTTGCTGTTAGGAGGGAATCTGCAGCTTGCAGTGAAAGCGCTTCCAGAGGGGAGTCTAATGAGGGCAAAGATTTGATGGTAGCAGCTTCCCTGCGGGAGATACTCTCTTTGCCAAAATCGCATTATTAGGCGAAAGTAAGTTACAATTCAGTACCTTATCCTAAAGCTTGCTGTTAGGAGGGAATCTGCAGCTTGAAGTGAATGCGCTTCCAGAGGGGAGTCTAATGAGGGCAAATATTTGATGGTAGCAGCTTCCCTGCGGGAGATATTCTCTTTGCCAAAATCGCCTTAGTAGTCGCATTTAAGTTACAATTCAGTACCCTATGCTAAAGCTTGCTGTTAGGAGGGAATCTGCAGCTTGCAGTGAAAGCGCTTCCAGAGGGGAGTCTAATGAGGGCAAACATTTGATGGTAGCAGCTTCCCTGCGGGAGATACTCTCTTTGCCAAAGTCGCATTATTTGGCGAAAGTAAGTTACAATTCAGTACCCTATCCTAAAGTTTGCTGTTAGGAGGGAATCTGCAGCTTGCAGTGAAAGCGCTTCCAGAGGGGAGTCTAATGAGGGCAAACATTTGATGGTAGCAGCTTCCCTGCGGGAGATACTCTCTTTGCCAAAATCGCCTTATTAGCCGCAGTTAAGTAACAATTCAGTACCCTATCCTAAAGCTTGCTGTTAGGAGGGAATCTGCAGCTTGCAGTGAAAGCGATTCCAGAGGGGAGTCTAATGAGGGCAAACATTTGATGGTAGCAGCTTCCCTGCGGGAGATACTCTCTTTGCCAAAATCGCATTATTAGGCGAAAGTAAGTTACAATTCAGTACCCTATCCTAAAGCTTGCTGTTAGGAGGGAATCTGCAGCTTGCAGTGAATGCGCTTCCAGAGGGTAGTCTAACGAGGGCAAACATTTGATGGTAGCAGCTTCCCTGCGGGAGAAAGTCTCTTTGCTAAAATCGCATTATTAGGCGAAAGTACGTTACAATTCAGTACCCTATCCTAAAGCTTGCTGTTAGGAGGGAATCTGCAGCTTGCAGTGAAAGCGCTTCCAGAGGGGAGTCTAATGAGGGCAAACATTTGATGGTAGCAGCTTCCCTGCGGGAGATACTCTCTTTGCCAAAATCGCCTTATTATCCGCAGTTAAGTTACAATTCAGTACCCTATCCTAAAGCTTGCTGTTAGGAGGGAATCTGCAGCTTGCAGTGAAAGCGATTCCACAGGGTAGTCTAATGAGGGCAAACATTTGATGGTAGCAGCTTCCCTGCGGGAGATACTCTCTTTGCCAAAATCGCATTTTTAGGCGAAAGTAATTTACAATTCAGGACCCTATCCTAAAGCTTGCTGTTAGGAGGGAATCTGCAGCTTGCAGTGAATGCGCTTCCAGAGGGTAGTCTAACGAGGGCAAACATTTGATGGTAACAGCTTCCCTGCGGGAGATACTCTCTTTTCCAAAATCGCATTATTAGGCGAAAGTAAGTTACAATTCAGTACCCTATCCTAAAGCTTGCTGTTAGGAGGGAATCTGCAGCTTGCAGTGAAAGCGCTTCCAGAGGGGAGTCTAATGAGGGCAAACATTTGATGGTAGCAGCTTCCCTGCGGGAGATCCTCTCTTTGCCAAAATCGCATTATTATTCAAAAGTAAGTTACAATTCAGTACCCTATCCTAAAGCTTGCTGTTAGGAGGGAATCTGCAGCTTGCAGTGAAAGCGCTTCCGGAGGGGAGTATAATGAGGGCAAACATTTGATGGTAGCAGCTTCCCTGCGGGAGATACTCTCTTTGCCAAAATCGCATTATTAGGCGAAAGTAAGTTACAATTCAGTACCCTATCCTAAAGCTTGCTGTTAGGAGGGAATCTGCAGCTTGCAGTGAAAGCGCTTCCAGAGGGGAGTCTAACGAGGGCAAACATTTGATGGTAGCATCTTCCCTGCGGGAGATATTCTCTTTGCCATATTCTCCTTATTAGCCGCAGTTAAGTTACAATTCAGGACCCTATCCTAAAGCTTGCTGTTAGGAGGGAATCTGCAGCTTGAAGTGAATGCGCTTCCAGAGGGGAGTCTAATGAGGGCAAACATTTGATGGTAGCAGCTTCCCTGCGGGAGATACTCTCTTTGCCAAAATCGCATTATTAGGCGAAAGTAAGTTACAATTCAGTACCCTATCCTGAAGCTTGCTGTTAGGAGGGAATCTGCAGCTTGCAGTGAAAGCGCTTCCAGAGGGGAGTCTAATGAGGGCAAAGATTTGATGGTAGCAGCTTCCCTGCGGGAGATACTCTCTTTGCCAAAATCGCATTATTAGCCGCAGTTAAGTTACAATTCAGGACCCTATCCTAAAGCTTGCAGTTAGGAGGGAATCTGCAGCTTGCAGTGAAAGCGCTTCCACAGGGTAGTCTAATGAGGGCAAACATTTGATGGTAGCAGCTTCCCTGCGGGAGATACTCTCTTTACCAAAATCGCATTATTAGGCGAAAGTAAGTTACAATTCAGTACCTTATCCTAAAGCTTGCTGTTAGGAGGGAATCTGCAGCTTGAAGTGAATGCGCTTCCAGAGGGGAGTCTAATGAGGGCAAATATTTGATGGTAGCAGCTTCCCTGCGGGAGATACTCTCTTTGCCAAAATCGCCTTAGTAGTCGCATTTAAGTTACAATTCAGTACCCTATGCTAAAGCTTGCTGTTAGGAGGGAATCTGCAGCTTGCAGTGAAAGCGCTTCCAGAGGGGAGTCTAATGAGGGCAAACATTTGATGGTAGCAGCTTCCCTGCGGGAGATACTCTCTTTGCCAAAGTCGCATTATTTGGCGAAAGTATGTTACAATTCAGTACCCTATCCTAAAGTTTGCTGTTAGGAGGGAATCTGCAGCTTGCAGTGAAAGCGCTTCCAGAGGGGAGTCTAATGAGGGCAAACATTTGATGGTAGCAGCTTCCCTGCGGGAGATACTCTCTTTGCCAAAATCGCCTTATTAGCCGCAGTTAAGTAACAATTCAGTACCCTATCCTAAAGCTTGCTGTTAGGAGGGAATCTGCAGCTTGCAGTGAAAGCGATTCCACAGGGTAGTCTAATGAGGGCAAACATTTGATGGTAGCAGCTTCCCTGCGGGAGATACTCTCTTTGCCAAAATCGCATTATTAGGCGAAAGTAAGTTACAATTCAGTACCCTATCCTAAAGCTTGCTGTTAGGAGGGAATCTGCAGCTTGCAGTGAAAGCGCTTCCAGAGGGGAGTGTAATGAGGGCAAACCTTTGATGGTAGCAGCTTCCCTGCGGGAGATACTCTCTTTGATAAAATAGCATTATAAGGCGAAACTAAGATACAATGCAGTACCCTATCCTAAAGCTTGCTGTTAGGAGGGAATCTGCAGCTTGCAGTGAAAGCGCTTCCAGAGGGGAGTCTAATGAGGGCAAACATTTGATGGTAGCAGCTTCCCTGCGGGAGATACTCTCTTTGCCAAAATCGCATTATTAGGCGAAAGTAAGTTACCATTCAGTACCCTATCCTAAAGCTTGCTGTTAGGAGGGAATCTGCAGCTTGCAGTGAAAGCGCTTCCAGAGGGGAGTCTAATGAGGGCAAACGTTTGATGGTAACAGCTTCCCTGCGGGAGATATTCTCTTTGCCAAAATCGCCTTATTAGGCGAAAGTAAGTTACAATTCAGTACCCTATCCTAAAGCTTGCTGTTAGGTGGGAATCTGCCGCTTGCAGTGAAAGCGCTTCCAGAGTGGAGTCTAACGAGGGCAAACATTTGATGGTAACAGCTTCCCTGCGGGAGATATTCTCTTTTCCAAAATCGCCTTATTAGGCCAAAGTAAGTTACAATTCAGTACCCTATGCTAAAGCTTGCTGTTAGGAGGGAATCTGCAGCTTGCAGTGAAAGCGCTTCCACAGGGTAGTCTAATGAGGGGAAACATTTCATGGTAGCAGCTTCCCTGCGGGAGATAGTCTCTTTGCCAAAATCGCATTATTAGGCGAAAGTAAGTTACAATTCAGTACCCTATCCTAAAGCTTGCTGTTAGGAGGGAATCTGCAGCTTGCAGTGAAAGCGCTTCCAGAGGGGAGTCTAATGAGGGCAAACATTTGATGGTAACAGCTTCCCTGCGGGAGATATTCTCTTTGCCAAAATCGCCTTATTATCCAAAAGTAAGTTACAATTCAGTACCCTATCCTAAAGCTTGCTGTTAGGAGGGAATCTGCAGCTTGCAGTGAAAGCGCTTCCAGAGGGGAGTCTAATGAGGGCAAGCATTTGATGGTAGCAGCTTCCCTGCGGGAGATAGTCTCTTTGCCAAAATCGCATTATTAGGCGAAAGTAAGTTACGATTCAGTACCCTATCCTAAAGCTTGCTGTTAGGAGGGAATCTGCAGCTTGCAGTGAAAGCGCTTCCAGAGGGGAGTCTAATGAGGGCAAACATTTGATGGTAGCAGCTTCCCTGCGGGAGAAACTCTCTTTGCCAAAATCGCATTATTAGGCGAAAGTAAGTTACAATTCAGTACCCTATCCTAAAGCTTGCTGTTAGGAGGGAATCTGCAGCTTGCAGTGAAAGCGCTTCCAGAGGGGAGTCTAATGAGGGCAAACATTTGATGGTAGCAGCTTCCCTGCGGGAGATACTCTCTTTGCCAAAATCGCCTTATTAGCCGCAGTTAAGTTACAATTCAGTACCCTATCCTAAAGCTTGCTGTTAGGAGGGAATCTGCAGCTTGCAGTGAAAGCGATTCCACAGGGTAGTCTAATGAGGACAAACGTTTGATGGTAGCAGCTTCCCTGCGGGAGATACTCTCTTTGCCAAAATCGCATTATTAGGCGAAAGTAAGTTACAATTCAGTACCCTATCCTAAAGCTTGCTGTTAGGAGGGAATCTGCAGCTTGAAGTGAATGCGCTTCCAGAGGGTAGTCTAACGAGGGCAAACATTTGATGGTAACAGCTTCCCTGCGGGAGATACTCTCTTTGCCAAAATCGCATTATTAGGCGAAAGTAAGTTACAATTCAGTACACTATCCTAAAGCTTGCTGTTAGGAGGGAATCTGCAGCTTGCAGTGAAAGCGCTTCCAGAGGGGAGTCTAATGAGGGCAAACATTTGATGGTAGCAGCTTCCCTGCGGGAGATCCTCTCTTTGCCAAAATCGCATTATTAGTCGAAAGTAAGTTACAATTCAGGACCCTATCCTAAAGCTTGCTGTTAGGAGGGAATCTGCAGCTTGCAGTCAAAGCACTTCCAGAGGGGAGTCTAATGAGGGCAAACATTTGATGGTAGCAGCTTCCCTGCGGGAGATACTCTCTTTGCCAAAATCGCATTATTAGGCGAAAGTAAGTTACAATTCAGTACCCTATCCTAAAGCTTGCTGTTAGGAGGGAATCTGCAGCTTGCAGTGAAAGCGCTTCCAGAGGGGAGTCTAATGAGGGCAAATATTTGATGGTAGCAGCTTCCCTGCGGGAGATATTCTCTTTGCCATAATCACCTTATTAGCCGCAGTTAAGTTACAATTCAGGACCCTATCCTAAAGCTTGCTGTTAGGAGGGAATCTGCAGCTTGCAGTGAAAGCGCTTCCACAGGGTAGTCTAATGAGGGCAAACATTTGATGGTAGCAGCTTCCCTGCGGGAGATACTCTCTTTGCCAAAATCGCATTATTAGGCGAAAGTAAGTTACAATTCAGTACCCTATCCTAAAGCTTGCTGTTAGGAGGGAATCTGCAGCTTGCAGTGAAAGCGCTTCCAGAGGGGAGTCTAATGAGGGCAAACATTTGATGGTAGCAGCTTCCCTGCGGGAGAAACTCTCTTTGCCAAAATCGCATTATTAGGCGAAAGTAAGTTACAATTCAGTACCCTTTACTAAAGCTTGCTGTTAGGAGGGAATCTGCAGCTTGCAGTGAAAGCGCTTCCAGAGGGGAGTCTAATGAGGGCAAATATTTGATGGTAGCAGCTTCCCTGCGGGAGATACTCTCTTTGCCAAAATCGCCTTATTAGCCGCAGTTAAGTTACAATTCAGTACCCTATCCTAAAGCTTGCTGTTAGGAGGGAATCTGCAGCTTGCAGTGAAAGCGATTCCACAGGGTAGTCTAATGAGGACAAACGTTTGATGGTAGCAGCTTCCCTGCGGGAGATACTCTCTTTGCCAAAATCGCATTATTAGGCGAAAGTAAGTTACAATTCAGTACCCTATCCTAAAGCTTGCTGTTAGGAGGGAATCTGCAGCTTGAAGTGAATGCGCTTCCAGAGGGTAGTCTAACGAGGGCAAACACTTGATGGTAACAGCTTCCCTGCGGGAGATACTCTCTTTGACAAAATCGCATTATTAGACGAAAGTAAGTTACAATTCAGTACACTATCCTAAAGCTTGCTGTTAGGAGGGAATCTGCAGCTTGCAGTGAAAGCGCTTCCAGAGGGGAGTCTAATGAGGGCAAACATTTGATGGTAGCAGCTTCCCTGCGGGAGATCCTCTCTTTGCCAAAATCGCATTATTAGTCGAAAGTAAGTTACAATTCAGGACCCTATCCTAAAGCCTGCTGTTAGGAGGGAATCTGCAGCTTGCAGTGAAAGCGCTTCCAGAGGGGAGTATAATGAGGGCAAACATTTGATGGTAGCAGCTTCCCTGCGGGAGATACTCTCTTTGCCAAAATCGCATTATTAGGCGAAAGTAAGTTACAATTCAGTACCCTATCCTAAAGCTTGCTGTTAGGAGGGAATCTGCAGCTTGCAGTGAAAGCGCTTCCAGAGGGGAGTCTAACGAGGGCAAACATTTGATGGTAGCAGCTTCCCTGCGGGAGATAGTCTCTTTGCCAAAATCGCATTATTAGGCGAAAGTAAGTTACAATTCAGGACCCTATCCTAAAGCTTCCTGTTAGGAGGGAATCTGCAGCTTGCAGTGAAAGCGCTTCCAGAGGGGAGTCTAATGAGGGCAAACATTTGATGGTAGCAGCTTCCCTGCGGGAGATAGTCTCTTTTCCAAAATCGCATTATTAGACGAAAGTAAGTTACAATTCAGTACCCTATCCTAAATCTTGCTGTTAGGAGGGAATCTGCAGCTTGAAGTGAATGCGCTTCCAGAGGGTAGTCTAACGAGGGCAAACATTTGATGGTAGCAGCTTCCCTGCGGGAGATACTCTCTTTGCCAAAATCGCTTTATTAGGCGAAGGTAAGTTACAATTCAGTACCCTATCCTAAAGCTTGCTGTTAGGAGGGAATCTGCAGCTTGCAGTGAAAGCGCTTCCAGAGGGGAGTCTAATGAGGGCAAACATTTGATGGTAGCAGCTTCCCTGCGGGAGATATTCTCTTTGCCATAATCACCTTATTAGCCGCAGTTAAGTTACAATTCAGGACCCTATCCTAAAGCTTGCTGTTAGGAGGGAATCTGCAGCTTGCAGTGAAAGCGCTTCCAGAGGGGAGTCTAATGAGGGCAAACATTTGATGGTAGCAGCTTCCCTGCGGGAGATACTCTCTTTGCCAAAATCGCATTATTAGGCGAATGTAAGTTACAATTCAGTACCCTAACCTAAAGTTGCTGTTAGGAGGGAATCTGCAGCTTGCAGTGAAAGCGCTTCCAGAGGGGAGTCTAACGAGGGCAAAAATTTGATGGTAGCAGCTTCCCTGCGGGAGATATTCTCTTTGCCAAAATCGCCTTATTAGCCGCAGTTAAGTTACAATTCAGTACCCTATCCTAAAGCTTGCTGTTAGGAAGGAATCTGCAGGTTGCAGTGAAAGCGCTTCCAGAGGGGAGTCTAATGAGGGCAAACCTTTGATGGTAGCAGCTTCCCTGCGGGAGATACTCTCTTTGATAAAATAGCATTATTAGGCGAAACTAAGATACAATGCAGTACCCTATCCTAAAGCTTGCTGTTAGGAGGGAATCTGCAGCTTGCAGTGAAAGCGCTTCCAGAGGCGTGTCTAATGAGGGCAAACATTTGATGGTAGCAGCTTCCCTGCGGGAGATACTCTCTTTGCCAAAATCGCATTATTAGGCGAAAGTAAGTTACCATTCAGTACCCTATCCTAAAGCTTGCTGTTAGGAGGGAATCTGCAGCTTGCAGTGAAAGCGCTTCCAGAGGGGAGTCTAATGAGGGCAAACGTTTGATGGTAACAGCTTCCCTGCGGGAGATATTCTCTTTGCCAAAATCGCCTTATTAGGCGAAAGTAAGTTACAATTCAGTACCCTATCCTAAAGCTTGCTGTTAGGAGGGAATCTGCAGCTTGCAGTGAAAGCGCTTCCAGAGGGGAGTCTAATGAGGGCAAATATTTGATGGTAGCAGCTTCCCTGCGTGAGATACTCTCTTTGCCAAAATCGCATTATTAGGCGAAAGTAAGTTACAATTCAGGACCCTATCCTAAAGCTTGCAGTTAGGAGGGAATCTGCAGCTTGCAGTGAAAGCGCTTCCAGAGGGGAGTCTAATGAGGGCAAACATTTGATGGTAACAGCTTCCCTGCGGGAGATATTCTCTTTGCCAAAATCGCCTTATTAGCCAAAAGTAAGTTACAATTCAGTACCCTATCCTAAAGCTTGCTGTTAGGAGGGAATCTGCAGCTTGCAGTGAAAGCGCTTCCAGAGGGGAGTCTAATGAGGGCAAGCATTTGATGGTAGCAGCTTCCCTGCGGGAGATACTCTATTTGCCAAAATCGCATTATTAGGCGTAAGTAAGTTACGATTCAGTACCCTATCCTAAAGCTTGCTGTTAGGAGGGAATCTGCAGCTTGCAGTGAAAGCGCTTCCAGAGGGGAGTCTAATGAGGGCAAGCATTTGATGGTAGCAGCTTCCCTGCGGGAGATACTCTCTTTGCCAAAATCGCATTATTAGGCGAAAGTAAGTTACAATTCAGGACCCTATCCTAAAGCTTCCTGTTAGGAGGGAATCTGCAGCTTGCAGTGAAAGCGCTTCCAGAGGGGAGTCTAATGAGGGCAAACATTTGATGGTAGCAGCTTCCCTGCGGGAGATAGTCTCTTTTCCAAAATCGCATTATTAGACGAAAGTAAGTTACAATTCAGTACCCTATCCTAAAGCTTGCTGTTAGGAGGGAATCTGCAGCTTGAAGTGAATGCGCTTCCAGAGGGTAGTCTAACGAGGGCAAACATTTGATGGTAGCAGCTTCCCTGCGGGAGATACTCTCTTTGCCAAAATCGCTTTATTAGGTGAAGGTAAGTTACAATTCAGTACCCTATCCTAAAGCTTGCTGTTAGGAGGGAATCTGCAGCTTGCAGTGAAAGCGCTTCCAGAGGGGAGTCTAATGAGGGCAAATATTTGATGGTAGCAGCTTCCCTGCGGGACATATTCTCTTTGCCATAATCACCTTATTAGTCGCAGTTAAGTTACAATTCAGGACCCTATCCTAAAGCTTGCTGTTAGGAGGGAATCTGCAGCTTGCAGTGAAAGCGCTTCCAGAGGGGAGTCTAATGAGGGCAAACATTTGATGGTAGCAGCTTCCCTGCGGGAGATACTCTCTTTGCCAAAATCGCATTATTAGGCGAATGTAAGTTACAATTCAGTACCCTAACCTAAAGTTGCTGTTAGGAGGGAATCTGCAGCTTGCAGTGAAAGCGCTTCCAGAGGGGAGTCTAACGAGGGCAAATATTTGATGGTAGCAGCTTCCCTGCGGGAGATACTCTCTTTGCCATAATTGCATCATTAGGCGAAAGTAAGTTACCATTCAGTACCCTATCCTAAAGCTTGCTGTTAGGAGGGAATCTGCAGCTTGCAGTGAATGCGCTTCCAGAGGGTAGTCTAACGAGGGCAAACATTTGATGGTAACAGCTTCCCTGCGGGATATACTCTCTTTTCCAAAATCGCATTATTAGTCGAAACTAAGTTACAATTCAGGAGCCTATCCTAAAGCTTGCTGTTAGGAGGGAATCTGCAGCTTGCAGTGAAAGCGCTTCCAGAGGGGAGTCTAATGAGGGCAAACATTTGATGGTAGCAGCTTCCCTGCGGGAGATAATCTCTTTGCCAAAATCGCCTTATTAGCCGCAGTTAAGTTACAATTCAGTACCCTATCCTAAAGCTTGCTGTTAGGAGGGAATCTGCAGCTTGCAGTGAAAGCGCTTCCAGAGGGGAGTCTAATGAGGGCAAACATTTGATGGTAACAGCTTCCCTGCGGGAGATACTCTCTTTGCCACAATCGCATTATTAGTCGAAAGTAAGTTACAATTCAGTACCCTATCCTAAAGCTTGCTGTTAGGAGGGAATCTGCAGCTTGCAGTGAAAGCGCTTCCAGAGGGGAGTCTAATGAGGGCAAACATTTGATGGTAGCAGCTTCCCTGCGGGAGATAATCTCTTTGCCAAAATCGCCTTATTAGCCGCAGTTAAGTTACAATTCAGTACCCTATCCTAAAGCTTGCTGTTAGGAGGGAATCTGCAGCTTGCAGTGAAAGCGCTTCCAGAGGGGAGTCTAATGAGGGCAAACATTTGATGGTAACAGCTTCCCTGCGGGAGATACTCTCTTTGCCAAAATCGCATTATTAGACGAAAGTAAGTTACAATTCAGTACCCTATCCTAAAGCTTGCTGTTAGGAGGGAATCTGCAGCTTGCAGTGAAAGCGCTTCCAGAGGGGAGTCTAACGAGGGCAAACATTTGATGGTAGCAGCTTCCCTGCGGGAGATACTCTCTTTGCCATAATCGCATTATTAGGCTAAAGTAAGTTACAATTCAGTACCCTATCCTAAAGCTTGCTGTTAGGAGGGAATCTGCAGCTTGCAGTGAAAGCGCTTCCAGAGGGGAGTCTAATGAGGGCAAATATTTGATGGTAGCAGCTTCCCTGCGGGAGATATTCTCTTTGCCATAATCACCTTATTAGCCGCAGTTAAGTTACAATTTAGGACCCTATCCTAAAGCTTGCTGTTAGGAGGGAATCTGCAGCTTGCAGTGAAAGCGCTTCCAGAGGGGAGTCTAATGAGGGCAAACATTTGATGGTAGCAGCTTCCCTGCGGGAGATACTCTCTTTGCCAAAATCGCATTATTAGGCGAATGTAAGTTACAATTCAGTACCCTAACCTAAAGTTGCTGTTAGGAGGGAATCTGCAGCTTGCAGTGAAAGCGCTTCCAGAGGGGAGTCTAACGAGGGCAAAAATTTGATGGTAGCAGCTTCCCTGCGGGAGATACTCTCTTTGACAAAATCGCCTTATTAGCCGCAGTTAAGTTACAATTCAGTACCCTATCCTAAAGCTTGCTGTTAGGAAGGAATCTGCAGCTTGCAGTGAAAGCGCTTCCAGAGGGGAGTGTAATGAGGGCAAACCTTTGATGGTAGCAGCTTCCCTGCGGGAGATACTCTCTTTGATAAAATAGCATTATTAGGCGAAACTAAGATACAATGCAGTACCCTATCCTAAAGCTTGCTGTTAGGAGGGAATCTGCAGCTTGCAGTGAAAGCGCTTCCAGAGGGGTGTTTTATGAGGGCAAACATTTGATGGTAGCAGCTTCCCTGCGGGAGATATTCTCTTTGCCAAAATCGCCTTATTAGGCGAAAGTAAGTTACAATTCAGTACGCTTTCGTAAAGATTGCTGTTAGGAGGGAATCTGCAGCTTGCAGTGAAAGCGCTTCCAGAGGGGAGTCTAATGAGGGCAAATATTTGATGGTAGCAGCTTCCCTGCGGGAGATACTCTCTTTGCCAAAATCGCCTTATTAGGCGAAAGTAAGTTACAATTCAGGACCCTATCCTAAAGCTTGCAGTTAGGAGGGAATCTGCAGCTTGCAGTGAAAGCGCTTCCAGAGGGGAGTCTAATGAGGGCAAACATTTGATGGTAGCAGCTTCCCTGCGGGAGATAGTCTCCTTGCCAGAATCGCATTATTAGGCGAAAGTAAGTTACAATTCAGTACCCTATCCTAAAGCTTGCTGTTAGGAGGGAATCTGCAGCTTGAAGTGAAAGCGCTTCCAGAGGGTAGTCTAATGAGGGCAAACATTTGATGGTAGCAGCTTCCCTGCGGGAGATACTCTCTTTGCCAAAATCGCATTATTAGGCGAAAGTAAGTTACGATTCAGTACCCTACCCTAAAGCTTGCTGTTAGGAGGGAATCTGCAGCTTGCAGTGAAAGCGCTTCCAGAGGGGAGTCTAATGAGGGCAAATATTTGATGGTAGCAGCTTCCCTGCGGGAGATATTCTCTTTGCCATAATCACCTTATTAGCCGCAGTTAAGTTACAATTCAGGACCCTATCCTAAAGCTTGCTGTTAGGAGGGAATCTGCAGCTTGCAGTGAAAGCGCTTCCAGAGGGGAGTCTAATGAGGGCAAACATTTGATGGTAGCAGCTTCCCTGCGGGAGATACTCTCTTTGCCAAAATCGCATTATTAGGCGAATGTAAGTTACAATTCAGTACCCTATCCTAAAGCTTGCTGTTAGGAGGGAATCTGCAGCTTGCAGTGAAAGCGCTTCCAGAGGGGAGTCTAACGAGGGCAAAAATTTGATGGTAGCAGCTTCCCTGCGGGAGATACTCTCTTTGCCAAAATCGCCTTATGAGCCGCAGTTAAGTTACAATTCAGTACCCTATCCTAAAGCTTGCTGTTAGGAGGGAATCTGCAGCTTGCAGTGAAAGCGCTTCCAGAGGGGAGTCTAATGAGGGCAAATATTTGATGGTAGCAGCTCCCCTGCGGGAGATATTCTCTTTGCCATGATCACCTTATTAGCCGCAGTTAAGTTACAATTCAGGACCCTATCCTAAAGCTTGCTGTTAGGAGGGAATCTGCAGCTTGCAGTGAAAGCGCTTCCAGAGGGGAGTCTAATGAGGGCAAACATTTGATGGTAGCAGCTTCCCTGCGGGAGATACTCTCTTTGCCAAAATCGCATTATTAGGCGAATGTAAGTTACAATTCAGTACCCTATCCTAAAGCTTGCTGTTAGGAGGGAATCTGCAGCTTGCAGTGAAAGCGCTTCCAGAGGGGAGTCTAACGAGGGAAAAATTTGATGGTAGCAGCTTCCCTGCGGGAGATACTCTCTTTGCCAAAATCGCCTTATGAGCCGCAGTTAAGTTACAATTCAGTACCCTATCCTAAAGCTTCCTGTTAGGAAGGAATCTGCAGCTTGCAGTGAAAGCGCTTCCAGAGGGGAGTGTAATGAGGGCAAACCTTTGATGGTAGCAGCTTCCCTGCGGGAGATACTCTCTTTGCTAAAATAGCATTATTAGGCTAAACTAAGATACAATGCAGTACCCTATCCTAAAGCTTGCTGTTAGGAGGGAATCTGCAGCTTGCAGTGAAAGCGCTTCCAGAGGGGTGTCTAATGAGGGCAAACATTTGATGGTAGCAGCTTCCCTGCGGGAGATACTCTCTTTGCCAAAATCGCATCATTAGGCGAAAGTAAGATACCATTCAGTACCCTATCCTAAAGCTTGCTGTTAGGAGGGAATCTGCAGCTTGCAGTGAATGCGCTTCCAGAGGGTAGTCTAACGAGGGCAAACATTTGATGATAACAGCTTCCCTGCGGGATATTCTCTCTTTTCCAAAATCGCATTATTAGTCGAAAGTAAGTTACAATTCAGTACCCTATCCTAAAGCTTGCTGTTAGGAGGGAATCTGCAGCTTGCAGTGAAAGCGCTTCCAGAGGGGAGTCTAATGAGGGCAAACATTTGATGGTAGCAGCTTCCCTGCCGTAGATACTCTCTTTGCCAAAATCGCATTATTAGGCGAAAGTAAGTTACAATTCAGTACCCTATCCTAAAGCTTGCTGTTAGGAGGGAATCTGCAGCTTGCAGTGAAAGCGCTTCCAGAGGGGAGTCTAATGAGGGCAAACATTTGATGGTAACAGCTTCCCTGCGGGAGATACTCTCTTTGCCAAAATCGCATTATTAGACGAAAGTAAGTTACAATTCAGGACCCTATCCTAAAGCTTGCTGTTAGGAGGGAATCTGCAGCTTGAAATGAATGCGCTTCCAGAGGGTAGTCTAACGAGGGCAAACATTTGATGGTAGCAGCTTCCCTGCGGGAGATATTCTCTTTGCCAAAATCGCTTTATTAGGCGAAAGTAAGTTACAATTCAGTACCCTATCCTAAAGCTTGCTGTTAGGAGGGAATCTGCAGCTTGCAGTGAAAGCGCTTCCAGAGGGGAGTCTAATGAGGGCAAATATTTGATGGTAGCAGCTTCCCTGCGGGAGATATTCTCTTTGCCATAATCACCTTATTAGCCGCAGTTAAGTTACAATTCAGGACCCTATCCTAAAGCTTGCTGTTAGGAGGGAATCTGCAGCTTGCAGTGAAAGCGCTTCCAGAGGGGAGTCTAATGAGGGCAAACATTTGATGGTAGCAGCTTCCCTGCGGGAGATACTCTCTTTGCCAAAATCGCATTATTAGGCGAATGTAAGTTACAATTCAGTACCCTAACCTAAAGTTGCTGTTAGGAGGGAATCTGCAGCTTGCAGTGAAAGCGCTTCCAGAGGGGAGTCTAACGAGGGCAAAAATTTGATGGTAGCAGCTTCCCTGCGGGAGATATTCTCTTTGCCAAAATCGCCTTATTAGCCGCAGTTAAGTTACAATTCAGTACCCTATCCTAAAGCTTGCTGTTAGGAAGGAATCTGCAGGTTGCAGTGAAAGCGCTTCCAGAGGGGAGTCTAATGAGGGCAAACCTTTGATGGTAGCAGCTTCCCTGCGGGAGATACTCTCTTTGATAAAATAGCATTATTAGGCGAAACTAAGATACAATTCAGTACCCTATCCTAAAGCTTGCTGTTAGGAGGGAATCTGCAGCTTGCAGTGAAAGCGCTTCCAGAGGCGTGTCTAATGAGGGCAAACATTTGATGGTAGCAGCTTCCCTGCGGGAGATACTCTCTTTGCCAAAATCGCATTATTAGGCGAAAGTAAGTTACCATTCAGTACCCTATCCTAAAGCTTGCTGTTAGGAGGGAATCTGCAGCTTGCAGTGAAAGCGCTTCCAGAGGGGAGTCTAATGAGGGCAAACGTTTGATGGTAACAGCTTCCCTGCGGGAGATATTCTCTTTGCCAAAATCGCCTTATTAGCCGAAACTAAGTTACAATTCAGTACCCTATGCTAAAGCTTGCTGTTAGGAGGGAATCTGCAGCTTGCAGTGAAAGCGCTTCCAGAGGGGAGTCTAATGAGGGCAAATATTTGATGGTAGCAGCTTCCCTGCGTGAGATACTCTCTTTGCCAAAATCGCATTATTAGGCGAAAGTAAGTTACAATTCAGGACCCTATCCTAAAGCTTGCAGTTAGGAGGGAATCTGCAGCTTGCAGTGAAAGCGCTTCCAGAGGGGAGTCTAATGAGGGCAAACATTTGATGGTAACAGCTTCCCTGCGGGAGATATTCTCTTTGCCAAAATCGCCTTATTAGCCAAAAGTAAGTTACAATTCAGTACCCTATCCTAAAGCTTGCTGTTAGGAGGGAATCTGCAGCTTGCAGTGAAAGCGCTTCCAGAGGGGAGTCTAATGAGGGCAAGCATTTGATGGTAGCAGCTTCCCTGCGGGAGATACTCTATTTGCCAAAATCGCATTATTAGGCGTAAGTAAGTTACGATTCAGTACCCTATCCTAAAGCTTGCTGTTAGGAGGGAATCTGCAGCTTGCAGTGAAAGCGCTTCCAGAGGGGAGTCTAATGAGGGCAAACATTTGATGGTAGCAACTTCCCTGCGGGAGATATTCTCTTTGCCAAATTCTCCTTATTAGCCGCAGTTAAGATACAATTCAGTACCCTATCCTAAAGCTTGCTGTTAGGAGGGAATCTGCAGCTTGCAGTGAAAGCGCTTCCAGAGGGGATTCTAATGAGGGCAAGGATTTGATGGTAGCAGCTTCCCTGCGGGAGATAGTCTCTTTTCCAAAATCGCATTATTAGGCGAAAGTAAGTTACAATTCAGTACACTATCCTAAAGCTTGCTGTTAGGAGGGAATCTGCAGCTTGAAGTGAATGCGCTTCCAGAGGGTAGTCTAACGAGGGCAAACATTTGATGGTAGCAGCTTCCCTGCGGGAGAAAGTCTCTTTGCTAAAATCGCATTATTAGGCGAAAGTAAGTTACAATTCAGTACACTATCCTAAAGCTTGCTGATAGGAGGGAATCTGCAGCTTGCAGTGAAAGCGCTTCCAGAGGGGAGTATAATGAGGGCAAACATTTGATGGTAGCAGCTTCCCTGCGGGAGATCCTCTCTTTGCCAAAATCGCATTATTAGTCGAAAGTAAGTTACAATTCAGGACCCTATCCTAAAGCTTGCTGTTAGGAGGGAATCTGCAGCTTGCAGTGAAAGCGCTTCCAGAGGGGAGTCTAATGAGGGCAAACATTTGATGGTAGCAGCTTCCCTGCGGGAGATACTCTCTTTGCCAAAATCGCCTTATTAGGCGAAAGTAAGTTACAATTCAGTACCCTATCCTAAAGCTTGCTGTTAGGAGGGAATCTGCAGCTTGCAGTGAAAGCGCTTCCAGAGGGGAGTCTAACGAGGGCAAACATTTGATGGTAGCAGCTTCCCTGCGGGAGATACTCTCTTTGCCAAAATCGCATAATTAGGCGAAAGTAAGTTACAATTCAGGACCCTATCCTAAAGCTTCCTGTTAGGAGGGAATCTGCAGCTTGCAGTGAAAGCGCTTCCAGAGGGGAGTCTAATGAGGGCAAACATTTGATGGTAGCAGCTTCCCTGCGGGAGATAGTCTCTTTTCCAAAATCGCATTATTAGACGAAAGTAAGTTACAATTCAGTACCCTATCCTAAAGCTTGCTGTTAGGAGGGAATCTGCAGCTTGAAGTGAATGCGCTTCCAGAGGGTAGTCTAACGAGGGCAAACATTTGATGGTAGCAGCTTCCCTGCGGGAGATACTCTCTTTGCCAAAATCGCTTTATTAGGCGAAGGTAAGTTACAATTCAGTACCCTATCCTAAAGCTTGCTGTTAGGAGGGAATCTGCAGCTTGCAGTGAAAGCGCTTCCAGAGGGGAGTCTAATGAGGGCAAATATTTGATGGTAGCAGCTTCCCTGCGGGAGATATTCTCTTTGCCATAATCACCTTATTAGTCGCAGTTAAGTTACAATTCAGGACCCTATCCTAAAGCTTGCTGTTAGGAGGGAATCTGCAGCTTGCAGTGAAAGCGCTTCCAGAGGGGAGTCTAATGAGGGCAAACATTTGATGGTAGCAGCTTCCCTGCGGGAGATACTCTCTTTGCCAAAATCGCATTATTAGGCGAATGTAAGTTACAATTCAGTACCCTAACCTAAAGTTGCTGTTAGGAGGGAATCTGCAGCTTGCAGTGAAAGCGCTTCCAGAGGGGAGTCTAACGAGGGCAAACATTTGATGGTAGCAGCTTCCCTGCGGGAGATACTCTCTTTGCCATAATTGCATCATTAGGCGAAAGTAAGTTACCATTCAGTACCCTATCCTAAAGCTTGCTGTTAGGAGGGAATCTGCAGCTTGCAGTGAATGCGCTTCCAGAGGGTAGTCTAACGAGGGCAAACATTTGATGGTAACAGCTTCCCTGCGGGATATACTCTCTTTTCCAAAATCGCATTATTAGTCGAAACTAAGTTACAATTCAGGAGCCTATCCTAAAGCTTGCTGTTAGGAGGGAATCTGCAGCTTGCAGTGAAAGCGCTTCCAGAGGGGAGTCTAATGAGGGCAAACATTTGATGGTAGCAGCTTCCCTGCGGGAGATAATCTCTTTGCCAAAATCGCCTTATTAGCCGCAGTTAAGTTACAATTCAGTACCCTATCCTAAAGCTTGCTGTTAGGAGGGAATCTGCAGCTTGCAGTGAAAGCGCTTCCAGAGGGGAGTCTAATGAGGGCAAACATTTGATGGTAACAGCTTCCCTGCGGGAGATACTCTCTTTGCCAAAATCGCATTATTAGTCGAAAGTAAGATACAATTCAGTACCCTATCCTAAAGCTTGCTGTTAGGAGGGAATCTGCAGCTTGCAGTGAAAGCGCTTCCAGAGGGGAGTCTAATGAGGGCAAACATTTGATGGTAGCAGCTTCCCTGCGGGAGATAATCTCTTTGCCAAAATCGCCTTATTAGCCGCAGTTAAGTTACAATTCAGTACCCTATCCTAAAGCTTGCTGTTAGGAGGGAATCTGCAGCTTGCAGTGAAAGCGCTTCCAGAGGGGAGTCTAATGAGGGCAAACATTTGATGGTAACAGCTTCCCTGCGGGAGATACTCTCTTTGCCAAAATCGCATTATTAGACGAAAGTAAGTTACAATTCAGTACCCTATCCTAAAGCTTGCTGTTAGGAGGGAATCTGCAGCTTGCAGTGAAAGCGCTTCCAGAGGGGAGTCCTATGAGGGCAAACATTTGATGGTAGCAGCTTCCCTGCGGGAGATAATCTCTTTGCCAAAATCGCATTATTAGGCGAAAGTAAGTTACAATTCAGTACCCTATCCTAAAGCTTGCTGTTAGGAGGGAATCTGCAGCTTGCAGTGAAAGCGCTTCCAGAGGGGAGTCTAACGAGGGCAAACATTTGATGGTAGCAGCTTCCCTGCGGGAGATACTCTCTTTGCCATAATCGCATTATTAGGCTAAAGTAAGTTACAATTCAGTACCCTATCCTAAAGCTTGCTGTTAGGAGGGAATCTGCAGCTTGCAGTGAAAGCGCTTCCAGAGGGGAGTCTAATGAGGGCAAATATTTGATGGTAGCAGCTTCCCTGCGGGAGATATTCTCTTTGCCATAATCACCTTATTAGCCGCAGTTAAGTTACAATTTAGGACCCTATCCTAAAGCTTGCTGTTAGGAGGGAATCTGCAGCTTGCAGTGAAAGCGCTTCCAGAGGGGAGTCTAATGAGGGCAAACATTTGATGGTAGCAGCTTCCCTGCGGGAGATACTCTCTTTGCCAAAATCGCATTATTAGGCGAATGTAAGTTACAATTCAGTACCCTATCCTAAAGTTGCTGTTAGGAGGGAATCTGCAGCTTGCAGTGAAAGCGCTTCCAGAGGGGAGTCTAACGAGGGCAAAAATTTGATGGTAGCAGCTTCCCTGCGGGAGATACTCTCTTTGACAAAATCGCCTTATTAGCCGCAGTTAAGTTACAATTCAGTACCCTATCCTAAAGCTTGCTGTTAGGAAGGAATCTGCAGCTTGCAGTGAAAGCGCTTCCAGAGGGGAGTGTAATGAGGGCAAACCTTTGATGGTAGCAGCTTCCCTGCGGGAGATACTCTCTTTGATAAAATAGCATTATTAGGCGAAACTAAGATACAATGCAGTACCCTATCCTAAAGCTTGCTGTTAGGAGGGAATCTGCAGCTTGCAGTGAAAGCGCTTCCAGAGGGGTGTCTAATGAGGGCAAACATTTGATGGTAGCGGCTTCCCTGCGGGAGATATTCTCTTTGCCAAAATCGCCTTATTAGGCGAAAGTAAGTTACAATTCAGTACGCTTTCGTAAAGATTGCTGTTAGGAGGGAATCTGCAGCTTGCAGTGAAAGCGCTTCCAGAGGGGAGTCTAATGAGGGCAAATATTTGATGGTAGCAGCTTCCCTGCGGGAGATACTCTCTTTGCCAAAATCGCCTTATTAGGCGAAAGTAAGTTACAATTCAGGACCCTATCCTAAAGCTTGCAGTTAGGAGGGAATCTGCAGCTTGCAGTGAAAGCGCTTCCAGAGGGGAGTCTAATGAGGGCAAACATTTGATGGTAGCAGCTTCCCTGCGGGAGATAGTCTCTTTGCAAAATCGCATTATTAGGCGAAAGTAAGTTACAATTCAGTACCCTATCCTAAAGCTTGCTGTTAGGAGGGAATCTGCAGCTTGAAGTGAAAGCGCTTCCAGAGGGTAGTCTAATGAGGGCAAACATTTGATGGTAGCAGCTTCCCTGCGGGAGATACTCTCTTTGCCAAAATCGCATTATTAGGCGAAAGTAAGTTACGATTCAGTACCCTACCCTAAAGCTTGCTGTTAGGAGGGAATCTGCAGCTTGCAGTGAAAGCGCTTCCAGAGGGGAGTCTAATGAGGGCAAACATTTGATGGTAGCATCTTCCCTGCGGGAGATATTCTCTTTGCCAAATTCTCCTTATTAGCCGCAGTTAAGTTACAATTCAGTACCCTATCCTAAAGCTTGCTGTTAGGAGGGAATCTGCAGCTTGCAGTGAAATCGCTTCCAGAGGGGAGTCTAATGAGGGCAAACATTTGATGGTAGCAGCTTCCCTGCGGGAGATAGTCTCTTTTCCAAAATCGCATTATTAGGCGAAAGTAAGTTACAATTCAGGACCCTATCCTAAAGCTTGCTGTTAGGAGGGAATCTGCAGCTTGCAGTGAAAGCGCTTCCACAGGGTAGTCTAATGAGGGCAAACATTTGATGGTAGCAGCTTCCCTGCGGGAGATACTCTCTTTGCCAAAATCGCTTTATTAGGCGAAAGTAAGTTACAATTCAGTACCCTATCCTAAAGCTTGCTGTTAGGAGGGAATCTGCAGCTTGAAGTGAATGCGCTTCCAGAGGGGAGTCTAATGAGGGCAAATATTTGATGGTAGCAGCTTCCCTGCGGGAGATATTCTCTTTGCCATAATCGCCTTATTAGTCGCATTTAAGTTACAATTCAGTACCCTATCCTAAAGCTTGCTGTTAGGAGGGAATCTGCAGCTTGCAGTGAAAGCGCTTCCAGAGGGGAGTCTAATGAGGGCAAGCATTTGATGGTAGCAGCTTCCCTGCGGGAGATACTCTCTTTGCCAAAATCGCATTATTATGCGAAAGTAAGTTACAATTCAGTACCCTATCCTAAAGCTTGCTGTTAGGAGGGAATCTGCAGCTTGCAGTGAAAGCGCTTCCAGAGGGGAGTGTAATGAGGGCAAACATTTGATGGTAGCAGCTTCCCTGCGGGAGATAGTCTCTTTGCCAAAATCGCATTATTAGCCGCAGTTAAGTTACAATTCAGTACCCTATCCTAAAGCTTGCTGTTAGGAGGGAATCTGCAGCTTGCAGTGAAAGCGATTCCACAGGGTAGTCTAATGAGGGCAAACATTTGATGGTAGCAGCTTCCCTGCGGGAGATACTCTCTTTGCCAAAATCGCATTATTAGGCGAAAGTAAGTTACAATTCAGTACCCTATCCTAAAGCTTGCTGTTAGGAGGGAATCTGCGGCTTGAAGTGAATGCGCTTCCAGAGGGTAGTCTAACGAGGGCAAACATTTGATGGTAACAGCTTCCCTGCGGGAGATAGTCTCTTTGCCAAAATCGCATTATTAGCCGCATTTAAGTTACAATTCAGTACCCTATCCTAAAGCTTGCTGTTAGGAGGGAATCTGCAGCTTGCAGTGAAAGCGCTTCCAGAGGGGAGTCTAATGAGGGCAAACATTTGATGGTAGCAGCTTCCCTGCGGGAGATACTCTCTTTGCCAAAATCGCATTATTAGTCGAAAGTAAGTTACAATTCAGTACCCTATCCTAAAGCTTGCTGTTAGGAGGGAATCTGCAGCTTGCAGTGAAAGCGCTTCCAGAGGGGAGTCTAATGAGGGCAAACATTTGATGGTAGCAGCTTCCCTGCGGGAGATACTCTCTTTGCCAAAATCGCATTATTAGGCGAAAGTAAGTTACAATTCAGTACCCTATCCTAAAGCTTGCTGTTAGGAGGGAATCTGCAGCTTGCAGTGAAAGCGCTTCCAGAGGGGAGTCTAACGAGGGCAAACATTTGATGGTAGCAGCTTCCCTGCGGGAGATAGTCTCTTTGCCAAAATCGCATTATTAGGCGAAAGTAAGTTACAATTCAGTACCCTATCCTAAAGCTTGCTGTTAGGAGGGAATCTGCAGCTTGCAGTGAAAGCGCTTCCAGAGGGGAGTCTAATGAGGGCAAACATTTGATGGTAGCATCTTCCCTGCGGGAGATATTCTCTTTGCCAAATTCTCCTTATTAGCCGCAGATAAGTTTCAATTCAGTACCCTATCCTAAAGCTTGCTGTTAGGAGGGAATCTGCAGCTTGGAGTGAAATCGCTTCCAGAGGGGATTCTAATGAGGGCAAGGATTTGATGGTAGCAGCTTCCCTGCGGGAGATAGTCTCTTTTCCAAAATCGCATTATTAGGCGAAAGAAAGTTACAATACAGGACCCTATCCTAAAGCTTGCAGTTAGGAGGGAATCTGCAGCTTGCAGTGAAAGCGCTTCCACAGGGTAGTCTAATGAGGGCAAACATTTGATGGTAGCAGCTTCCCTGCGGGAGATACTCTCTTTGCCAAAATCGCATTATTAGGCGAAAGTAAGTTACAATTCAGGACCCTATCCTAAAGCTTGCTGTTAGGAGGGAATCTGCAGCTTGAAGTGAATGCGCTTCCAGAGGGGAGTCTAATGAGGGCAAATATTTGATGGTAGCAGCTTCCCTGCGGGAGATATTCTCTTTGCCATAATCGCCTTATTAGTCGCATTTAAGTTACAATTCAGTACCCTATCCTAAAGCTTGCTGTTAGGAGGGAATCTGCAGCTTGCAGTGAAAACGCTTCCAGAGGGGAGTCTAATGAGGGCAAGCATTTGATGGTAGCTGCTTCCCTGCGGGAGATACTCTCTTTGCCAAAATCGCATTATTAGGCGAAAGTAAGTTACAATTCAGTACCCTATCCTAAAGCTTGCTGTTAGGAGGGAATCTGCAGCTTGCAGTGAAAGCGCTTCCAGAGGGGAGTCTAATGAGGGGAAACATTTGATGGTAGCAGCTTCCCTGCGGGAGATACTCTCTTTGCCATAATCGCATTATTAGGCTAAAGTAAGTTACAATTCAGTACCCTATCCTAAAGCTTGCTGTTAGGAGGGAATCTGCAGCTTGCAGTGAAAGCGATTCCACAGGGTAGTCTAATGAGGGCAAAAATTTGATGGTAGCAGCTTCCCTGCGGGAGATACTCTCTTTGCCAAAATCGCATTATTAGGCGAAAGTAAGTTACAATTCAGTACCCTATCCTAAAGCTTGCTGTTAGGAGGGAATCTGCAGCTTGAAGTGAATGCGCTTCCAGAGGGTAGTCTAACGAGGGCAAACATTTGATGGTAACAGCTTCCCTGCGGGAGATAGTCTCTTTGCCAAAATCGCATTATTAGCCGCATTTAAGTTACAATTCAGTACCCTATCCTAAAGCTTGCTGTTAGGAGGGAATCTGCAGCTTGCAGTGAAAGCGCTTCCAGAGGGGAGTCTAATGAGGGCAAACATTTGATGGTAGCAGCTTCCCTGCGGGAGATAGTCTCTTTGCCAAAATCGCATTATTAGGCGAAAGTAAGTTACAATTCAGTATCCTATCCTAAAGCTTGCTGTTAGGAGGGAATCTGCAGCTTGCAGTGAAAGCGCTTCCAGAGGGGAGTCTAATGAGGGCAAACATTTGATGGTAGCAGCTTCCCTGCGGGAGATACTCTCTTTGCCAAAATCGCATTATTAGGCGAAAGTAAGTTACAATTCAGTACCTTATCCTAAAGCTTGCTGTTAGGAGGGAATCTGCAGCTTGCAGTGAAAGCGCTTCCAGAGGGGAGTCTAACGAGGGCAAACATTTGATGGTAGCAGCTTCCCTGCGGGAGATACTCTCTTTGCCAAAATCGCATTATTAGGCGAAAGTAAGTTACAATTCAGGACCCTATCCTAAAGCTTCCTGTTAGGAGGGAATCTGCAGCTTGCAGTGAAAGCGCTTCCAGAGGGGAGTCTAATGAGGGCAAACATTTGATGGTAGCAGCTTCCCTGCGGGAGATAGTCTCTTTTCCAAAATCGCATTATTAGACGAAAGTAAGTTACAATTCAGTACCCTATCCTAAAGCTTGCTGTTAGGAGGGAATCTGCAGCTTGAAGTGAATGCGCTTCCAGAGGGTAGTCTAACGAGGGCAAACATTTGATGGTAGCAGCTTCCCTGCGGGAGATACTCTCTTTGCCAAAATCGCTTTATTAGGCGAAAGTAAGTTACAATTCAGTACCCTATCCTAAAGCTTGCTGTTAGGAGGGAATCTGCAGCTTGCAGTGAAAGCGCTTCCAGAGGGGAGTCTAATGAGGGCAAATATTTGATGGTAGCAGCTTCCCTGCGGGAGATATTCTCTTTGCCATAATCACCTTATTAGCCGCAGTTAAGTTACAATTCAGGACCCTATCCTAAAGCTTGCTGTTAGGAGGGAATCTGCAGCTTGCAGTGAAAGCGCTTCCAGAGGGGAGTCCAATGAGGGCAAACATTTGATGGTAGCAGCTTCCCTGCGGGAGATACTCTCTTTGCCAAAATCGCATTATTAGGCGAATGTAAGTTACAATTCAGTACCCTAACCTAAAGTTGCTGTTAGGAGGGAATCTGCAGGTTGCAGTGAAAGCGCTTCCAGAGGGGAGTCTAACGAGGGCAAAAATTTGATGGTAGCCGCTTCCCTGCGGGAGATACTCTCTTTGCCAAAATCGCCTTATTAGCCGCAGTTAAGATACAATTCAGTACCCTATCCTAAAGCTTGCTGTTAGGAAGGAATCTGCAGCTTGCAGTGAAAGCGCTTCTAGAGGGGAGTGTAATGAGGGCAAACCTTTGATGGTAGCAGCTTCCCTGCGGGAGATACTCTCTTTGCTAAAATAGCATTATTAGGCGAAACTAAGATACAATGCAGTACCCTATCCTAAAGCTTGCTGTTAGGAGGGAATCTGCAGCTTGCAGTGAAAGCGCTTCCAGAGGGGTGTCTAATGAGGGCAAACATTTGATGGTAGCAGCTTCCCTGCGGGAGATACTCTCTTTGCCAAAATCGCATTATTAGGCGAAAGTAAGTTACCATTCAGTACCCTATCCTAAAGCTTGCTGTTAGGAGGGAATCTGCAGCTTGCAGTGAAAGCGCTTCCAGAGGGGAGTCTAATGAGGGCAAACATTTGATGGTAGCAGCTTCCCTGCGGGAGATACTCTCTTTGCCAAAATCGCATTATTAGGCGAATGTAAGTTACAATTCAGTACCCTAACCTAAAGTTGCTGTTAGGAGGGAATCTGCAGGTTGCAGTGAAAGCGCTTCCAGAGGGGAGTCTAACGAGGGCAAAAATTTGATGGTAGCCGCTTCCCTGCGGGAGATACTCTCTTTGCCAAAATCGCCTTATTAGCCGCAGTTAAGATACAATTTAGTACCCTATCCTAAAGCTTGCTGTTAGGAGGGAATCTGCAGCTTGCAGTGAAAGCGCTTCCAGAGGGGAGTCTAATGAGGGCAAATATTTGATGGTAGCAGCTTCCCTGCGGGAGATACTCTCTTTGCCAAAATCGCATTATTAGGCGAAAGTAAGTTACAATTCAGTACCCTATCCTAAAGCTTGCTGTTAGGAGGGAATCTGCAGCTTGCAGTGAAAGCGCTTCCAGAGGGGAGTCTAATGAGGGCAAACATTTGATGGTAGCAGCTTCCCTGCGGGAGATACTCTCTTTGCCAAAATCGCCTTTTTAGCCGCATTTAAGATACAATTCAGTACCCTATCCTAAAGCTTGCTGTTAGGAGGGAATCTGCAGCTTGCAGTGAAAGCGCTTCCAGAGGGGAGTCTAATGAGGGCGAACGTTTGATGGTAACAGCTTCCCTGCGGGAGATATTCTCTTTGACAAAATCGCCTTATTAGGCGAAAGTAAGTTACAATTCAGTACCCTACCCTAAAGCTTGCTGTTAGGTGGGAATCTGCCGCTTGCAGTGAAAGCGCTTCCAGAGGGGAGTGTAATGAGGGCAAACATTTGATGGTAACAGCTTCCCTGCGGGAGATATTCTCTTTTCCAAAATCGCCTTATTAGGCGAAAGTAAGTTACAATTCAGTACCCTATGCTAAAGCTTGCTGTTAGGAGGGAATCTGCAGCTTGCAGTGAAAGCGCTTCCAGAGGGGAGTCTAATGAGGGCAAATATTTGATGGTAGCAGCTTCTCTGCGGGAGATACTCTCTTTGCCAAAATCGCATTATTAGGCGAAAGTAAGTTACAATTCAGTACCCTATCCTAAAGCTTGCTGTTAGGAGGGAATCTGCAGCTTGCAGTGAAAGCGCTTCCAGAGGGGAGTCTAATGAGGGCAAACATTTGATGGTAGCAGCTTCCCTGCGGGAGATACTCTCTTTGCCAAAATCGCATTATTAGGCGAAAGTAAGATACAATTCAGGACCCTATCCTAAAGCTTGCTGTTAGGAGGGAATCTGCAGCTTGCAGTGAAAGCGCTTCCAGAGGGGAGTCTAACGAGGGCAAACATTTGATGGTAGCAGCTTCCCTGCGGGAGATACTCTCTTTGCCAAAATCGCATTATTAGCCGCAGTTAAGTTACAATTCAGTACCCTATCCTAAAGCTTGCTGTTAGGAGGGAATCTGCAGCTTGCAGTGAAAGCGCTTCCAGAGGGGAGTCTAATGAGGGCAAACATTTGATGGTAGCAGCTTCCCTGCGGGAGATATTCTGTTTGCCATAATCGCCTTATTAGCCGCAGTTAAGTTACAATTCAGTACCATATCCTAAAGCTTGCTGTTAGGAGGGAATCTGCAGCTTGCAGTGAAAGCGCTTCCAGAGGGGAGTCTAATGAGGGCAAACATTTGATGGTAGCAGCTTCCCTGCGGGAGATACTCTCTTTGCCAAAATCGCATTATTAGGCGAAAGTAAGTTACAATTCAGTACCCTAACCTAAAGTTGCTGTTAGGAGGGAATCTGCAGCTTGCAGTGAAAGCGCTTCCAGAGGGGAGTCTAATGAGGGCAAACATTTGATGGTAGCAGCTTCCCTGCGGGAGATACTCTCTTTGCCAAAATCGCATTATTAGACGAAAGTAAGTTACAATTCAGTACCCTATCCTAAAGCTTGCTGTTAGGAGGGAATCTGCAGCTTGCAGTGAAAGCGCTTCCAGAGGGGAGTCTAATGAGGGCAAACATTTGATGGTAGCAGCTTCCCTGCGGGAGATAGTCTCTTTTCCAAAATCGCATTATTAGACGAACGTAAGTTACAATTCAGTACACTATCCTAAAGCTTGCTGTTAGGAGGGAATCTGCAGCTTGCAGTGAAAGCGCTTCCAGAGGGGAGTCTAATGAGGGCAAACATTTGATGGTAGCAGCTTCCCTGCGGGAGATACTCTCTTTGCCAAAATCGCATTATTGGGCGAAAGTAAGTTACAATTCAGTACCCTATCCTAAAGCTTGCTGTTAGGAGGGAATCTGCAGCTTGCAGTGAAAGCGCTTCCAGAGGGGAGTCTAATGAGGGCAAACATTTGATGTTAGCAGCTTCCCTGCGGGAGATACTCTCTTTGCCAAAATCGCATTATTAGGCGAAAGTAAGTTACAATTCAGTACACTATCCTAAAGCTTGCTGTTAGGAGGGAATCTGCAGCTTGCAGTGAAAGCGCTTCCAGAGGGGAGTCTAATGAGGGCAAACATTTGATGGTAGCAGCTTCCCTGCGGGAGATATTCTCTTTGCCAAATTCTCCTTTTTAGCCGCAGTTAAGTTACAATTCAGTACCCTATCCTAAAGCTTGCTGTTAGGAGGGAATCTGCAGCTTGCAGTGAAAGCGCTTCCAGAGGGGAGTCTAATGAGGGCAAACATTTGATGGTAGCAGCTTCCCTGCGGGAGATAGTCTCTTTGCCAAAATCGCATTATTAGCCGCAGTTAAGTTACAATTCAGTACCCTATCCTAAAGCTTGCTGTTAGGAGGGAATCTGCAGCTTGCAGTGAAAGCGCTTCCAGAGGGGAGTCTAATGAGGGCAAACGTTTGATGGTAGCAGCTTCCCTGCGGGAGATACTCTCTTTGCCAAAATCGCCTTATTAGCCGCAGTTAAGTTACAATTCAGTACCCTATCCTAAAGCTTGCTGTTAGGAGGGAATCTGCAGCTTGCAGTGAAAGCGCTTCCAGAGGGGAGTCTAATGAGGGCAAACATTTGATGGTAGCAGCTTCCCTGCGGGAGATACTCTCTTTGCTAAAATAGCATTATTAGGCGAAACTAAGATACAATGCAGTACCCTATCCTAAAGCTTGCTGTTAGGAGGGAATCTGCAGCTTGCAGTGAAAGCGCTTCCAGAGGGGTGTCTAATGAGGGCAAACATTTGATGGTAGCAGCTTCCCTGCGGGAGATACTCTCTTTGCCAAAATCGCATTATAAGGCGAAAGTAAGTTACCATTCAGTACCCTATCCTAAAGCTTGCTGTTAGGAGGGAATCTGCAGCTTGCAGTGAAAGCGCTTCCAGAGGGGAGTCTAATGAGGGCAAACGTTTGATGGTAACAGCTTCCCTGCGGGAGATATTCTCTTTGCAAAATCGCCTTATTAGGCGAAAGTAAGTTACAATTCAGTACCCTATCCTAAAGCTTGCTGTTAGGTGGGAATCTGCCGCTTGCAGTGAAAGCGCTTCCAGAGGGGAGTGTAATGAGGGCAAACATTTGATGGTAACAGCTTCCCTGCGGGAGATATTCTCTTTTCCAAAATCGCCTTATTAGGCGAAAGTAAGTTACAATTCAGTACCCTATGCTAAAGCTTGCTGTTAGGAGGGAATCTGCAGCTTGCAGTGAAAGCGCTTCCAGAGGGGAGTCTAATGAGGGCAAATATTTGATGGTAGCAGCTTCCCTGCGGGAGATACTCTCTTTGCCAAAATCGCATTATTAGGCGAAAGTAAGTTACAATTCAGTACCCTATCCTAAAGCTTGCTGTTAGGAGGGAATCTGCAGCTTGCAGTGAAAGCGCTTCCAGAGGGGAGTCTAATGAGGGCAAACATTTGATGGTAGCAGCTTCCCTGCGGGAGATACTCTCTTTGCCAAAATCGCATTATTAGGCGAAAGTAAGATACAATTCAGTACCCTATCCTAAAGCTTGCTGTTAGGAGGGAATCTGCAGCTTGCAGTGAAAGCGCTTCCAGAGGGGAGTCTAATGAGGGCAAATATTTGATGGTAGCAGCTTCCCTGCGGGAGATACTCTCTTTGTCAAAATCGCCTTATTAGCCGCAGTTAAGTTACAATTCAGTACCCTATCCTAAAGCTTGCTGTTAGGAGGGAATCTGCAGCTTGCAGTGAAAGCGCTTCCAGAGGGGAGTCTAATGAGGGCAAACATTTGATGGTAGCAGCTTCCCTGCGGGAGATATTCTGTTTGCCATAATCGCCTTATTAGCCGCAGTTAAGTTACAATTCAGTACCATATCCTAAAGCTTGCTGTTAGGAGGGAATCTGCAGCTTGCAGTGAAAGCGCTTCCAGAGGGGAGTCTAATGAGGGCAAACATTTGATGGTAGCAGCTTCCCTGCGGGAGATACTCTCTTTGCCAAAATCGCATTATTAGGCGAAAGTAAGTTACAATTCAGTACCCTAACCTAAAGTTGCTGTTAGGAGGGAATCTGCAGCTTGCAGTGAAAGCGCTTCCAGAGGGGAGTATAACGAGGGCAAAAATTAGATGGTAGCAGCTTCCCTGCGGGAGATACTCTCTTTGCCAAAATCGCCTTATTAGCCGCAGTTAAGTTACAATTCAGTACCCTATCCTAAAGCTTGCTGTTAGGAAGGAATCTGCAGCTTGAAGTGAAAGCGCTTCCAGAGTGGAGTCTAATGAGGGCAAACATTTGATGGTAGCAGCTTCCCTGCGGGTGATACTCTCTTTGCCAAAATCGCATTATTAGGCAAAAGTAAGTTACAATTCAGTACCCTATCCTAAAGCTTGCTGTTAGGAGGGAATCTGCAGCTTGCAGTGAAAGCGCTTCCAGAGGGGAGTCTAATGAGGGCAAACATTTGATGGTAGCAGCTTCCCTGCGGGAGATACTCTCTTTGCCAAAATCGCATTATTAGCCGCAGTTAAGTTACAATTCAGTACCCTATCCTAAAGCTTGCTGTTAGGAGGGAATCTGCAGCTTGCAGTGAAAGCGCTTCCAGAGGGGAGTCTAATGAGGGCAAACATTTGATGGTAGCAGCTTCCCTGCGGGAGATACTCTCTTTGCCAAAATCGCATTATTAGGCGAAAGTAAGTTACAATTCAGTACCCTATCCTAAAGCTTGCTGTTAGGAGGGAATCTGCAGCTTGCAGTGAAAGCGCTTCCAGAGGGGAGTCTAATGAGGGCAAACATTTGATGGTAGCAGCTTCCCTGCGGGAGATACTCTCTTTGCCAAAATCGCATTATTAGGCGAAAATAAGTTACAATTCAGTACCTTATCCTAAAGCTTCCTGTTAGGAGGGAATCTGCAGCTTGCAGTGAAAGCGCTTCCAGAGGGGAGTCTAATGAGGGCAAGCATTTGATGGTAGCAGCTTCCCTGCGGGAGATATTCTCTTTGCCAAAATCGCCTTATTAGCCGCAGTTAAGATACAATTCAGTACACTGTCGTACAGCTTGCTGTTAGGAGGGAATCTGCAGCTTGCAGTGAAAGCGCTTCCAGAGGGGAGTCTAATGAGGGCAAACATTTGATGTTAGCAGCTTCCCTGCGGGTGATACTCTCTTTGCCAAAATCGCATTATTAGGCGAAAGTAAGTTACAATTCAGTACACTATCCTAAAGCTTGCTGTTAGGAGGGAATCTGCAGCTTGCAGTGAAAGCGCTTCCAGAGGGGAGTCTAATGAGGGCAAACATTTGATGGTAGCAGCTTCCCTGCGGGAGATATTCTCTTTGCCAAATTCTCCTTATTAGCCGCAGTTAAGTTACAATTCAGTACCCTATCCTAAAACTTGCTGTTAGGAGGGAATCTGCAGCTTGCAGTGAAAGCGCTTCCAGAGGGGAGTCTAATGAGGGCAAACATTTGATGGTAGCAGCTTCCCTGCGGGAGATAGTCTCTTTGCCAAAATCGCATTATTAGCCGCAGTTAAGTTACAATTCAGTACCCTATCCTAAAGCTTGCTGTTAGGAGGGAATCTGCAGCTTGCAGTGAAAGCGCTTCCAGAGGGGAGTCTAATGAGGGCAAACGTTTGATGGTAGCAGCTTCCCTGCGGGAGATAGTCTCTTTGCCAATATCGCATTATTAGACGAAAGTAAGTTACAATTCAGTACCCTATCCTAAAGCTTGCTGTTAGGAGGGAATCTGCAGCTTGCAGTGAAAGCGCTTCCAGAGGGGAGTCTAATGAGGGCAAATATTTGATGGTAGCAGCTTCCCTGCGGGAGATATTCTGTTTGCCAAAATCACCTTATTAACCGCAGTTAAGATACAATTCAGGACCCTATCCTAAAGCTTGCTGTTAGGAGGGAATCTGCAGCTTGCAGTGAAAGCGCTTCCAGAGGGGAGTGTAATGAGGGCAAACCTTTGATGGTAGCAGCTTCCCTGCGGGAGATACTCTCTTTGCTAAAATAGCATTATTAGGCGAAACTAAGATACAATGCAGTATCCTATCCTAAAGCTTGCTGTTAGGAGGGAATCTGCAGCTTGCAGTGAAAGCGCTTCCAGAGGGGTGTCTAATGAGGGCAAACATTTGATGGTAGCAGCTTCCCTGCGGGAGATACTCTCTTTGCCAAAATCGCATTATAAGGCGAAAGTAAGTTACCATTCAGTACCCTATCCTAAAGCTTGCTGTTAGGAGGGAATCTGCAGCTTGCAGTGAAAGCGCTTCCAGAGGGGAGTCTAATGAGGGCAAACGTTTGATGGTAGCAGCTTCCCTGCGGGAGATACTCTCTTTGCCAAAATCGCATTATTAGGCGAAAGTAAGTTACAATTCAGTACCCTATCCTAAAGCTTGCTGTTAGGAGGGAATCTGCAGCTTGCAGTGAAAGCGCTTCCAGAGGGGAGTCTAATGAGGGCAAACATTTGATGGTAGCAGCTTCCCTGCGGGAGATACTCTCTTTGCCAAAATCGCATTATTAGGCGAAAGTAAGATACAATTCAGTACCCTATCCTAAAGCTTGCTGTTAGGAGGGAATCTGCAGCTTGCAGTGAAAGCGCTTCCAGAGGGGAGTCTAATGAGGGCAAATATTTGATGGTAGCAGCTTCCCTGCGGGAGATACTCTCTTTGTCAAAATCGCCTTATTAGCCGCAGTTAAGTTACAATTCAGTACCCTATCCTAAAGCTTGCTGTTAGGAGGGAATCTGCAGCTTGCAGTGAAAGCGCTTCCAGAGGGGAGTCTAATGAGGGCAAACATTTGATGGTAGCAGCTTCCCTGCGGGAGATATTCTCTTTGCCATAATCGCCTTATTAGCCGCAGTTAAGTTACAATTCAGTACACTATCCTAAAGCTTGCTGTTAGGAGGGAATCTGCAGCTTGCAGTGAAAGCGCTTCCAGAGGGGAGTCTAATGAGGGCAAACATTTGATGGTAGCAGCTTCCCTGCGGGAGATACTCTCTTTGCCAAAATCGCATTATTAGGCGAAAGTAAGTTACAATTCAGTACCCTAACCTAAAGTTGCGGTTAGGAGGGAATCTGCAGCTTGCAGTGAAAGCGCTTCCAGAGGGGAGTCTAATGAGGGCAAAAATTAGATGGTAGCAGCTTCCCTGCGGGAGATACTCTCTTTGCCAAAATCGCCTTATTAGCCGCAGTTAAGTTACAATTCAGTACCCTATCCTAAAGCTTGCTGTTAGGAAGGAATCTGCAGCTTGAAGTGAAAGCGCTTCCAGAGTGGAGTCTAATGAGGGCAAACATTTGATGTTAGCAGCTTCCCTGCGGGTGATACTCTCTTTGCCAAAATCGCATTATTAGGCAAAAGTAAGTTACAATTCAGTACCCTATGCTAAAGCTTGCTGTTAGGAGGGAATCTGCAGCTTGCAGTGAAAGCGCTTCCAGAGGGGAGTCTAATGAGGGCAAATATTTGATGGTAGCAGCTTCCCTGCGGGAGATACTCTCTTTGCCAAAATCGCATTATTAGGCGAAAGTAAGTTACAATTCAGTACCCTATCCTAAAGCTTGCTGTTAGGAGGGAATCTGCAGCTTGCAGTGAAAGCGCTTCCAGAGGGGAGTCTAATGAGGGCAAACATTTGATGGTAGCAGCTTCCCTGCGGGAGATACTCTCTTTGCCAAAATCGCATTATTAGGCGAAAGTAAGATACAATTCAGTACCCTATCCTAAAGCTTGCTGTTAGGAGGGAATCTGCAGCTTGCAGTGAAAGCGCTTCCAGAGGGGAGTCTAATGAGGGCAAATATTTGATGGTAGCAGCTTCCCTGCGGGAGATACTCTCTTTGTCAAAATCGCCTTATTAGCCGCAGTTAAGTTACAATTCAGTACCCTATCCTAAAGCTTGCTGTTAGGAGGGAATCTGCAGCTTGCAGTGAAAGCGCTTCCAGAGGGGAGTCTAATGAGGGCAAATATTTGATGGTAGCAGGTTCCCTGCGGGAGATATTCTGTTTGCCATAATCGCCTTATTAGCCGCAGTTAAGTTACAATTCAGTACCATATCCTAAAGCTTGCTGTTAGGAGGGAATCTGCAGCTTGCAGTGAAAGCGCTTCCAGAGGGGAGTCTAATGAGGGCAAACATTTGATGGTAGCAGCTTCCCTGCGGGAGATACTCTCTTTGCCAAAATCGCATTATTAGGCGAAAGTAAGTTACAATTCAGTACCCTATCCTAAAGTTGCTGTTAGGAGGGAATCTGCAGCTTGCAGTGAAAGCGCTTCCAGAGGGGAGTATAACGAGGGCAAAAATTAGATGGTAGCAGCTTCCCTGCGGGAGATACTCTCTTTGCCAAAATCCCCTTATTAGCCGCAGTTAAGTTACAATTCAGTACCCTATCCTAAAGCTTGCTGTTAGGAAGGAATCTGCAGCTTGAAGTGAAAGCGCTTCCAGAGGGGAGTCTAATGAGGGCAAACATTTGATGGTAGCAGCTTCCCTGCGGGTGATACTCTCTTTGCCAAAATCGCATTATTAGGCAAAAGTAAGTTACAATTCAGTACCCTATCCTAAAGCTTGCTGTTAGGAGGGAATCTGCAGCTTGCAGTGAAAGCGCTTCCAGAGGGGAGTCTAATGAGGGCAAACATTTGATGGTAGCAGCTTCCCTGCGGGAGATACTCTCTTTGCCAAAATCGCATTATTAGCCGCAGTTAAGTTACAATTCAGTACCCTATCCTAAAGCTTGCTGTTAGGAGGGAATCTGCAGCTTGCAGTGAAAGCGCTTCCAGAGGGGAGTCTAATGAGGGCAAACATTTGATGGTAGCAGCTTCCCTGCGGGAGATACTCTCTTTGCCAAAATCGCATTATTAGGCGAAAGTAAGATACAATTCAGTACCCTATCCTAAAGCTTGCTGTTAGGAGGGAATCTGCAGCTTGCAGTGAAAGCGCTTCCAGAGGGGAGTCTAATGAGGGCAAACATTTGATGGTAGCAGCTTCCCTGCGGGAGATACTCTCTTTGCCAAAATCGCATTATTAGGCGAAAATAAGTTACAATTCAGTACCTTATCCTAAAGCTTCCTGTTAGGAGGGAATCTGCAGCTTGCAGTGAAAGCGCTTCCAGAGGGGAGTCTAATGAGGGCAAGCATTTGATGGTAGCAGCTTCCCTGCGGGAGATATTCTCTTTGCCAAAATCGCCTTATTAGCCGCAGTTAAGATACAATTCAGTACACTGTCGTACAGCTTGCTGTTAGGAGGGAATCTGCAGCTTGCAGTGAAAGCGCTTCCAGAGGGGAGTCTAACGAGGGCAAACATTTGATGGTAGCAGCTTCCCTGCGGGTGATACTCTCTTTGCCAAAATAGCATTATTAGGCGAAAGTAAGTTACAATTCAGTACACTATCCTAAAGCTTGCTGTTAGGAGGGAATCTGCAGCTTGCAGTGAAAGCGCTTCCAGAGGGGAGTCTAATGAGGGCAAACATTTGATGGTAGCAGCTTCCCTGCGGGAGATATTCTCTTTGCCAAATTCTCCTTATTAGCCGCAGTTAAGTTACAATTCAGTACCCTATCCTAAAGCTTGCTGTTAGGAGGGAATCTGCAGCTTGCAGTGAAAGCGCTTCCAGAGGGGAGTCTAATGAGGGCAAACATTTGATGTTAGCAGCTTCCCTGCGGGAGATAGTCTCTTTGCCAAAATCGCATTATTAGCCGCAGTTAAGTTACAATTCAGTACCCTATCCTAAAGCTTGCTGTTAGGAGGGAATCTGCAGCTTGCAGTAAAAGCGCTTCCAGAGGGGAGTCTAATGAGGGCAAACGTTTGATGGTAGCAGCTTCCCTGCGGGAGATACTCTCTTTGCCAAAATCGCCTTATTAGCCGCAGTTAAGTTACAATTCAGTACCCTATCCTAAAGCTTGCTGTTAGGAGGGAATCTGCAGCTTGCAGTGAAAGCGCTTCCAGAGGGGAGTCTAATGAGGGCAAACGTTTGATGGTAGCAGCTTCCCTGCGGGAGATACTCTCTTTGCCAAAATCGCATTATTAGACGAAAGTAAGTTACAATTCAGTACCCTATCCTAAAGCTTGCTGTTAGGAGGGAATCTGCAGCTTGCAGTGAAAGCGCTTCCAGAGGGGAGTGTAATGAGGGCAAATATTTGATGGTAGCAGCTTCCCTGCGGGAGATATTCTGTTTGCCAAAATCACCTTATTAACCGCAGTTAAGATACAATTCAGTACCATATCCTAAAGCTTGCTGTTAGGAGGGAATCTGCAGCTTGCAGTGAAAGCGCTTCCAGAGGGGAGTGTAATGAGGGCAAACCTTTGATGGTAGCAGCTTCCCTGCGGGAGATACTCTCTTTGCTAAAATAGCATTATTAGGGGAAACTAAGATACAATGCAGTACCCTATCCTAAAGCTTGCTGTTAGGAGGGAATCTGCAGCTTGCAGTGAAAGCGCTTCCAGAGGGGTGTCTAATGAGGGCAAACATTTGATGGTAGCAGCTTCCCTGCGGGAGATACTCTCTTTGCCAAAATCGCATTATAAGGCGAAAGTAAGTTACCATTCAGTACCCTATCCTAAAGCTTGCTGTTAGGAGGGAATCTGCAGCTTGCAGTGAAAGCGCTTCCAGAGGGGAGTCTAATGAGGGCAAACGTTTGATGGTAACAGCTTCCCTGCGGGAGATATTCTCTTTGCCAAAATCGCCTTATTAGGCGAAAGTAAGTTACAATTCAGTTCCCTATGCTAAAGCTTGCTGTTAGGAGGGAATCTGCAGCTTGCAGTGAAAGCGCTTCCAGAGGGGAGTCTAATGAGGGCAAATATTTGATGGTAGCAGCTTCCCTGCGGGAGATACTCTCTTTGCCAAAATCGCATTATTAGGCGAAAGTAAGTTACAATTCAGTACCCTATCCTAAAGCTTGCTGTTAGGAGGGAATCTGCAGCTTGCAGTGAAAGCGCTTCCAGAGGGGAGTCTAATGAGGGCAAACATTTGATGGTAGCAGCTTCCCTGCGGGAGATACTCTCTTTGCCAAAATCGCATTATTAGGCGAAAGTAAGATACAATTCAGTACCCTATCCTAAAGCTTGCTGTTAGGAGGGAATCTGCAGCTTGCAGTGAAAGCGCTTCCAGAGGGGAGTCTAATGAGGGCAAATATTTGATGGTAGCAGCTTCCCTGCGGGAGATACTCTCTTTGTCAAAATCGCCTTATTAGCCGCAGTTAAGTTACAATTCAGTACCCAATGCTAAAGCTTGCTGTTACGAGGGAATCTGCAGCTTGCAGTGAAAGCGCTTCCAGAGGGGAGTCTAATGAGGGCAAACATTTGATGGTAGCAGCTTCCCTGCGGGAGATAGTCTCTTTGCCAAAATCGCCTTATTAGCCGCAGTTAAGTTACAATTCAGTACACTATCCTAAAGCTTGCTGTTAGGAGGGAATCTGCAGCTTGCAGTGAAAGCGCTTCCAGAGGGGAGTCTAATGAGGGCAAACATTTGATGGTAGCAGCTTCCCTGCGGGAGATAGTCTCTTTGCCAAAATCGCATTATTAGGCGAAAGTAAGTTACAATTCAGTACCCTAACCTAAAGTTGCTGTTAGGAGGGAATCTGCAGCTTGCAGTGAAAGCGCTTCCAGAGGGGAGTCTAATGAGGGCAAAAATTAGATGGTAGCAGCTTCCCTGCCGGAGATACTCTCTTTGCCAAAATCGCCTTATTAGCCGCAGTTAAGTTACAATTCAGTACCCTATCCTAAAGCTTGCTGTTAGGAAGGAATCTGCAGCTTGAAGTGAAAGCGCTTCCAGAGTGGAGTCTAATGAGGGCAAACATTTGATGTTAGCAGCTTCCCTGCGGGTGATACTCTCTTTGCCAAAATCGCATTATTAGGCAAAAGTAAGTTACAATTCAGTACCCTATCCTAAAGCTTGCTGTTAGGAGGGAATCTGCAGCTTGCAGTGAAAGCGCTTCCAGAGGGGAGTCTAATGAGGGCAAACATTTGATGGTAGCAGCTTCCCTGCGGGAGATACTCTCTTTGCCATAATCGCATTATTAGCCGCAGTTAAGTTACAATTCAGTACCCTATCCTAAAGCTTGCTGTTAGGAGGGAATCTGCAGCTTGCAGTGAAAGCGCTTCCAGAAAGGAGTCTAATGAGGGCAAACATTTGATGGTAGCAGCTTCCCTGCGGGAGATACTCTCTTTGCCAAAATCGCATTATTAGGCGAAAATAAGTTACAATTCAGTACCTTATCCTAAAGCTTCCTGTTAGGAGGGAATCTGCAGCTTGCAGTGAAAGCGCTTCCAGAGGGGAGTCTAATGAGGGCAAGCATTTGATGGTAGCAGCTTCCCTGCGGGAGATATTCTCTTTGCCAAAATCGCCTTATTAGCCGCAGTTAAGATACAATTCAGTACACTGTCGTACAGCTTGCTGTTAGGAGGGAATCTGCAGCTTGCAGTGAAAGCGCTTCCAGAGGGGAGTCTAACGAGGGCAAACATTTGATGGTAGCAGCTTCCCTGCGGGTGATACTCTCTTTGCCAAAATAGCATTATTAGGCGAAAGTAAGTTACAATTCAGTACACTATCCTAAAGCTTGCTGTTAGGAGGGAATCTGCAGCTTGCAGTGAAAGCGCTTCCAGAGGGGAGTCTAATGAGGGCAAACATTTGATGGTAGCAGCTTCCCTGCGGGAGATATTCTCTTTGCCAAATTCTCCTTATTAGCCGCAGTTAAGTTACAATTCAGTACCCTATCCTAAAGCTTGCTGTTAGGAGGGAATCTGCAGCTTGCAGTGAAAGCGCTTCCAGAGGGGAGTCTAATGAGGGCAAACATTTGATGTTAGCAGCTTCCCTGCGGGAGATAGTCTCTTTGCCAAAATCGCATTATTAGCCGCAGTTAAGTTACAATTCAGTACCCTATCCTAAAGCTTGCTGTTAGGAGGGAATCTGCAGCTTGCAGTAAAAGCGCTTCCAGAGGGGAGTCTAATGAGGGCAAACGTTTGATGGTAGCAGCTTCCCTGCGGGAGATACTCTCTTTGCCAAAATCGCCTTATTAGCCGCAGTTAAGTTACAATTCAGTACCCTATCCTAAAGCTTGCTGTTAGGAGGGAATCTGCAGCTTGCAGTGAAAGCGCTTCCAGAGGGGAGTCTAATGAGGGCAAACGTTTGATGGTAGCAGCTTCCCTGCGGGAGATACTCTCTTTGCCAAAATCGCATTATTAGACGAAAGTAAGTTACAATTCAGTACCCTATCCTAAAGCTTGCTGTTAGGAGGGAATCTGCAGCTTGCAGTGAAAGCGCTTCCAGAGGGGAGTGTAATGAGGGCAAATATTTGATGGTAGCAGCTTCCCTGCGGGAGATATTCTGTTTGCCAAAATCACCTTATTAACCGCAGTTAAGATACAATTCAGTACCATATCCTAAAGCTTGCTGTTAGGAGGGAATCTGCAGCTTGCAGTGAAAGCGCTTCCAGAGGGGAGTGTAATGAGGGCAAACCTTTGATGGTAGCAGCTTCCCTGCGGGAGATACTCTCTTTGCTAAAATAGCATTATTAGGGGAAACTAAGATACAATGCAGTACCCTATCCTAAAGCTTGCTGTTAGGAGGGAATCTGCAGCTTGCAGTGAAAGCGCTTCCAGAGGGGTGTCTAATGAGGGCAAACATTTGATGGTAGCAGCTTCCCTGCGGGAGATACTCTCTTTGCCAAAATCGCATTATAAGGCGAAAGTAAGTTACCATTCAGTACCCTATCCTAAAGCTTGCTGTTAGGAGGGAATCTGCAGCTTGCAGTGAAAGCGCTTCCAGAGGGGAGTCTAATGAGGGCAAACGTTTGATGGTAACAGCTTCCCTGCGGGAGATATTCTCTTTGCCAAAATCGCCTTATTAGGCGAAAGTAAGTTACAATTCAGTTCCCTATGCTAAAGCTTGCTGTTAGGAGGGAATCTGCAGCTTGCAGTGAAAGCGCTTCCAGAGGGGAGTCTAATGAGGGCAAATATTTGATGGTAGCAGCTTCCCTGCGGGAGATACTCTCTTTGCCAAAATCGCATTATTAGGCGAAAGTAAGTTACAATTCAGTACCCTATCCTAAAGCTTGCTGTTAGGAGGGAATCTGCAGCTTGCAGTGAAAGCGCTTCCAGAGGGGAGTCTAATGAGGGCAAACATTTGATGGTAGCAGCTTCCCTGCGGGAGATACTCTCTTTGCCAAAATCGCATTATTAGGCGAAAGTAAGATACAATTCAGTACCCTATCCTAAAGCTTGCTGTTAGGAGGGAATCTGCAGCTTGCAGTGAAAGCGCTTCCAGAGGGGAGTCTAATGAGGGCAAATATTTGATGGTAGCAGCTTCCCTGCGGGAGATACTCTCTTTGTCAAAATCGCCTTATTAGCCGCAGTTAAGTTACAATTCAGTACCCAATGCTAAAGCTTGCTGTTACGAGGGAATCTGCAGCTTGCAGTGAAAGCGCTTCCAGAGGGGAGTCTAATGAGGGCAAACATTTGATGGTAGCAGCTTCCCTGCGGGAGATAGTCTCTTTGCCAAAATCGCCTTATTAGCCGCAGTTAAGTTACAATTCAGTACACTATCCTAAAGCTTGCTGTTAGGAGGGAATCTGCAGCTTGCAGTGAAAGCGCTTCCAGAGGGGAGTCTAATGAGGGCAAACATTTGATGGTAGCAGCTTCCCTGCGGGAGATAGTCTCTTTGCCAAAATCGCATTATTAGGCGAAAGTAAGTTACAATTCAGTACCCTAACCTAAAGTTGCTGTTAGGAGGGAATCTGCAGCTTGCAGTGAAAGCGCTTCCAGAGGGGAGTCTAATGAGGGCAAAAATTAGATGGTAGCAGCTTCCCTGCCGGAGATACTCTCTTTGCCAAAATCGCCTTATTAGCCGCAGTTAAGTTACAATTCAGTACCCTATCCTAAAGCTTGCTGTTAGGAAGGAATCTGCAGCTTGAAGTGAAAGCGCTTCCAGAGTGGAGTCTAATGAGGGCAAACATTTGATGTTAGCAGCTTCCCTGCGGGTGATACTCTCTTTGCCAAAATCGCATTATTAGGCAAAAGTAAGTTACAATTCAGTACCCTATCCTAAAGCTTGCTGTTAGGAGGGAATCTGCAGCTTGCAGTGAAAGCGCTTCCAGAGGGGAGTCTAATGAGGGCAAACATTTGATGGTAGCAGCTTCCCTGCGGGAGATACTCTCTTTGCCATAATCGCATTATTAGCCGCAGTTAAGTTACAATTCAGTACCCTATCCTAAAGCTTGCTGTTAGGAGGGAATCTGCAGCTTGCAGTGAAAGCGCTTCCAGAAAGGAGTCTAATGAGGGCAAAGATTTGATGGTAGCAGCTTCCCTGCGGGAGATACTCTCTTTGCCAAAATCGCATTATTAGGCGAAAGTAAGTTACAATTCAGCACCCTATCCTAAAGCTTGCTGTTAGGAGGGAATCTGCAGCTTGCAGTGAAAGCGCTTCCAGAGGGGAGTCTAATGAGGGCAAACATTTGATGGTAGCAGCTTCCCTGCGGGAGATATTCTCTTTGCCATAATCGCCTTATTAGCCGCAGTTAAGATACAATTCAGTACACTGTCGTACAGCTTGCTGTTAGGAGGGAATCTGCAGCTTGCAGTGAAAGCGCTTCCAGAGGGGAGTCTAATGAGGGCAAACATTTGATGTTAGCAGCTTCCCTGCGGGTGATACTCTCTTTGCCAAAATCGCATTATTAGGCGAAAGTAAGTTTCAATTCAGTACCCTATCCTAAAGCTTGCTGTTAGGAGGGAATCTGCAGCTTGCAGTGAAAGCGCTTCCAGAGGGGAGTCTAATGAGGGCAAATATTTGATGGTAGCAGCTTCCCTGCGGGAGATATTCTCTTTGCCATAATCGCCTTATTAGCCGCAGTTAAGTTATAATTCAGTACCCTATCCTAAAGCTTGCTGTTAGGAGGGAATCTGCAGCTTGCAGTGAAAGCGCTTCCAGAGGGGAGTCTAATGAGGGCAAACGTTTGATTGTAACAGCTTCCCTGCGGGAGATACTCTCTTTGCCAAAATCGCATTATTAGACGAAAGTAAGTTACAATTCAGTACCATATCCTATAGCTTGCTGTTAGGAGGGAATCTGCAGCTTGCAGTGAAAGCGCTTCCAGAGGGGAGTCTAATGAGGGCAAACATTTGATGGTAGCAGCTTCCCTGCGGGAGATAGTCTCTTTTCCAAAATCGCATTATTAGACGAAAGTAAGTTACAATTCAGTACCCTATACTAAAGCTTGCTGTTAGGAGGGAATCTGCAGCTTGAAGTGAATGCGCTTCCAGAGGGTAGTCTAAAGAGGGCAAACATTTGATGGTAGCAGCTTCCCTGCGGGAGATACTCTCTTTGCCAAAATCGCTTTATTACGCGAAAGTAAGTTACAATTCAGTACCCTATCCTAAAGCTTGCTGTTAGGAGGGAATCTGCAGCTTGCAGTGAAAGCGCTTCCAGAGGGGAGTCTAATGAGGGCAAATATTTGATGGTAGCAGCTTCCCTGCGGGAGATATTCTCTTTGCCATAATCACCTTATTAACCGCAGTTAAGATACAATTCAGGACCCTATCCTAAAGCTTGCTGTTAGGAGGGAATCTGCAGCTTGCAGTGAAAGCGCTTCCAGAGGGGAGTCTAATGAGGGCAAACATTTGATGGTAGCAGCTTCCCTGCGGGAGATACTCTCTTTGCTAAAATAGCATTATTAGGCGAAACTAAGATACAATTCAGTACCCTATCCTAAAGCTTGCTGTTAGGAGGGAATCTGCAGCTTGCAGTGAAAGCGCTTCCAGAGGGGAGTCTAATGAGGGCAAACATTTGATGGTAGCAGCTTCCCTGCGGGTGATACTCTCTTTGCCAAAATCGCATTATAAGGCAAAAGTAAGTTACAATTCAGGACCCTATCCTAAAGCTTGCTGTTAGGAGGGAATCTGCAGCTTGCAGTGAAAGCGCTTCCAGAGGGGAGTCTAATGAGGGCAAACATTTGATGGTAGCAGCTTCCCTGCGGGAGATAGTCTCTTTGCCAAAATCGCATTATTAGGCGAAAGTAAGTTACAATTCAGTACCCTATCCTAAAGCTTGCTGTTAGGAGGGAATCTGCAGCTTGCAGTGAAAGCGCTTCCAGAGGGGAGTCTAATGAGGGCAAACATTTGATGGTAGCAGCTTCCCTGCGGGAGATACTCTCTTTGACAAAATCGCATTATTAGGCGAAAGTAAGTTACAATTCAGTACCCTATCCTAAAGCTTGCTGTTAGGAGGGAATCTGCAGCTTGCAGTGAAAGCGCTTCCAGAGGGGAGTCTAATGAGGGCAAACATTTGATGGTAGCAGCTTCCCTGCGGGAGATACTCTCTTTGCCAAAATCGCATTATTAGGCGAAAGTAAGTTGCAATTCAGTACCCTATCCTAAAGCTTGCTGTTAGGAGGGAATCTGCAGCTTGCAGTGAAAGCGCTTCCAGAGGGGAGTCTAACGAGGGCAAACATTTGATGGTAGCAGCTTCCCTGCGGGAGATACTCTCTTTGCCAAAATCGCCTTATTAGCCGCAGTTAAGTTACAATTCAGTACACTGTCGTACAGCTTGCTGTTAGGAGGGAATCTGCAGCTTGCAGTGAAAGCGCTTCTAGAGGGGAGTCTAATGAGGGCAAATATTGGATGGTAGCAGCTTCCCTGCGGGAGATATTCTCTTTGCCATAATCGCCTTATTAGCCGCAGTTAAGTTACAATTCAGTACCCTATCCTAAAGCTTGCTGTTAGGAGGGAATCTGCAGCTTGCAGTGAAAGCGCTTCCAGAGGGGAGTCTAATGAGGGCAAACATTTGATGGTAGCAGCTTCCCTGCGGGAGATACTCTCTTTGCCAAAATCGCATTATTAGGCGAAAGTAAGTTACAATTCAGTACCCTATCCTAAAGCTTGCTGTTAGGAGGGAATCTGCAGCTTGCAGTGAAAGCGCTTCCAGAGGGGAGTCTAATGAGGGCAAACATTTGATGGTAGCAGCTTCCCTGCGGGAGATACTCTCTTTGCCAAAATCGCATTATTAGGCGAAAGTAAGTTACCATTCAGTACCCTATCCTAAAGCTTGCTGTTAGGAGGGAATCTGCAGCTTGCAGTGAAAGCGCTTCCAGAGGGGAGTCTAACGAGGGCAAACGTTTGATGGTAACACCTTCCCTGCGGGAGATATTCTCTTTGCCAAAATCGCCTTATTAGGCGAAAGTAAGTTACAATTCAGTACCCTATCCTAAAGCTTGCTGTTAGGTGGGAATCTGCCGCTTGCAGTGAAAGCGCTTCCAGAGGGGAGTGTAATGAGGGCAAACATTTGATGGTAACAGCTTCCCTGCGGGAGATATTCTCTTTTCCAAAATCGCCTTATTAGGCGAAAGTAAGTTACAATTCAGTACCATATGCTAAAGCTTGCTGTTAGGAGGGAATCTGCAGCTTGCAGTGAAAGCGCTTCCAGAGGGGAGTCTAATGAGGGCAAATATTTGATGGTAGCAGCTTCCCTGCGGGAGATACTCTCTTTGCCAAAATCGCATTATTAGGCGAAAGTAAGTTACAATTCAGTACCCTATCCTAAAGCTTGCTGTTAGGAGGGAATCTGCAGCTTGCAGTGAAAGCGCTTCCAGAGGGGAGTCTAATGAGGGCAAACATTTGATGGTAGCAGCTTCCCTGCGGGAGATACTCTCTTTGCCAAAATCGCATTATTAGGCGAAAGTAAGATACAATTCAGTACCCTATCCTAAAGCTTGCTGTTAGGAGGGAATCTGCAGCTTGCAGTGAAAGCGCTTCCAGAGGGGAGTCTAATGAGGGCAAATATTTGATGGTAGCAGCTTCCCTGCGGGAGATACTCTCTTTGCCAAAATCGCATTGTTAGGCGAAAGTAAGTTACAATTCAGTACCCTATCCTAAAGCTTGCTGTTAGGAGGGAATCTGCAGCTTGCAGTGAAAGCGCTTCCAGAGGGGAGTCTAATGAGGGCAAACATTTGATGGTAGCAGCTTCCCTGCGGGAGATAGTCTCTTTGCCAAAATCGCATTATTAGCCGCAGTTAAGTTACAATTCAGTACCCTATCCTAAAGCTTGCTGTTAGGAGGGAATCTGCAGCTTGCAGTGAAAGCGCTTCCAGAGGGGAGTCTAATGAGGGCAAACATTTGATGGTAGCAGCTTCCCTGCGGGAGATACTCTCTTTGCCAAAATCGCATTATTAGGTGAAAGTAAGTTACAATTCAGTACCCTAACCTAAAGTTGCTGTTAGGAGGGAATCTGCAGCTTGCAGTGAAAGCGATTCCAGAGGGGAGTCTAATGAGGGCAAACATTTGATGGTAGCAGCTTCCCTGCGGGAGATACTCTCTTTGCAATAATCGCCTTATTAGCCGCAGTTAAGTTACAATTCAGTACCCTATCCTAAAGCTTGCTGTTAGGAAGGAATCTGCAGCTTGAAGTGAAAGCGCTTCCAGAGTGGAGTCTAATGAGGGCAAACATTTGATGTTAGCAGCTTCCCTGCGGGTGATACTCTCTTTGCCAAAATCGCATTATTAGGCGAAAGTAAGTTACAATTCAGGACCCTATCCTAAAGCTTGCTGTTAGGAGGGAATCTGCAGCTTGCAGTGAAAGCGCTTCCAGAGGGGAGTCTAATGAGGGCAAACATTTGATGGTAGCAGCTTCCCTGCGGGAGATCCTCTCTTTGCCAAAATCGCATTATTAGGCGAAAGTAAGTTACAATTCAGTACCCTATCCTAAAGCTTCCTGTTAGGAGGGAATCTGCAGCTTGCAGTGAAAGCGCTTCCAGAGGGGAGTCTAATGAGGGCAAACATTTGATGGTAGCAGCTTCCCTGCGGGAGATACTCTCTTTGCCAAAATCGCATTGTTATGCGAAAGTAAGTTACAATTCAGTACCCTATCCTAAAGCTTGCTGTTAGGAGGGAATCTGCAGCTTGCAGTGAAAGCGCTTCCAGAGGGGAGTCTAACGAGGGCAAACATTTGATGGTAGCAGCTTCCCTGCGGGAGATACTCTCTTTGCCAAAATCGCCTTATTAGCCGCAGTTAAGTTACAATTCAGTACACTGTCGTACAGCTTGCTGTTAGGAGGGAATCTGCAGCTTGCAGTGAAAGCGCTTCCAGAGGGGAGTCTAATGAGGGCAAACATTTGATGGTAGCAGCTTCCCTGCGGGTGATACTCTCTTTGCCAAAATCGCATTATTAGGCGAAAGTAAGTTTCAATTCAGTACCCTATCCTAAAGCTTGCTGTTAGGAGGGAATCTGCAGCTTGCAGTGAAAGCGCTTCCAGAGGGGAGTCTAATGAGGGCAAACATTTGATGGTAGCAGCTTCCCTGCGGGAGATAGTCTCTTTGCCATAATCGCCTTATTAGCCGCAGTTAAGTTACAATTCAGTACCCTATCCTAAAGCTTGCTGTTAGGAGGGAATCTGCAGCTTGCAGTGAAAGCGCTTCCAGAGGGGAGTCTAATGAGGGCAAATATTTGATGGTAGCAGCTTCCCTGCGGGAGATATTCTCTTTGCCAAAATCGCATTATTAGCCGCAGTTAAGTTACAATTCAGTACCCTATCCTAAAGCTTGCTGTTAGGAGGGAATCTGCAGCTTGCAGTGAAAGCGCTTCCAGAGGGGAGTCTAATGAGGGCAAACATTTGATGGTAGCAGCTTCCCTGCGGGAGATACTCTCTTTGCCAAAATCGCATTATTAGGCGAAAGTAAGTTACAATTCAGTACCCTATCCTAAAGCTTGCTGTTAGGAGGGAATCTGCAGCTTGCAGTGAAAGCGCTTCCAGAGGGGAGTCTAATGAGGGCAAACATTTGATGGTAGCAGCTTCCCTGCGGGAGATCCTCTCTTTGACAAAATCGCATTATTAGTCGAAAGTAAGTTACAATTCAGTACCCTATCCTAAAGCTTGCTGTTAGGAGGGAATCTGCAGCTTGCAGTGAAAGCGCTTCCAGAGGGGAGTCTAATGAGGGCAAACATTTGATGGTAGCAGCTTCCCTGCGGGAGATACTCTCTTTGCCATAATCGCCTTATTAGCCGCAGTTAAGTTACAATTCAGTACCCTATCCTAAAGCTTGCTGTTAGGAGGGAATCTGCAGCTTGCAGTGAAAGCGCTTCCAGAGGGGAGTCTAATGAGGGCAAACATTTGATGGTAGCAGCTTCCCTGCGGGAGATACTCTCTTTGATATAATAGCATTATTAGGCGAAACTAAGATACAATGCAGTACCCTATCCTAAAGCTTGCTGTTAGGAGGGAATCTGCAGCTTGCAGTGAAAGCGCTTCCAGAGGGGAGTCTAATGAGGGCAAACATTTGATGGTAGCAGCTTCCCTGCGGGAGATACTCTCTTTGCCAAAATCGCATTATAAGGCGAAAGTAAGTTACCATTCAGTACCCTATCCTAAAGCTTGCTGTTAGGAGGGAATCTGCAGCTTGCAGTGAAAGCGCTTCCAGAGGGGAGTCTAATGAGGGCAAACTTTTGATAGTAACAGCTTCCCTGCGGGAGATATTCTCTTTGCCAAAATCGCCTTATTAGGCGAAAGTAAGTTACAATTCAGTACCCTATACTAAAGCTTGCTGTTAGGTGGGAATCTGCCGCTTGCAGTGAAAGCGCTTCCAGAGGGGAGTGTAATGAGGGCAAACATTTGATGGTAACAGCTTCCCTGCGGGAGATATTCTGTTTGCCATAATCGCCTTATTAGCCGCAGTTAAGTTACAATTCAGTACCATATCCTAAATCTTGCTGTTAGGAGGGAATCTGCAGCTTGCAGTGAAAGCGCTTCCAGAGGGGAGTCTAATGAGGGCAAACATTTGATGGTAGCAGCTTCCCTGCGGGAGATACTCTCTTTGCCAAAATCGCCTTATTAGGCGAAAGTAAGTTACAATTCAGTACCCTAAACTAAAGTTGCTGTTAGGAGGGAATCTGCAGCTTGCAGTGAAAGCGCTTCCACAGGGTAGTCTAACGAGGGCAAAAATTTGATGGTAGCAGCTTCCCTGCGGGAGATACTCTCTTTGCCAAAATCGCCTTATTAGCCGCAGTTAAGTTACAATTCAGTACCCTATCCTAAAGCTTGCTGTTAGGAAGGAATCTGCAGCTTGAAGTGAAAGCGCTTCCAGAGTGGAGTCTAATGAGGGCAAACATTTGATGTTAGCAGCTTCCCTGCGGGTGATACTCTCTTTGCCAAAATCGCATTATTAGGCAAAAGTAAGTTACAATTCAGGACCCTATCCTAAAGCTTGCTGTTAGGAGGGAATCTGCAGCTTGCAGTGAAAGCGCTTCCAGAGGGGAGTCTAATGAGGGCAAACATTTGATGGTAGCAGCTTCCCTGCGGGAGATACTCTCTTTGCCAAAATCGCATTATTAGCCGCAGTTAAGTTACAATTCAGTACCCTATCCTAAAGCTTGCTGTTAGGAGGGAATCTGCAGCTTGCAGTGAAAGCGCTTCCAGAGGGGAGTCTAATGAGGGCAAACATTTGATGGTAGCAGCTTCCCTGCGGGAGATACTCTCTTTGCCAAAATCGCATTATTAGCGAAAGTAAGTTACAATTCAGTACTCTATCCTAAAGCTTGCTGTTAGGAGGGAATCTGCAGCTTGCAGTGAAAGCGCTTCCAGAGGGGAGTCTAATGAGGGCAAACATTTGATGGTAGCAGCTTCCCTGCGGGAGATACTCTCTTTGCCAAAATCGCATTATTAGGCGAAAGTAAGTTACAATTCAGTACACTGTCGTACAGCTTGCTGTTAGGAGGGAATCTGCAGCTTGCAGTGAAAGCGCTTCCAGAGGGGAGTCTAATGAGGGCAAACATTTGATGGTAGCAGCTTCCCTGCGGGAGATAGTCTCTTTGCCAAAATCGCATTATTAGGCGAAAGTAAGTTTCAATTCAGTACCCTATCCTAAAGCTTGCTGTTAGGAGGGAATCTGCAGCTTGCAGTGAAAGCGCTTCCAGAGGGGAGTCTAATGAGGGCAAACATTTGATGGTAGCAGCTTCCCTGCGGGAGATACTCTCTTTGCCAAAATCGCATTATTAGCCGCAGTTAAGTTACAATTCAGTACCATATCCTAAAGCTTGCTGTTAGGAGGGAATCTGCAGCTTGCAGTGAAAGCGCTTCCAGAGGGGAGTCTAATGAGGGCAAATATTTGATGGTAGCAGCTTCCCTGCGGGAGATACTCTCTTTGCCATAATCGCCTTATTAGCCGCAGATAAGTTACAATTCAGTACCCTATCCTAAAGCTTGCTGTTAGGAGGGAATCTGCAGCTTGCAGTGAAAGCGCTTCCAGAGGGGAGTCTAATGAGGGCAAACGTTTGATGGTAGCAGCTTCCCTGCGGGAGATACTCTCTTTGCCAAAATCGCATTATTAGACGAAAGTAAGTTACAATTCAGGACCCTATCCTAAAGCTTGCTGTTAGGAGGGAATCTGCAGCTTGCAGTGAAAGCGCTTCCAGAGGGGAGTCTAATGAGGGCAAACATTTGATGGTAGCAGCTTCCCTGCGGGAGATAGTCTCTTTTCCAAAATCGCATTATTAGACGAAAGTAAGTTACAATTCAGTACCCTATCCTAAAGCTTGCTGTTAGGAGGGAATCTGCAGCTTGAAGTGAATGCGCTTCCAGAGGGTAGTCTAACGAGGGCAAACATTTGATGGTAGCAGCTTCCCTGCGGGAGATACTCTCTTTGCCATAATCGCTTTATTAGGCGAAAGTAAGTTACAATTCAGTACCCTATCCTAAAGCTTGCTGTTAGGAGGGAATCTGCAGCTTGCAGTGAAAGCGCTTCCAGAGGGGAGTCTAATGAGGGCAAATATTTGATGGTAGCAGCTTCCCTGCGGGAGATATTCTCTTTGCCATAATCACCTTATTAACCGCAGTTAAGATACAATTCAGGACCCTATCCTAAAGCTTGCTGTTAGGAGGGAATCTGCAGCTTGCAGTGAAAGCGCTTCCAGAGGGGAGTGTAATGAGGGCAAACCTTTGATGGTAGCAGCTTCCCTGCGGGAGATACTCTCTTTGCTAAAATAGCATTATTAGGCGAAACTAAGATACAATGCAGTACCCTATCCTAAAGCTTGCTGTTAGGAGGGAATCTGCAGCTTGCAGTGAAAGCGCTTCCAGAGGGGTGTCTAATGAGGGCAAACATTTGATGGTAGCAGCTTCCCTGTGGGAGATACTCTCTTTGCCAAAATCGCATTATTAGGCGAAAGTAAGTTACAATTCAGTACCCTATCCTAAAGCTTGCTGTTAGGAGGGAATCTGCAGCTTGCAGTGAAAGCGCTTCCAGAGGGGAGTCTAATGAGGGCAAACGTTTGATGGTAACAGCTTCCCTGCGGGAGATATTCTCTTTGCCAAAATCGCCTTATTAGGCGAAAGTAAGTTACAATTCAGTACCCTATCCTAAAGCTTGCTGTTAGGTGGGAATCTGCCGCTTGCAGTGAAAGCGCTTCCAGAGGGGAGTGTAATGAGGGCAAACATTTGATGGTAACAGCTTCCCTGCGGGAGATATTCTCTTTTCCAAAATCGCCTTATTAGGCGAAAGTAAGTTACAATTCAGTACCCTATGCTAAAGCTTGCTGTTAGGAGGGAATCTGCAGCTTGCAGTGAAAGCGCTTCCAGAGGGGAGTCTAATGAGGGCAAACATTTGATGGTAGCAGCTTCCCTGCGGGAGATACTCTCTTTGCCAAAATCGCATTATTAGGCGAAAGTAAGTTACAATTCAGTACCCTATCCTAAAGCTTGCTGTTAGGAGGGAATCTGCAGCTTGCAGTGAAAGCGCTTCCAGAGGGGAGTCTAATGAGGGCAAAAATTTGATGGTAGCAGCTTCCCTGCGGGAGATACTCTCTTTGCCAAAATCGCATTATTAGGCGAAAGTAAGATACAATTCAGTACCCTAACCTAAAGTTGCTGTTAGGAGGGAATCTGCAGCTTGCAGTGAAAGCGCTTCCAGAGGGGAGCCTAACGAGGGCAAACATTTCATGGTAGCAGCTTCCCTGCGGGAGATACTCTCTTTGCCAAAATCGCCTTATTAGCCGCAGTTAAGTTACAATTCAGTACCCTATCCTAAAGCTTGCTGTTAGGAAGGAATCTGCAGCTTGAAGTGAAAGCGCTTCCAGAGTGGAGTCTAATGAGGGCAAACATTTGATGTTAGCAGCTTCCCTGCGGGTGATACTCTCTTTGCCAAAATCGCATTATTAGGCAAAAGTAAGTTACAATTCAGGACCCTATCCTAAAGCTTGCTGTTAGGAGGGAATCTGCAGCTTGCAGTGAAAGCGCTTCCAGAGGGGAGTCTAATGAGGGCAAACATTTGATGGTAGCAGCTTCCCTGCGGGAGATAATCTCTTTGCCAAAATAGCATTATTAGGCGAAAGTAAGTTACAATTCAGTACCCTATCCTAAAGCTTGCTGTTAGGAGGGAATCTGCAGCTTGCAGTGAAAGCGCTTCCAGAGGGGAGTCTAATGAGGGCAAACATTTGATGGTAGCAGCTTCCCTGCGGGAGATACTCTCTTTGCCAAAATCGCATTATTAGGCGAAAGTAAGTTACAATTCAGTACCCTATCCTAAAGCTTGCTGTTAGGAGGGAATCTGCAGCTTGCAGTGAAAGCGCTTCCAGAGGGGAGTCTAATGAGGGCAAGCATTTGATGGTAGCAGCTTCCCTGCGGGAGATATTCTCTTTGCCAAAATCGCCTTATTAGCCGCAGTTAAGTTACAATTCAGTACACTGTCGTACAGCTTGCTGTTAGGAGGGAATCTGCAGCTTGCAGTGAAAGCGCTTCCAGAGGGGAGTCTAATGAGGGCAAACATTTGATGTTAGCAGCTTCCCTGCGGGTGATACTCTCTTTGCCAAAATCGCATTATTAGGCGAAAGTAAGTTTCAATTCAGTACCCTATCCTAAAGCTTGCTGTTAGGAGGGAATCTGCAGCTTGAAGTGAAAGCGCTTCCAGAGGGGAGTCTAATGAGGGCAAACATTTGATGGTAGCAGCTTCCCTGCGGGAGATAGTCTCTTTTCCAAAATCGCATTATTAGACGAAAGTAAGTTACAATTCAGTACCCTATCCTAAAGCTTGCTGTTAGGAGGGAATCTGCAGCTTGCAGTGAAAGCGCTTCCAGAGGGGAGTGTAATGAGGGCAAACCTTTGATGGTAGCAGCTTCCCTGCGGGAGATACTCTCTTTGCTAAAATAGCATTATTAGGCGAAAGTAAGTTACAATTCAGTACCCTATCCTAAAGCTTGCTGTTAGGAGGGAATCTGCAGCTTGCAGTGAAAGCGCTTCCAGAGGGGTGTCTAATGAGGGCAAACATTTGATGGTAGCAGCTTCCCTGTGGGAGATACTCTCTTTGCCAAAATCGCATTATTAGGCGAAAGTAAGTTACAATTCAGTACCCTATCCTAAAGCTTGCTGTTAGGAGGGAATCTGCAGCTTGCAGTGAAAGCGCTTCCAGAGGGGAGTCTAATGAGGGCAAACGTTTGATGGTAACAGCTTCCCTGCGGGAGATATTCTCTTTGCCAAAATCGCATTATTAGGCGAAAGTAAGTTACAATTCAGTACCCTATCCTAAAGCTTGCTGTTAGGTGGGAATCTGCCGCTTGCAGTGAAAGCGCTTCCAGAGGGGAGTGTAATGAGGGCAAACATTTGATGGTAACAGCTTCCCTGCGGGAGATATTCTCTTTTCCAAAATCGCCTTATTAGGCGAAAGTAAGTTACAATTCAGTACCCTATGCTAAAGCTTGCTGTTAGGAGGGAATCTGCAGCTTGCAGTGAAAGCGCTTCCAGAGGGGAGTCTAATGAGGGCAAATATTTGATGGTAGCAGCTTCCCTGCGGGAGATACTCTCTTTGCCAAAATCGCATTATTAGGCGAAAGTAAGTTACAATTCAGTACCCTATCCTAAAGCTTGCTGTTAGGAGGGAATCTGCAGCTTGCAGTGAAAGCGCTTCCAGAGGGGAGTCTAATGAGGGCAAAAATTTGATGGTAGCAGCTTCCCTGCGGGAGATACTCTCTTTGCCAAAATCGCATTATTAGGCGAAAGTAAGATACAATTCAGTACCCTATCCTAAAGTTGCTGTTAGGAGGGAATCTGCAGCTTGCAGTGAAAGCGCTTCCAGAGGGGAGCCTAACGAGGGCAAACATTTCATGGTAGCAGCTTCCCTGCGGGAGATACTCTCTTTGCCAAAATCGCCTTATTAGCCGCAGTTAAGTTACAATTCAGTACCCTATCCTAAAGCTTGCTGTTAGGAAGGAATCTGCAGCTTGAAGTGAAAGCGCTTCCAGAGTGGAGTCTAATGAGGGCAAACATTTGATGTTAGCAGCTTCCCTGCGGGTGATACTCTCTTTGCCAAAATCGCATTATTAAGCAAAAGTAAGTTACAATTCAGGACCCTATCCTAAAGCTTGCTGTTAGGAGGGAATCTGCAGCTTGCAGTGAAAGCGCTTCCAGAGGGGAGTCTAATGAGGGCAAACATTTGATGGTAGCAGCTTCCCTGCGGGAGATCCTCTCTTTGCCAAAATCGCATTATTAGGCGAAAGTAAGTTACAATTCAGTACCCTATCCTAAAGCTTGCTGTTAGGAGGGAATCTGCAGCTTGCAGTGAAAGCGCTTCCAGAGGGGAGTCTAATGAGGGCAAACATTTGATGGTAGCAGCTTCCCTGCGGGAGATACTCTCTTTGCCAAAATCGCATTATTAGGCGAAAGTAAGTTACAATTCAGTACCCTATCCTAAAGCTTGCTGTTAGGAGGGAATCTGCAGCTTGCAGTGAAAGCGCTTCCAGAGGGGAGTCTAATGAGGGCAAGCATTTGATGGTAGCAGCTTCCCTGCGGGAGATATTCTCTTTGCCATAATCGCCTTATTAGCCGCAGTTAAGTTACAATTCAGTACCCTATCCTAAAGCTTGCTGTTAGGAGGGAATCGGCAGCTTGCAGTGAAAGCGCTTCCAGAGGGGAGTCTAATGAGGGCAAATATTTGATGGTAGCAGCTTCCCTGCGGGAGATATTCTCTTTGCCATAATCGCCTTATTAGCCGCAGTTAAGTTACAATTCAGTACCCTATCCTAAAGCTTGCTGTTAGGAGGGAATCTGCAGCTTGCAGTGAAAGCGCTTCCAGAGGGGAGTCTAATGAGGGCAAACATTTGATGGTAGCAGCTTCCCTGCGGGAGATAGTCTCTTTGCCAAAATCGCATTATTAGGCGAAAGTAAGTTACAATTCAGTACACTATCCTAAAGCTTGCTGTTAGGAGGGAATCTGCAGCTTGCAGTGAAAGCGCTTCCAGAGGGGAGTCTAATGAGGGCAAACATTTGATGGTAGCAGCTTCCCTGCGGGAGATAGTCTCTTTGCCAAAATCGCATTATTAGGCGAAAGTAAGATACAATTCAGTACCCTATCCTAAAGCTTGCTGTTAGGAGGGAATCTGCAGCTTGCAGTGAAAGCGTTCCAGAGGGGAGTCTAATGAGGGCAAAGATTTGATAGTAGCAGCTTCCCTGCGGGAGATACTCTCTTTGCCAAAATCGCATTATTAGGCGAAAGTAAGTTACAATTCAGTACCCTATCCTAAAGCTTGCTGTTAGGAGGGAATCTGCAGCTTGCAGTGAAAGCGCTTCCAGAGGGGAGTCTAATGAGGGCAAAGATTTGATGGTAGCAGCTTCCCTGCGGGAGATACTCTCTTTGCCAAAATCGCATTATTAGGCGAAAGTAAGTTTCAATTCAGTACCCTATCCTAAAGCTTGCTGTTAGGAGGGAATCTGCAGCTTGAAGTGAAAGCGCTTCCAGAGGGGAGTCTAATGAGGGCAAACATTTGATGCTAGCAGCTTCCCTGCGGGAGATAGTCTCTTTGCTATAATCGCCTTATTAGCCGCAGTTAAGTTACAATTCAGTACCCTATCCTAAAGCTTGCTGTTAGGAGGGAATCGGCAGCTTGCAGTGAAAGCGCTTCCAGAGGGGAGTCTAATGAGGGCAAATATTTGATGGTAGCAGCTTCCCTGCGGGAGATATTCTCTTTGCCATAATCGCCTTATTAGCCGCAGTTAAGTTACAATTCAGTACCCTATCCTAAAGCTTGCTGTTAGGAGGGAATCTGCAGCTTGCAGTGAAAGCGCTTCCAGAGGGGAGTCTAATGAGGGCAAACATTTGATGGTAGCAGCTTCCCTGCGGGAGATAGTCTCTTTGCCAAAATCGCATTATTAGGCGAAAGTAAGTTACAATTCAGTACACTATCCTAAAGCTTGCTGTTAGGAGGGAATCTGCAGCTTGCAGTGAAAGCGCTTCCAGAGGGGAGTCTAATGAGGGCAAACATTTGATGGTAGCAGCTTCCCTGCGGGAGATAGTCTCTTTGCCAAAATCGCATTATTAGGCGAAAGTAAGTTACAATTCAGTACCCTATCCTAAAGCTTGCTGTTAGGAGGGAATCTGCAGCTTGCAGTGAAAGCGTTCCAGAGGGGAGTCTAATGAGGGCAAAGATTTGATAGTAGCAGCTTCCCTGCGGGAGATACTCTCTTTGCCAAAATCGCATTATTAGGCGAAAGTAAGTTACAATTCAGTACCCTATCCTAAAGCTTGCTGTTAGGAGGGAATCTGCAGCTTGCAGTGAAAGCGCTTCCAGAGGGGAGTCTAATGAGGGCAAAGATTTGATGGTAGCAGCTTCCCTGCGGGAGATACTCTCTTTGCCAAAATCGCATTATTAGGCGAAAGTAAGTTACAATTCAGTACCCTATCCTAAAGCTTGCTGTTAGGAGGGAATCTGCAGCTTGCAGTGAAAGCGCTTCCAGAGGGGAGTCTAATGAGGGCAAACATTTGATGGTAGCAGCTTCCCTGCGGGAGATACTCTCTTTGCCAAAATCACATTATTAGGCGAAAGTAAGTTACAATTCAGGACCCTATACTAAAGCTTGCTGTTAGGAGGGAATCTGCAGCTTGCAGTGAAAGCGATTCCACAGGGTAGTCTAATGAGGGCAAACATTTGATGGTAGCAGCTTCCCTGCGGGAGATACTCTCTTTGCCAAAATCGCATTATTAGGCGAAAGTAAGTTACAATTCAGTACCCTATCCTAAAGCTTGCTGTTAGGAGGGAATCTGCAGCTTGAAGTGAATGCGCTTCCAGAGGGTAGTCTAACGAGGGCAAACATTTGATGGTAACAGCTTCCCTGCGGGAGATACTCTCTTTGCCAAAATCGCATTATTAGGCGAAAGTAAGTTAAAATGCAGTACCCTATCCTAAAGCTTGCTGTTAGGAGGGAATCTGCAGCTTGCAGTGAAAGCGCTTCCAGAGGGGAGTATAATGAGGGCAAACATTTGATGGTAGCAGCTTCCCTGCGGGAGATAGTCTCTTTGCCAAAATCGCATTATTAGGCGAAAGTAAGTTACAATTCAGGACCCTATCCTAAAGCTTGCTGTTAGGAGGGAATCTGCAGCTTGCAGTGAAAGCGCTTCCAGAGGGGAGTCTAATGAGGGCAAACATTTGATGGTAGCAGCTTCCCTGCGGGAGATAGTCTCTTTGCCAAAATCGCATTATTAGGCGAAAGTAAGTTACAATTCAGTACCCTATCCTAAAGCTTGCTGTTAGGAGGGAATCTGCAGCTTGCAGTGAAAGCGCTTCCAGAGGGGAGTCTAATGAGGGCAAACATTTGATGGTAGCAGCTTCCCTGCGGGAGATACTCTCTTTGCCAAAATCGCATTATTAGCCGCAGTTAAGTTACAATTCAGTACCCTATCCTAAAGCTTGCTGTTAGGAGGGAATCTGCAGCTTGCAGTGAAAGCGCTTCCAGAGGGGAGTCTAATGAGGGCAAACATTTGATGGTAGCAGCTTCCCTGCGGGAGATAGTCTCTTTTCCAAAATCGCATTATTAGACGAAAGGAAGTTACAATTCAGTACACTATCCTAAAGCTTGCTGTTAGGAGGGAATCTGCAGCTTGAAGTGAATGCGCTTCCAGAGGGTAGTCTAACGAGGGCAAACATTTGATGGTAGCAGCTTCCCTGCGGGAGGTACTCTCTTTGCCATAATCGCCTTATAAGCCGCAGTTAAGTTACAATTCAGTACCCTATCCTAAAGCTTGCTGTTAGGAGGGAATCTGCAGCTTGCAGTGAAAGCGCTTCCACAGGGTAGTCTAATGAGGGCAAACATTTGATGGTAGCAGCTTCCCTGCGGGAGATAGTCTCTTTTCCAAAATCGCATTATTAGACGAAAGTAAGTTACAATTCAGTACCCTATCCTAAAGCTTGCTGTTAGGAGGGAATCTGCAGCTTGAAGTGAATGCGCTTCCAGAGGGTAGTCTAACGAGGGCAAACATTTGATGGTAGCAGCTTCCCTGCGGGAGATACTCTCTTTGCCATAATCGCCTTATAAGCCGCAGTTAAGTTACAATTCAGTACCCTACCCTACAGCTTGCTGTTAGGAGGGAATCTGCAGCTTGCAGTGAAAGCGCTTCCAGAGGGGAGTCTAATGAGGGCAAACATTTGATGGTAGCAGCTTCCCTGCGGGAGATACTCTCTTTGCCAAAATCGCATTATTAGGCCGCAGTTAAGTTACAATTCAGTACCCTATCCTAAAGCTTGCTGTTAGGAGGGAATCTGCAGCTTGCAGTGAAAGCGCTTCCAGAGGGGAGTCTAATGAGGGCAAATATTTGATGGTAGCAGCTTCCCTGCGGGAGATACTCTCTTTGCCAATATCGCACTATTAGGCGAAAGTAAGTTACAATTCAGTACCCTATCCTAAAGCTTGCTGTTAGGAGGGAATCTGCAGCTTGCAGTGAAAGCGCTTCCAGAGGGGAGTCTAATGAGGGCAAACATTTGATGGTAGCAGCTTCCCTGCGGGAGATACTCTCTTTGACAAGATCGCATTATTAGGCGAAAGTAAGTTACAATTCAGTACCGTATCCTAAAGCTTGCTGTTAGGAGGGAATCTGCAGCTTGCAGTGAAAGCGCTTCCAGAGGGGAGTCTAATGAGGGCAAACATTTGATGGTAGCAGCTTCCCTGCGGGAGATACTCTCTTTGCCAAGATCGCATTATTAGGCGAAAGTAAGTTACAATTCAGGACCCTATCCTAAAGCTTGCTGTTAGGAGGGAATCTGCAGCTTGCAGTGAAAGCGCTTCCAGAGGGGAGTCTAATGAGGGCAAACATTTGATGGTAGCAGCTTCCCTGCGGGAGATAGTCTCTTTTCCAAAATCGCATTATTAGACGAAAGTAAGTTACAATTCAGTACCCTATCCTAAAGCTTGCTGTTAGGAGGGAATCTGCAGCTTGAAGTGAAAGCGCTTCCAGAGGGTAGTCTAACGAGGGCAAAGATTTGATGGTAGCAGCTTCCCTGCGGGAGATACTCTCTTTGCCAAAATCGCTTTATTAGGCGAAAGTAAGTTACAATTCAGTACCCTATCCTAAAGCTTGCTGTTAGGAGGGAATCTGCAGCTTGCAGTGAAAGCGCTTCCAGAGGGGAGTCTAATGAGGGCAAATATTTGATGGTAGCAGCTTCCCTGCGGGAGATATTGTCTTTGCCAAAATCACCTTATTAACCGCAGTTAAGATACAATTCAGTACCCTATCCTAAAGCTTGCTGTTAGGAGGGAATCTGCAGCTTGCAGTGAAAGCGCTTCCAGAGGGGAGTGTAATGAGGGAAACCTTTGATGGTAGCAGCTTCCCTGCGGGAGATACTCTCTTTGCTAAAATAGCATTATTAGGCGAAACTAAGATACAATGCAGTACCCTATCCTAAAGCTTGCTGTTAGGAGGGAATCTGCAGCTTGCAGTGAAAGCGCTTCCAGAGGGGTGTCTAATGAGGGCAAACATTTGATGGTAGCAGCTTCCCTGTGGGAGATACTCTCTTTGCCAAAATCGCATTATTAGGCGAAAGTAAGTTACAATTCAGTACCCTATCCTAAAGCTTGCTGTTAGGAGGGAATCTGCAGCTTGCAGTGAAAGCGCTTCCAGAGGGGAGTCTAATGAGGGCAAACGTTTGATGGTAACAGCTTCCCTGCGGGAGATATTCTCTTTGCCAAAATCGCCTTATTAGGCGAAAGTAAGTTACAATTCAGTACCCTATCCTAAAGCTTGCTGTTAGGTGGGAATCTGCAGCTTGCAGTGAAAGCGCTTCCACAGGGTAGTGTAATGAGGGCAAACATTTGATGGTAACAGCTTCCCTGCGGGAGATATTCTCTTTTCCAAAATCGCCTTATTAGGCGAAAGTAAGTTACAATTCAGTACCCTATGCTAAAGCTTGCTGTTAGGAGGGAATCTGCAGCTTGCAGTGAAAGCGCTTCCAGAGGGGAGTCTAATGAGGGCAAACATTTGATGGTAGCAGCTTCCCTGCGGGAGATACTCTCTTTGCCAAAATCGCATTATTAGGCGAAAGTAAGTTACAATTCAGTACCCTATCCTAAAGCTTGCTGTTAGGAGGGAATCTGCAGCTTGCAGTGAAAGCGCTTCCAGAGGGGAGTCTAATGAGGGCAAACATTTGATGGTAGCAGCTTCCCTGCGGGAGATACTCTCTTTGCCAAAATCGCATTATTAGGCGAAAGTAAGATACAATTCAGTACCCTATCCTAAAGCTTGCTGTTAGGAGGGAATCTGCAGCTTGCAGTGAAAGCGCTTCCAGAGGGGAGTCTAATGAGGGCAAATATTTGATGGTAGCAGCTTCCCTGCGGGAGATACTCTCTTTGCCAAAATCGCCTTATTAGCCGCAGTTAAGTTACAATTCAGTACCCTATCCTAAAGCTTGCTGTTAGGAGGGAATCTGCAGCTTGCAGTGAAAGCGCTTCCAGAGGGGAGTCTAATGAGGGCAAACATTTGATGGTAGCAGCTTCCCTGCGGGAGATATTGTGTTTGCCATAATCGCCTTATTAGCCGCAGTTAAGTTACAATTCAGTACCCTATCCTAAAGCTTGCTGTTAGGAGGGAATCTGCAGCTTGCAGTGAAAGCGCTTCCAGAGGGGAGTCTAATGAGGGTAAACATTTGATGGTAGCAGCTTCCCTGCGGGAGATACTCTCTTTGCCAAAATCGCATTATTAGGCGAAAGTAAGTTACAATTCAGTACCCTAACCTAAAGTTGCTGTTAGGAGGGAATCTGCAGCTTGCAGTGAAAGCGCTTCCAGAGGGGAGCCTAACGAGGGCAAACATTTCATGGTAGCAGCTTCCCTGCGGGAGATACTCTCTTTGCCAAAATCGCCTTATTAGCCGCAGTTAAGTTACAATTCAGTACCCTATCCTAAAGCTTGCTGTTAGGAGGGAATCTGCAGCTTGCAGTGAAAGCGCTTCCAGAGGGGAGTCTAATGAGGGCAAATATTTGATGGTAGCAGCTTCCCTGCGGGAGATATTCTCTTTGCCAAATTCACCTTATTAACCGCAGTTAAGATACAATTCAGGACCCTATCCTAAAGCTTGCTGTTAGGAGGGAATCTGCAGCTTGCAGTGAAAGCGCTTCCAGAGGGGAGTGTAATGAGGGCAAACCTTTGATGGTAGCAGCTTCCCTGCGGGAGATACTCTCTTTGCTAAAATAGCATTATTAAGCGAAACTAAGATACAATGCAGTACCCTATCCTAAAGCTTGCTGTTAGGAGGGAATCTGCAGCTTGCAGTGAAAGCGCTTCCAGAGGGGTGTCTAATGAGGGCAAACATTTGATGGTAGCAGCTTCCCTGTGGGAGATACTCTCTTTGCCAAAATCGCATTATTAGGCGAAAGTAAGTTACAATTCAGTACCCTATCCTAAAGCTTGCTGTTAGGAGGGAATCTGCAGCTTGCAGTGAAAGCGCTTCCAGAGGGGAGTCTAATGAGGGCAAACGTTTGATGGTAACAGCTTCCCTGCGGGAGATATTCTCTTTGCCAAAATCGCCTTATTAGGCGAAAGTAAGTTACAATTCAGTACCCTATCCTAAAGCTTGCTGTTAGGTGGGAATCTGCCGCTTGCAGTGAAAGCGCTTCCAGAGGGGAGTCTAATGAGGGCAAACATTTGATGGTAGCAGCTTCCCTGCGGGAGATACTCTCTTTGCCAAAATCGCATTATTAGGCGAAAGTAAGTTACAATTCAGTACCCTATCCTTAAGCTTGCTGTTAGGAGGGAATCTGCAGCTTGCAGTGAAAGCGCTTCCAGAGGGGAGTCTAATGAGGGCAAACATTTGATGGTAGCAGCTTCCCTGCGGGAGGTACTCTCTTTGCCAAAATCGCATTATTAGGCGAAAGTAAGATACAATTCAGTACCCTATCCTAAAGCTTGCTGTTAGGAGGGAATCTGCAGCTTGCAGTGAAAGCGCTTCCAGAGGGGAGTCTAATGAGGGCAAATATTTGATGGTAGCAGCTTCCCTGCGGGAGATACTCTCTTTGCCAAAATCGCCTTATTAGCCGCAGTTAAGTTACAATTCAGTACCCTATCCTAAAGCTTGCTGTTAGGAGGGAATCTGCAGCTTGCAGTGAAAGCGCTTCCAGAGGGGAGTCTAATGAGGGCAAACATTTGATGGTAGCAGCTTCCCTGCGGGAGATATTGTGTTTGCCATAATCGCCTTATTAGCCGCAGTTAAGTTACAATTCAGTACCCTATCCTAAAGCTTGCTGTTAGGAGGGAATCTGCAGCTTGCAGTGAAAGCGCTTCCAGAGGGGAGTCTAATGAGGGTAAACATTTGATGGTAGCAGCTTCCCTGCGGGAGATACTCTCTTTGCCAAAATCGCATTATTAGGCGAAAGTAAGTTACAATTCAGTACCCTAACCTAAAGTTGCTGTTAGGAGGGAATCTGCAGCTTGCAGTGAAAGCGCTTGCAGAGCGGAGCCTAACGAGGGCAAACATTTCATGGTAGCAGCTTCCCTGCGGGAGATACTCTCTTTGCCAAAATCGCATTATTAGCCGCAGTTAAGTTACAATTCAGTACCCTATCCTAAAGCTTGCTGTTAGGAAGGAATCTGCAGCTTGAAGTGAAAGCGCTTCCAGAGTGGAGTCTAATGAGGGCAAACATTTGATGTTAGCAGCTTCCCTGCGGGTGATACTCTCTTTGCCAAAATCGCATTATTAGGCAAAAGTAAGTTACAATTCAGGACCCTATCCTAAAGCTTGCTGTTAGGAGGGAATCTGCAGCTTGCAGTGAAAGCGCTTCCAGAGGGGAGTCTAATGAGGGCAAACATTTGATGGTAGCAGCTTCCCTGCGGGAGATACTCTCTTTGCCAAAATAGCATTATTAGGCGAAAGTAAGTTACAATTCAGTACCCTATCCTAAAGCTTGCTGTTAGGAGGGAATCTGCAGCTTGCAGTGAAAGCGCTTCCAGAGGGGAGTCTAATGAGGGCAAACATTTGATGGTAGCAGCTTCCCTGTGGGAGATACTCTCTTTGCCAAAATCGCATTATTAGGCGAAAGTAAGTTACAATTCAGTACCCTATCCTAAAGCTTGCTGTTAGGAGGGAATCTGCAGCTTGCAGTGAAAGCGCTTCCAGAGGGGAGTCTAATGAGGGCAAGCATTTGATGGTAGCAGCTTCCCTGCGGGAGATATTCTCTTCGCCAAAATCGCCTTATTAGCCGCAGTTAAGTTACAATTCAGTACACTGTCGTACAGCTTGCTGTTAGGAGGGAATCTGCAGCTTGCAGTGAAAGCGCTTCCAGAGGGGAGTCTAATGAGGGCAAACATTTGATGTTAGCAGCTTCCCTGAGGGTGATACTCTCTTTGCCAAAATCGCATTATTAGGCGAAAGTAAGTTTCAATTCAGTACCCTATCCTAAAGCTTGCTGTTAGGAGGGAATCTGCAGGTTGAAGTGAAAGCGCTTCCAGAGGGGAGTCTAATGAGGGCAAACATTTGATGCTAGCAGCTTCCCTGCGGGAGATAGTCTCTTTGCTATAATCGCCTTATTAGCCGCAGTTAAGTTACAATTCAGTACCCTATCCTAAAGCTTGCTGTTAGGAGGGAATCTGCAGCTTGCAGTGAAAGCGCTTCCAGAGGGGAGTCTAATGAGGGCAAATATTTGATGGTAGCAGCTTCCCTGCGGGAGATATTCTCTTTGCCATAATCGCCTTATTAGCCGCAGTTAAGTTACAATTCAGTACCCTATCCTAAAGCTTGCTGTTAGGAGGGAATCTGCAGCTTGCAGTGAAAGCGCTTCCAGAGGGGAGTCTAATGAGGGCAAACATTTGATGGTAGCAGCTTCCCTGCGGGAGATACTCTCTTTGCCAAAATCGCATTATTAGGCGAAAGTAAGTTACAATTCAGTACCCTATCCTAAAGCTTGCTGTTAGGAGGGAATCTGCAGCTTGCAGTGAAAGCGCTTCCAGAGGGGAGTCTAATGAGGGCAAACATTTGATGGTAGCAGCTTCCCTGCGGGAGATACTCTCTTTGCCAAAATCGCATTATTAGGCGAAAGTAAGTTACAATTCAGTACCCTAACCTAAAGTTGCTGTTAGGAGGGAATCTGCAGCTTGCAGTGAAAGCGCTTCCAGAGGGGAGCCTAACGAGGGCAAACATTTCATGGTAGCAGCTTCCCTGCGGGAGATACTCTCTTTGCCAAAATCGCCTTATTAGCCGCAGTTAAGTTACAATTCAGTACCCTATCCTAAAGCTTGCTGTTAGGAGGGAATCTGCAGCTTGCAGTGAAAGCGCTTCCAGAGGGGAGTCTAATGAGGGCAAATATTTGATGGTAGCAGCTTCCCTGCGGGAGATATTCTCTTTGCCAAAATCACCTTATTAACCGCAGTTAAGATACAATTCAGGACCCTATCCTAAAGCTTGCTGTTAGGAGGGAATCTGCAGCTTGCAGTGAAAGCGCTTCCAGAGGGGAGTGTAATGAGGGCAAACCTTTGATGGTAGCAGCTTCCCTGCGGGAGATACTCTCTTTGCTAAAATAGCATTATTAGGCGAAACTAAGATACAATGCAGTACCCTATCCTAAAGCTTGCTGTTAGGAGGGAATCTGCAGCTTGCAGTGAAAGCGCTTCCAGAGGGGTGTCTAATGAGGGCAAACATTTGATGGTAGCAGCTTCCCTGTGGGAGATACTCTCTTTGCCAAAATCGCATTATTAGGCGAAAGTAAGTTACAATTCAGTACCCTATCCTAAAGCTTGCTGTTAGGAGGGAATCTGCAGCTTGCAGTGAAAGCGCTTCCAGAGGGGAGTCTAATGAGGGCAAACGTTTGATGGTAACAGCTTCCCTGCGGGAGATATTCTATTTGCCAAAATCGCCTTATTAGGCGAAAGTAAGTTACAATTCAGTACCCTATCCTAAAGCTTGCTGTTAGGAGGGAATCTGCAGCTTGCAGTGAAAGCGCTTCCAGAGGGGAGTCTAATGAGGGCAAACATTTGATGGTAGCAGCTTCCCTGCGGGAGATACTCTCTTTGCCAAAATCGCATTATTAGGCGAAAGTAAGATACAATTCAGTACCCTATCCTAAAGCTTGCTGTTAGGAGGGAATCTGCAGCTTGCAGTGAAAGCGCTTCCAGAGGGGAGTCTAATGAGGGCAAATATTTGATGGTAGCAGCTTCCCTGCGGGAGATACTCTCTTTGCCAAAATCGCCTTATTAGCCGCAGTTAAGTTACAATTCAGTACCCTATCCTAAAGCTTGCTGTTAGGAGGGAATCTGCAGCTTGCAGTGAAAGCGCTTCCAGAGGGGAGTCTCATGAGGGTAAACATTTGATGGTAGCAGCTTCCCTGCGGGAGATACTCTCTTTGCCAAAATCGCATTATTAGGCGAAAGTAAGTTACAATTCAGTACCCTAACCTAAAGTTGCTGTTAGGAGGGAATCTGCAGCTTGCAGGTAAAGCGATTCCAGAGGGGAGCCTAACGAGGGCAAACATTTCATGGTAGCAGCTTCCCTGCGGGAGATACTCTCTTTGCCAAAATCGCCTTATTAGCCGCAGTTAAGTTACAATTCAGTACCCTATCCTAAAGCTTGCTGTTAGGAAGGAATCTGCAGCTTGAAGTGAAAGCGCTTCCAGAGTGGAGTCTAATGAGGGCAAACATTTGATGTTAGCAGCTTCCCTGCGGGTGATACTCTCTTTGCCAAAATCGCATTATTAGGCAAAAGTAAGTTACAATTCAGGACCCTATCCTAAAGCTTGCTGTTAGGAGGGAATCTGCAGCTTGCAGTGAAAGCGCTTCCAGAGGGGAGTCTAATGAGGGCAAACATTTGATGGTAGCAGCTTCCCTGCGGGAGATACTCTCTTTGCCAAAATAGCATTATTAGGCGAAAGTAAGTTACAATTCAGTACCCTATCCTAAAGCTTGCTGTTAGGAGGGAATCTGCAGCTTGCAGTGAAAGCGCTTCCAGAGGGGAGTCTAATGAGGGCAAACATTTGATGGTAGCAGCTTCCCTGTGGGAGATACTCTCTTTGCCAAAATCGCATTATTAGGCGAAAGTAAGTTACAATTCAGTACCCTATCCTAAAGCTTGCTGTTAGGAGGGAATCTGCAGCTTGCAGTGAAAGCGCTTCCAGAGGGGAGTCTAATGAGGGCAAGCATTTGATGGTAGCAGCTTCCCTGCGGGAGATATTCTCTTTGCCAAAATCGCCTTATTAGCCGCAGTTAAGTTACAATTCAGTACACTGTCGTACAGCTTGCTGTTAGGAGGGAATCTGCAGCTTGCAGTGAAAGCGCTTCCAGAGGGGAGTCTAATGAGGGCAAACATTTGATGTTAGCAGCTTCCCTGCGGGTGATACTCTCTTTGCCAAAATCGCATTATTAGGCGAAAGTAAGTTTCAATTCAGTACCCTATCCTAAAGCTTGCTGTTAGGAGGGAATCTGCAGCTTGAAGTGAAAGCGCTTCCAGAGGGGAGTCTAATGAGGGCAAACATTTGATGCTAGCAGCTTCCCTGCGGGAGATAGTCTCTTTGCTATAATCGCCTTATTAGCCGCAGTTAAGTTACAATTCAGTACCCTATCCTAAAGCTTGCTGTTAGGAGGGAATCTGCAGCTTGCAGTGAAAGCGCTTCCAGAGGGGAGTCTAATGAGGGCAAATATTTGATGGTAGCAGCTTCCCTGCGGGAGATATTCTCTTTGCCATAATCGCCTTATTAGCCGCAGTTAAGTTACAATTCAGTACCCTATCCTAAAGCTTGCTGTTAGGAGGGAATCTGCAGCTTGCAGTGAAAGCGCTTCCAGAGGGGAGTCTAATGAGGGCAAACATTTGATGGTAGCAGCTTCCCTGCGGGAGATACTCTCTTTGCCAAAATCGCATTATTAGGCGAAAGTAAGTTACAATTCAGTACCCTATCCTAAAGCTTGCTGTTAGGAGGGAATCTGCAGCTTGCAGTGAAAGCGTTCCAGAGGGGAGTCTAATGAGGGCAAAGATTTGATAGTAGCAGCTTCCCTGCGGGAGATACTCTCTTTGCCAAAATCGCATTATTAGGCGAAAGTAAGTTACAATTCAGTACCCTATCCTAAAGTTGCTGTTAGGAGGGAATCTGCAGCTTGCAGTGAAAGCGCTTCCAGAGGGGAGTCTAATGAGGGCAAAGATTTGATGGTAGCAGCTTCCCTGCGGGAGATATTCTCTTTGCCATAATCGCATTATTAGCCGCAGTTAAGTTACAATTCAGTACCCTATCCTAAAGCTTGCTGTTAGGAGGGAATCTGCAGCTTGCAGTGAAAGCGCTTCCAGAGGGGAGTCTAATGAGGGCAAACATTTGATGGTAGCAGCTTCCCTGCGGGAGATACTCTCTTTGCCAAAATCGCATTATTAGGCGAAAGTAAGTTACAATTCAGTACCCTATCCTAAAGCTTGCTGTTAGGAGGGAATCTGCAGCTTGCAGTGAAAGCGCTTCCAGAGGGGAGTCTAATGAGGGCAAACATTTGATGGTAGCAGCTTCCCTGCGGGAGATACTCTCTTTGCCAAAATCGCATTATTAGGCGAAAGTAAGTTACAATTCAGTACCCTAACCTAAAGTTGCTGTTAGGAGGGAATCTGCAGCTTGCAGTGAAAGCGCTTCCAGAGGGGAGCCTAACGAGGGCAAACATTTCATGGTAGCAGCTTCCCTGCGGGAGATACTCTCTTTGCCAAAATCGCCTTATTAGCCGCAGTTAAGTTACAATTCAGTACCCTATCCTAAAGCTTGCTGTTAGGAGGGAATCTGCAGCTTGCAGTGAAAGCGCTTCCAGAGGGGAGTCTAATGAGGGCAAATATTTGATGGTAGCAGCTTCCCTGCGGGAGATATTCTCTTTGCCAAAATCACCTTATTAACCGCAGTTAAGATACAATTCAGGACCCTATCCTAAAGCTTGCTGTTAGGAGGGAATCTGCAGCTTGCAGTGAAAGCGCTTCCAGAGGGGAGTGTAATGAGGGCAAACCTTTGATGGTAGCAGCTTCCCTGCGGGAGATACTCTCTTTGCTAAAATAGCATTATTAGGCGAAACTAAGATACAATGCAGTACCCTATCCTAAAGCTTGCTGTTAGGAGGGAATCTGCAGCTTGCAGTGAAAGCGCTTCCAGAGGGGTGTCTAATGAGGGCAAACATTTGATGGTAGCAGCTTCCCTGTGGGAGATACTCTCTTTGCCAAAATCGCATTATTAGGCGAAAGTAAGTTACAATTCAGTACCCTATCCTAAAGCTTGCTGTTAGGAGGGAATCTGCAGCTTGCAGTGAAAGCGCTTCCAGAGGGGAGTCTAATGAGGGCAAACGTTTGATGGTAACAGCTTCCCTGCGGGAGATATTCTCTTTGCCAAAATCGCCTTATTAGGCGAAAGTAAGTTACAATTCAGTACCCTATCCTAAAGCTTGCTGTTAGGTGGGAATCTGCCGCTTGCAGTGAAAGCGCTTCCAGAGGGGAGTGTAATGAGGGCAAACATTTGATGGTAACAGCTTCCCTGCGGGAGATATTCTCTTTTCCAAAATCGCCTTATTAGGCGAAAGTAAGTTACAATTCAGTACACTATGCTAAAGCTTGCTGTTAGGAGGGAATCTGCAGCTTGCAGTGAAAGCGCTTCCAGAGGGGAGTCTAATGAGGGCAAATATTTGATGGTAGCAGCTTCCCTGCGGGAGATACTCTCTTTGCCAAAATCGCATTATTAGGCGAAAGTAAGTTACAATTCAGTACCCTATCCTAAAGCTTGCTGTTAGGAGGGAATCTGCAGCTTGCAGTGAAAGCGCTTCCAGAGGGGAGTCTAATGAGGGCAAACATTTGATGGTAGCAGCTTCCCTGCGGGAGATACTCTCTTTGCCAAAATCGCATTATTAGGCGAAAGTAAGATACAATTCAGTACCCTATCCTAAAGCTTGCTGTTAGGAGGGAATCTGCAGCTTGCAGTGAAAGCGCTTCCAGAGGGGAGTCTAATGAGGGCAAATATTTGATGGTAGCAGCTTCCCTGCGGGAGATACTCTCTTTGCCAAAATCGCCTTATTAGCCGCAGTTAAGTTACAATTCAGTACCCTATCCTAAAGCTTGCTGTTAGGAGGGAATCTGCAGCTTGCAGTGAAAGCGCTTCCAGAGGGGAGTCTCATGAGGGTAAACATTTGATGGTAGCAGCTTCCCTGCGGGAGATACTCTCTTTGCCAAAATCGCATTATTAGGCGAAAGTAAGTTACAATTCAGTACCCTAACCTAAAGTTGCTGTTAGGAGGGAATCTGCAGCTTGCAGGTAAAGCGATTCCAGAGGGGAGCCTAACGAGGGCAAACATTTCATGGTAGCAGCTTCCCTGCGGGAGATACTCTCTTTGCCAAAATCGCCTTATTAGCCGCAGTTAAGTTACAATTCAGTACCCTATCCTAAAGCTTGCTGTTAGGAAGGAATCTGCAGCTTGAAGTGAAAGCGCTTCCAGAGTGGAGTCTAATGAGGGCAAACATTTGATGGTAGCAGCTTCCCTGCGGGAGATACTCTCTTTGCCAAAATCGCATTATTAGGCAAAAGTAAGTTACAATTCAGGACCCTATCCTAAAGCTTGCTGTTAGGAGGGAATCTGCAGCTTGCAGTGAAAGCGCTTCCAGAGGGGAGTCTAATGAGGGCAAACATTTGATGGTAGCAGCTTCCCTGCGGGAGATACTCTCTTTGCCAAAATAGCATTATTAGGCGAAAGTAAGTTACAATTCAGTACCCTATCCTAAAGCTTGCTGTTAGGAGGGAATCTGCAGCTTGCAGTGAAAGCGCTTCCAGAGGGGAGTCTAATGAGGGCAAACATTTGATGGTAGCAGCTTCCCTGTGGGAGATACTCTCTTTGCCAAAATCGCATTATTAGGCGAAAGTAAGTTACAATTCAGTACCCTATCCTAAATCTTGCTGTTAGGAGGGAATCTGCAGCTTGCAGTGAAAGCGCTTCCAGAGGGGAGTCTAATGAGGGCAAGCATTTGATGGTAGCAGCTTCCCTGCGGGAGATATTCTCTTTGCCAAAATCGCCTTATTAGCCGCAGTTAAGTTACAATTCAGTACACTGTCGTACAGCTTGCTGTTAGGAGGGAATCTGCAGCTTGCAGTGAAAGCGCTTCCAGAGGGGAGTCTAATGAGGGCAAACATTTGATGCTAGCAGCTTCCCTGCGGGAGATAGTCTCTTTGCTATAATCGCCTTATTAGCCGCAGTTAAGTTACAATTCAGTACCCTATCCTAAAGCTTGCTGTTAGGAGGGAATCTGCAGCTTGCAGTGAAAGCGCTTCCAGAGGGGAGTCTAATGAGGGCAATTATTTGATGGTAGCAGCTTCCCTGCGGGAGATATTCTCTTTGCCATAATCGCCTTATTAGCCGCAGTTAAGTTACAATTCAGTACCCTATCCTAAAGCTTGCTGTTAGGAGGGAATCTGCAGCTTGCAGTGAAAGCGCTTCCAGAGGGGAGTCTAATGAGGGCAAACATTTGATGGTAGCAGCTTCCCTGCGGGAGATACTCTCTTTGCCAAAATCGCATTATTAGGCGAAAGTAAGTTACAATTCAGTACCCTATCCTAAAGCTTGCTGTTAGGAGGGAATCTGCAGCTTGCAGTGAAAGCGTTCCAGCGGGGAGTCTAATGAGGGCAAAGATTTGATAGTAGCAGCTTCCCTGCGGGAGATACTCTCTTTGCCAAAATCGCATTATTAGGCGAAAGTAAGTTACAATTCAGTACCCTATCCTAAAGCTTGCTGTTAGGAGGGAATCTGCAGCTTGCAGTGAAAGCGCTTCCAGAGGGGAGTCTAATGAGGGCAAACATTTGATGGTAGCAGCTTCCCTGCGGGAGATACTCTCTTTGCCAAAATCGCATTATTAGGCGAAAGTAAGTTACAATTCAGGACCCTATACTAAAGCTTGCTGTTAGGAGGGAATCTGCAGCTTGCAGTGAAAGCGATTCCACAGGGTAGTCTAATGAGGGCAAACATTTGATGGTAGCAGCTTCCCTGCGGGAGATACTCTCTTTGCCAAAATCGCATTATTAGGCGAAAGTAAGTTACAATTCAGTACCCTATCCTAAAGCTTGCTGTTAGGAGGGAATCTGCAGCTTGAAGTGAATGCGCTTCCAGAGGGTAGTCTAACGAGGGCAAACATTTGATGGTAACAGCTTCCCTGCGGGAGACACTCTCTTTGCAAAAATCGCATTATTAGGCGAAAGTAAGTTAAAATGCAGTACCCTATCCTAAAGCTTGCTGTTAGGAGGGAATCTGAAGCTTGCAGTGAAAGCGCTTCCAGAGGGGAGTCTAATGAGGGCAAACATTTGATGGTAGCAGCTTACCTGCGGGAGATAGTCTCTTTGCCAAAATCGCATTATTAGGCGAAAGTAAGTTACAATTCAGCACCCTATCCTAAAGCTTGCTGTTAGGAGGGAATCTGCAGCTTGCAGTGAAAGCGCTTCCAGAGGGGAGTCTAATGAGGGCAAACATTTGATGGTAGCAGCTTCCCTGCGGGAGATACTCTCTTTTCCAAAATCGCATTATTAGGCGAAAGTAAGTTACAATTCAGTACCCTATCCTAAATCTTGCTGTTAGGAGGGAATCTGCAGCTTGCAGTGAAAGCGCTTCCAGAGGGGAGTCTAATGAGGGCAAACATTTGATGGTAGCAGCTTCCCTGCGGGAGATAGTCTCTTTTCCAAAATCGCATTATTAGGCGAAAGTAAGTTACAATTCAGTACCCTATCCTAAATCTTGCTGTTAGGAGGGAATCTGCAGCTTGCAGTGAAAGCGCTTCCAGAGGGGAGTCTAATGAGGGCAAACATTTGATGGTAGCAGCTTCCCTGCGGGAGATAGTCTCTTTTCCAAAATCGCATTATTAGACGAAAGTAAGTTACAATTCAGTACACTATCCTAAAGCTTGCTGTTAGGAGGGAATCTGCAGCTTGAAGTGAATGCGCTTCCAGAGGGTAGTCTAACGAGGGCAAACATTTGATGGTAGCAGCTTCCCTGCGGGAGATACTCTCTTTGCCATAATCGCCTTATAAGCCGCAGTTAAGTTACAATTCAGTACCCTATCCTAAAGCTTGCTGTTAGGAGGGAATCTGCAGCTTGCAGTGAAAGCGCTTCCACAGGGTAGTCTAATGAGGGCAAAGATTTGATGGTAGCAGCTTCCCTGCGGGAGATAGTCTCTTTTCCAAAATCGCATTATTAGGCGAAAGTAAGTTACAATTCAGTACCCTATCCTAAAGCTTGCTGTTAGGAGGGAATCTGCAGCTTGCAGTGAAAGCGCTTCCACAGGGTAGTCTAATGAGGGCAAACATTTGATGGTAGCAGCTTCCCTGCGGGAGATACTCTCTTTGCCATAATCGCCTTATAAGCCGCAGTTAAGTTACAATTCAGTACCCTATCCTAAAGCTTGCTGTTAGGAGGGAATCTGCAGCTTGCAGTGAAAGCGCTTCCACAGGGTAGTCTAATGAGGGCAAACATTTGATGGTAGCAGCTTCCCTGCGGGAGACAGTCTCTTTTCCAAAATCACATTATTAGGCGAAAGTAAGTTACAATTCAGTACCCTATCCTAAAGCTTGCTGTTAGGAGGGAATCTGCAGCTTGAAGTGAATGCGCTTCCAGAGGGTAGTCTAACGAGGGCAAACATTTGATGGTAGCAGCTTCCCTGCGGGAGATACTCTCTTTGCCATAATCGCCTTATAAGCCGCAGTTAAGTTACAATTCAGTACCCTACCCTACAGCTTGCTGTTAGGAGGGAATCTGCAGCTTGCAGTGAAAGCGCTTCCAGAGGGGAGTCTAATGAGGGCAAACATTTGATGGTAGCAGCTTCCCTGCGGGAGATACTCTCTTTGCCAAAATCGCATTATTAGGCCGCAGTTAAGTTACAATTCAGGATCCTATCCTAAAGCTTGCTGTTAGGAGGGAATCTGCAGCTTGCAGTGAAAGCGATTCCACAGGGTAGTCTAATGAGGGCAAACATTTGATGGTAGCAGCTTCCCTGCGGGAGATACTCTCTTTGCCAAAATCGCATTATTAGGCGAAAGTAAGTTACAATTCAGTACCCTATCCTAAAGCTTGCTGTTAGGAGGGAATCTGCAGCTTGCAGTGAAAGCGCTTCCAGATGGGAGTATAATGAAGGCAAAGATTTGATGGTAGCAGCTTCCCTGCGGGAGGTAGTCTCTTTTCCAAAATAGCATTATTAGGCGAAAGTAAGTTACAATTCAGTACCCTATCCTTAAGCTTGCTGTTAGGAGGGAATCTGCAGCTTGCAGTGAAAGCGCTTCCAGAGGGTAGTCTAACGAGGGCAAACATTTGATGGTAGCAGCTTCCCTGCAGGGGATACTCTCTTTGCCAAAATCGCATTATTAGGCGAAAGTAAGTTACAATTCAGTACCCTATCCTAAAGCTTGCTGTTAGGAGGGAATCTGCAGCTTGCAGTGAAAGCGATTCCACAGGGTAGTCTAATGAGGGCAAACATTTGATGGTAGCAGCTTCCCTGCGGGAGATAATCTCTTTGCCAAAATCGCATTATTAGGCGAAAGTAAGTTACAATTCAGTACCCTATCCTAAAGCTTGCTGTTAGGAGGGAATCTGCAGCTTGCAGTGAATGCGCTTCCAGAGGGTAGTCTAACGAGGGCAAACATTTGATGGTAGCAGCTTCCCTGCGGGTGATACTCTCTTTGCCAAAATCGCATTATTAGGCGAAAGTAAGTTACAATTCAGTACCCTATCCTAAAGCTTGCTGTTAGGAGGGAATCTGCAGCTTGCAGTGAAAGCGCTTCCAGAGGGGAGTCTAATGAGGGCAAACATTTGATGGTAGCAGCTTCCCTGCGGGAGATACTCTCTTTGCCAAAATCGCATTATTAGGCGAAAGGAAGTTACAATTCAGTACCCTAACCTAAAGTTGCTGTTAGGAGGGAATTTGCAGCTTGCAGTGAAAGCGCTTCCAGAGGGGAGTCTAACGAGGGCAAAAATTTGATGGTAGCAGCTTCCCTGCGGGAGATACTCTCTTTGCCAAAATCGCCTTATTAGCCGCAGTTAAGTTACAATTCAGTACCCTATCCTAAAGCTTGCTGTTAGGAAGGAATCTGCAGCTTGCAGTGAAAGCGCTTCCAGAGTGGAGTCTAATGAGGGCAAACATTTAATGTTAGCAGCTTCCCTGCGGGTGATACTCTCTTTGCCAAAATCGCATTATTAGGCAAAAGTAAGTTACAATTCAGGACCCTATCCTAAAGCTTGCTGTTAGGAGGGAATCTGCAGCTTGCAGTGAAAGCGCTTCCAGAGGGGAGTCTAATGAGGGCAAACATTTGATGGTAGCAGCTTCCCTGCGGGAGATACTCTCTTTGCCAAAATCGCATTATTAGTCGAAAGTAAGTTACAATTCAGGACCCTATCCTAAAGCTTGCTGTTAGGAGGGAATCTGCAGCTTGCAGTGAAAGCGCTTCCAGAGGGGAGTCTAATGAGGGCAAACATTTGATGGTAGCAGCTTCCCTGCGGGAGATACTCTCTTTGCCAAAATCGCATTATTAGGCGAAAGTAAGTTACAATTCAGTACCCTATCCTAAAGCTTGCTGTTAGGAGGGAATCTGCAGCTTGCAGTGAAAGCGCTTCCAGAGGGGAGTCTAACGAGGGCAAACATTTGATGGTAGCAGCTTCCCTGCGGGAGATACTCTCTTTGCCAAAATCGCATTATTAGGCGAAAGTAAGTTACAATTCAGGACCCTATCCTAAAGCTTCCTGTTAGGAGGGAATCTGCAGCTTGCAGTGAAAGCGCTTCCAGAGGGGAGTCTAATGAGGGCAAACATTTGATGGTAGCAGCTTCCCTGCGGGAGATAGTCTCTTTTCCAAAATCGCATTATTAGACGAAAGTAAGTTACAATTCAGTACCCTATCCTAAAGCTTGCTGTTAGGAGGGAATCTGCAGCTTGAAGTGAATGCGCTTCCAGAGGGTAGTCTAACGAGGGCAAACATTTGATGGTAGCAGCTTCCCTGCGGGAGATACTCTCTTTGCCAAAATCGCTTTATTAGGCGAAGGTAAGTTACAATTCAGTACCCTATCCTAAAGCTTGCTGTTAGGAGGGAATCTGCAGCTTGCAGTGAAAGCGCTTCCAGAGGGGAGTCTAATGAGGGCAAATATTTGATGGTAGCAGCTTCCCTGCGGGAGATATTCTCTTTGCCATAATCACCTTATTAGTCGCAGTTAAGTTACAATTCAGGACCCTATCCTAAAGCTTGCTGTTAGGAGGGAATCTGCAGCTTGCAGTGAAAGCGCTTCCAGAGGGGAGTCTAATGAGGGCAAACATTTGATGGTAGCAGCTTCCCTGCGGGAGATACTCTCTTTGCCAAAATCGCATTATTAGGCGAATGTAAGTTACAATTCAGTACCCTAACCTAAAGTTGCTGTTAGGAGGGAATCTGCAGCTTGCAGTGAAAGCGCTTCCAGAGGGGAGTCTAACGAGGGCAAACATTTGATGGTAGCAGCTTCCCTGCGGGAGATACTCTCTTTGCCATAATTGCATCATTAGGCGAAAGTAAGTTACCATTCAGTACCCTATCCTAAAGCTTGCTGTTAGGAGGGAATCTGCAGCTTGCAGTGAATGCGCTTCCAGAGGGTAGTCTAACGAGGGCAAACATTTGATGGTAACAGCTTCCCTGCGGGATATACTCTCTTTTCCAAAATCGCATTATTAGTCGAAACTAAGTTACAATTCAGGAGCCTATCCTAAAGCTTGCTGTTAGGAGGGAATCTGCAGCTTGCAGTGAAAGCGCTTCCAGAGGGGAGTCTAATGAGGGCAAACATTTGATGGTAGCAGCTTCCCTGCGGGAGATAATCTCTTTGCCAAAATCGCCTTATTAGCCGCAGTTAAGTTACAATTCAGTACCCTATCCTAAAGCTTGCTGTTAGGAGGGAATCTGCAGCTTGCAGTGAAAGCGCTTCCAGAGGGGAGTCTAATGAGGGCAAACATTTGATGGTAACAGCTTCCCTGCGGGAGATACTCTCTTTGCCAAAATCGCATTATTAGTCGAAAGTAAGATACAATTCAGTACCCTATCCTAAAGCTTGCTGTTAGGAGGGAATCTGCAGCTTGCAGTGAAAGCGCTTCCAGAGGGGAGTCTAATGAGGGCAAACATTTGATGGTAGCAGCTTCCCTGCGGGAGATAATCTCTTTGCCAAAATCGCCTTATTAGCCGCAGTTAAGTTACAATTCAGTACCCTATCCTAAAGCTTGCTGTTAGGAGGGAATCTGCAGCTTGCAGTGAAAGCGCTTCCAGAGGGGAGTCTAATGAGGGCAAACATTTGATGGTAACAGCTTCCCTGCGGGAGATACTCTCTTTGCCAAAATCGCATTATTAGACGAAAGTAAGTTACAATTCAGTACCCTATCCTAAAGCTTGCTGTTAGGAGGGAATCTGCAGCTTGCAGTGAAAGCGCTTCCAGAGGGGAGTCCTATGAGGGCAAACATTTGATGGTAGCAGCTTCCCTGCGGGAGATAATCTCTTTGCCAAAATCGCATTATTAGGCGAAAGTAAGTTACAATTCAGTACCCTATCCTAAAGCTTGCTGTTAGGAGGGAATCTGCAGCTTGCAGTGAAAGCGCTTCCAGAGGGGAGTCTAACGAGGGCAAACATTTGATGGTAGCAGCTTCCCTGCGGGAGATACTCTCTTTGCCATAATCGCATTATTAGGCTAAAGTAAGTTACAATTCAGTACCCTATCCTAAAGCTTGCTGTTAGGAGGGAATCTGCAGCTTGCAGTGAAAGCGCTTCCAGAGGGGAGTCTAATGAGGGCAAATATTTGATGGTAGCAGCTTCCCTGCGGGAGATATTCTCTTTGCCATAATCACCTTATTAGCCGCAGTTAAGTTACAATTTAGGACCCTATCCTAAAGCTTGCTGTTAGGAGGGAATCTGCAGCTTGCAGTGAAAGCGCTTCCAGAGGGGAGTCTAATGAGGGCAAACATTTGATGGTAGCAGCTTCCCTGCGGGAGATACTCTCTTTGCCAAAATCGCATTATTAGGCGAATGTAAGTTACAATTCAGTACCCTAACCTAAAGTTGCTGTTAGGAGGGAATCTTCAGCTTGCAGTGAAAGCGCTTCCAGAGGGGAGTCTAACGAGGGCAAAAATTTGATGGTAGCAGCTTCCCTGCGGGAGATACTCTCTTTGACAAAATCGCCTTATTAGCCGCAGTTAAGTTACAATTCAGTACCCTATCCTAAAGCTTGCTGTTAGGAAGGAATCTGCAGCTTGCAGTGAAAGCGCTTCCAGAGGGGAGTGTAATGAGGGCAAACCTTTGATGGTAGCAGCTTCCCTGCGGGAGATACTCTCTTTGATAAAATAGCATTATTAGGCGAAACTAAGATACAATGCAGTACCCTATCCTAAAGCTTGCTGTTAGGAGGGAATCTGCAGCTTGCAGTGAAAGCGCTTCCAGAGGGGTGTCTAATGAGGGCAAACATTTGATGGTAGCGGCTTCCCTGCGGGAGATATTCTCTTTGCCAAAATCGCCTTATTAGGCGAAAGTAAGTTACAATTCAGTACGCTTTCGTAAAGATTGCTGTTAGGAGGGAATCTGCAGCTTGCAGTGAAAGCGCTTCCAGAGGGGAGTCTAATGAGGGCAAATATTTGATGGTAGCAGCTTCCCTGCGGGAGATACTCTCTTTGCCAAAATCGCCTTATTAGGCGAAAGTAAGTTACAATTCAGGACCCTATCCTAAAGCTTGCAGTTAGGAGGGAATCTGCAGCTTGCAGTGAAAGCGCTTCCAGAGGGGAGTCTAATGAGGGCAAACATTTGATGGTAGCAGCTTCCCTGCGGGAGATAGTCTCTTTGCAAAATCGCATTATTAGGCGAAAGTAAGTTACAATTCAGTACCCTATCCTAAAGCTTGCTGTTAGGAGGGAATCTGCAGCTTGAAGTGAAAGCGCTTCCAGAGGGTAGTCTAATGAGGGCAAACATTTGATGGTAGCAGCTTCCCTGCGGGAGATACTCTCTTTGCCAAAATCGCATTATTAGGCGAAAGTAAGTTACGATTCAGTACCCTACCCTAAAGCTTGCTGTTAGGAGGGAATCTGCAGCTTGCAGTGAAAGCGCTTCCAGAGGGGAGTCTAATGAGGGCAAACATTTGATGGTAGCATCTTCCCTGCGGGAGATATTCTCTTTGCCAAATTCTCCTTATTAGCCGCAGTTAAGTTACAATTCAGTACCCTATCCTAAAGCTTGCTGTTAGGAGGGAATCTGCAGCTTGCAGTGAAATCGCTTCCAGAGGGGAGTCTAATGAGGGCAAACATTTGATGGTAGCAGCTTCCCTGCGGGAGATAGTCTCTTTTCCAAAATCGCATTATTAGGCGAAAGTAAGTTACAATTCAGGACCCTATCCTAAAGCTTGCTGTTAGGAGGGAATCTGCAGCTTGCAGTGAAAGCGCTTCCACAGGGTAGTCTAATGAGGGCAAACATTTGATGGTAGCAGCTTCCCTGCGGGAGATACTCTCTTTGCCAAAATCGCTTTATTAGGCGAAAGTAAGTTACAATTCAGTACCCTATCCTAAAGCTTGCTGTTAGGAGGGAATCTGCAGCTTGAAGTGAATGCGCTTCCAGAGGGGAGTCTAATGAGGGCAAATATTTGATGGTAGCAGCTTCCCTGCGGGAGATATTCTCTTTGCCATAATCGCCTTATTAGTCGCATTTAAGTTACAATTCAGTACCCTATCCTAAAGCTTGCTGTTAGGAGGGAATCTGCAGCTTGCAGTGAAAGCGCTTCCAGAGGGGAGTCTAATGAGGGCAAGCATTTGATGGTAGCAGCTTCCCTGCGGGAGATACTCTCTTTGCCAAAATCGCATTATTAGTCGAAAGTAAGTTACAATTCAGTACCCTATCCTAAAGCTTGCTGTTAGGAGGGAATCTGCGGCTTGAAGTGAATGCGCTTCCAGAGGGTAGTCTAACGAGGGCAAACATTTGATGGTAACAGCTTCCCTGCGGGAGATAGTCTCTTTGCCAAAATCGCATTATTAGCCGCATTTAAGTTACAATTCAGTACCCTATCCTAAAGCTTGCTGTTAGGAGGGAATCTGCAGCTTGCAGTGAAAGCGCTTCCAGAGGGGAGTCTAATGAGGGCAAACATTTGATGGTAGCAGCTTCCCTGCGGGAGATACTCTCTTTGCCAAAATCGCATTATTAGTCGAAAGTAAGTTACAATTCAGTACCCTATCCTAAAGCTTGCTGTTAGGAGGGAATCTGCAGCTTGCAGTGAAAGCGCTTCCAGACGGGAGTCTAATGAGGGCAAACATTTGATGGTAGCAGCTTCCCTGCGGGAGATACTCTCTTTGCCAAAATCGCATTATTAGGCGAAAGTAAGTTACAATTCAGTACCCTATCCTAAAGCTTGCTGTTAGGAGGGAATCTGCAGCTTGCAGTGAAAGCGCTTCCAGAGGGGAGTCTAACGAGGGCAAACATTTGATGGTAGCAGCTTCCCTGCGGGAGATAGTCTCTTTGCCAAAATCGCATTATTAGGCGAAAGTAAGTTACAATTCAGTACCCTATCCTAAAGCTTGCTGTTAGGAGGGAATCTGCAGCTTGCAGTGAAAGCGCTTCCAGAGGGGAGTCTAATGAGGGCAAACATTTGATGGTAGCATCTTCCCTGCGGGAGATATTCTCTTTGCCAAATTCTCCTTATTAGCCGCAGATAAGATACAATTCAGTACCCTATCCTAAAGCTTGCTGTTAGGAGGGAATCTGCAGCTTGGAGTGAAATCGCTTCCAGAGGGGATTCTAATGAGGGCAAGGATTTGATGGTAGCAGCTTCCCTGCGGGAGATAGTCTCTTTTCCAAAATCGCATTATTAGGCGAAAGAAAGTTACAATTCAGGACCCTATCCTAAAGCTTGCAGTTAGGAGGGAATCTGCAGCTTGCAGTGAAAGCGCTTCCACAGGGTAGTCTAATGAGGGCAAACATTTGATGGTAGCAGCTTCCCTGCGGGAGATACTCTCTTTGCCAAAATCGCATTATTAGGCGAAAGTAAGTTACAATTCAGGACCCTATCCTAAAGCTTGCTGTTAGGAGGGAATCTGCAGCTTGAAGTGAATGCGCTTCCAGAGGGGAGTCTAATGAGGGCAAATATTTGATGGTAGCAGCTTCCCTGCGGGAGATATTCTCTTTGCCATAATCGCCTTATTAGTCGCATTTAAGTTACAATTCAGTACCCTATCCTAAAGCTTGCTGTTAGGAGGGAATCTGCAGCTTGCAGTGAAAACGCTTCCAGAGGGGAGTCTAATGAGGGCAAGCATTTGATGGTAGCTGCTTCCCTGCGGGAGATACTCTCTTTGCCAAAATCGCATTATTAGGCGAAAGTAAATTACAATTCAGTACCCTATCCTAAAGCTTGCTGTTAGGAGGGAATCTGCAGCTTGCAGTGAAAGCGCTTCCAGAGGGGAGTCTAATGAGGGGAAACATTTGATGGTAGCAGCTTCCCTGCGGGAGATACTCTCTTTGCCATAATCGCCTTATTAGCCGCAGTTAAGTTACAATTCAGTACCCTATCCTAAAGCTTGCTGTTAGGAGGGAATCTGCAGCTTGCAGTGAAAGCGATTCCACAGGGTAGTCTAATGAGGGCAAAAATTTGATGGTAGCAGCTTCCCTGCGGGAGATACTCTCTTTGCCAAAATCGCATTATTAGGCGAAAGTAAGTTACAATTCAGTACCCTATCCTAAAGCTTGCTGTTAGGAGGGAATCTGCAGCTTGAAGTGAATGCGCTTCCAGAGGGTAGTCTAACGAGGGCAAACATTTGATGGTAACAGCTTCCCTGCGGGAGATAGTCTCTTTGCCAAAATCGCATTATTAGCCGCATTTAAGTTACAATTCAGTACCCTATCCTAAAGCTTGCTGTTAGGAGGGAATCTGCAGCTTGCAGTGAAAGCGCTTCCAGAGGGGAGTCTAATGAGGGCAAACATTTGATGGTAGCAGCTTCCCTGCGGGAGATAGTCTCTTTGCCAAAATCGCATTATTAGGCGAAAGTAAGTTACAATTCAGTATCCTATCCTAAAGCTTGCTGTTAGGAGGGAATCTGCAGCTTGCAGTGAAAGCGCTTCCAGAGGGGAGTCTAATGAGGGCAAACATTTGATGGTAGCAGCTTCCCTGCGGGAGATACTCTCTTTGCCAAAATCGCATTATTAGGCGAAAGTAAGTTACAATTCAGTACCCTATCCTAAAGCTTGCTGTTAGGAGGGAATCTGCAGCTTGCAGTGAAAGTGCTTCCAGAGGGGAGTCTAACGAGGGCAAACATTTGATGGTAGCAGCTTCCCTGCGGGAGATACTCTCTTTGCCAAAATCGCATTATTAGGCGAAAGTAAGTTACAATTCAGGACCCTATCCTAAAGCTTCCTGTTAGGAGGGAATCTGCAGCTTGCAGTGAAAGCGCTTCCAGAGGGGAGTCTAATGAGGGCAAACATTTGATGGTAGCAGCTTCCCTGCGGGAGATAGTCTCTTTTCCAAAATCGCATTATTAGACGAAAGTAAGTTACAATTCAGTACCCTATCCTAAAGCTTGCTGTTAGGAGGGAATCTGCAGCTTGAAGTGAATGCGCTTCCAGAGGGTAGTCTAACGAGGGCAAACATTTGATGGTAGCAGCTTCCCTGCGGGAGATACTCTCTTTGCCAAAATCGCTTTATTAGGCGAAAGTAAGTTACAATTCAGTACCCTATCCTAAAGCTTGCTGTTAGGAGGGAATCTGCAGCTTGCAGTGAAAGCGCTTCCAGAGGGGAGTCTAATGAGGGCAAATATTTGATGGTAGCAGCTTCCCTGCGGGAGATATTCTCTTTGCCATAATCACCTTATTAGCCGCAGTTAAGTTACAATTCAGGACCCTATCCTAAAGCTTGCTGTTAGGAGGGAATCTGCAGCTTGCAGTGAAAGCGCTTCCAGAGGGGAGTCCAATGAGGGCAAACATTTGATGGTAGCAGCTTCCCTGCGGGAGATACTCTCTTTGCCAAAATCGCATTATTAGGCGAATGTAAGTTACAATTCAGTACCCTAACCTAAAGTTGCTGTTAGGAGGGAATCTGCAGGTTGCAGTGAAAGCGCTTCCAGAGGGGAGTCTAACGAGGGCAAAAATTTGATGGTAGCCGCTTCCCTGCGGGAGATACTCTCTTTGCCAAAATCGCCTTATTAGCCGCAGTTAAGATACAATTCAGTACCCTATCCTAAAGCTTGCTGTTAGGAAGGAATCTGCAGCTTGCAGTGAAAGCGCTTCTAGAGGGGAGTGTAATGAGGGCAAACCTTTGATGGTAGCAGCTTCCCTGCGGGAGATACTCTCTTTGCTAAAATAGCATTATTAGGCGAAACTAAGATACAATGCAGTACCCTATCCTAAAGCTTGCTGTTAGGAGGGAATCTGCAGCTTGCAGTGAAAGCGCTTCCAGAGGGGTGTCTAATGAGGGCAAACATTTGATGGTAGCAGCTTCCCTGCGGGAGATACTCTCTTTGCCAAAATCGCATTATTAGGCGAAAGTAAGTTACCATTCAGTACCCTATCCTAAAGCTTGCTGTTAGGAGGGAATCTGCAGCTTGCAGTGAAAGCGCTTCCAGAGGGGAGTCTAATGAGGGCAAACATTTGATGGTAGCAGCTTCCCTGCGGGAGATACTCTCTTTGCCAAAATCGCATTATTAGGCGAATGTAAGTTACAATTCAGTACCCTAACCTAAAGTTGCTGTTAGGAGGGAATCTGCAGGTTGCAGTGAAAGCGCTTCCAGAGGGGAGTCTAACGAGGGCAAAAATTTGATGGTAGACGCTTCCCTGCGGGAGATACTCTCTTTGCCAAAATCGCCTTATTAGCCGCAGTTAAGATACAATTTAGTACCCTATCCTAAAGCTTGCTGTTAGGAAGGAATCTGCAGCTTGCAGTGAAAGCGCTTCCAGAGGGGAGTGTAATGAGGGCAAACCTTTGATGGTAGCAGCTTCCCTGCGGGAGATACTCTCTTTGCTAAAATAGCATTATTAGGCGAAACTAAGATACAATTCAGTACCCTATCCTAAAGCTTGCTGTTAGGAGGGAATCTGCAGCTTGCAGTGAAAGCGCTTCCAGAGGGGTGTCTAATGAGGGCAAACATTTGATGGTAGCAGCTTCCCTGCGGGAGATACTCTCTTTGCCAAAATCGCACCATTAGGCGAAAGTAAGTTACCATTCAGTACCCTATCCTAAAGCTTGCTGTTAGGAGGGAATCTGCAGCTTGCAGTGAAAGCGCTTCCAGAGGGGAGTGTAATGAGGGCAAACATTTGATGGTAACAGCTTCCCTGCGGGAGATATTCTCTTTTCCAAAATCGCCTTATTAGGCGAAAGTAAGTTACAATTCAGTACCCTATGCTAAAGCTTGCTGTTAGGAGGGAATCTGCAGCTTGCAGTGAAAGCGCTTCCAGAGGGGAGTCTAATGAGGGCAAATATTTGATGGTAGCAGCTTCTCTGCGGGAGATACTCTCTTTGCCAAAATCGCATTATTAGGCGAAAGTAAGATACAATTCAGTACCCTATCCTAAAGCTTGCTGTTAGGAGGGAATCTGCAGCTTGCAGTGAAAGCGCTTCCAGAGGGGAGTCTAATGAGGGCAAACATTTGATGGTAGCAGCTTCCCTGCGGGAGATACTCTCTTTGCCAAAATCGCATTATTAGGCGAAAGTAAGATACAATTCAGGACCCTATCCTAAAGCTTGCTGTTAGGAGGGAATCTGCAGCTTGCAGTGAAAGCGCTTCCAGAGGGGAGTCTAACGAGGGCAAACATTTGATGGTAGCAGCTTCCCTGCGGGAGATACTCTCTTTGCCAAAATCGCATTATTAGCCGCAGTTAAGTTACAATTCAGTACCCTATCCTAAAGCTTGCTGTTAGGAGGGAATCTGCAGCTTGCAGTGAAAGCGCTTCCAGAGGGGAGTCTAATGAGGGCAAACATTTGATGGTAGCAGCTTCCCTGCGGGAGATATTCTGTTTGCCATAATCGCCTTATTAGCCGCAGTTAAGTTACAATTCAGTACCATATCCTAAAGCTTGCTGTTAGGAGGGAATCTGCAGCTTGCAGTGAAAGCGCTTCCAGAGGGGAGTCTAATGAGGGCAAACATTTGATGGTAGCAGCTTCCCTGCGGGAGATACTCTCTTTGCCAAAATCGCATTATTAGGCGAAAGTAAGTTACAATTCAGTACCCTAACCTAAAGTTGCTGTTAGGAGGGAATCTGCAGCTTGCAGTGAAAGCGCTTCCAGAGGGGAGTCTAACGAGGGCAAAAATTTGATGGTAGCAGCTTCCCTGCGGGAGATACTCTCTTTGCCAAAATCGCATTATTAGGCGAAAGTAAGTTACAATTCAGTACCCTATCCTAAAGCTTGCTGTTAGGAGGGAATCTGCAGCTTGCAGTGAAAGCGCTTCCAGAGGGGAGTCTAATGAGGGCAAACATTTGATGGTAGCAGCTTCCCTGCGGGAGATAGTCTCTTTTCCAAAATCGCATTATTAGACGAACGTAAGTTACAATTCAGTACACTATCCTAAAGCTTGCTGTTAGGAGGGAATCTGCAGCTTGAAGTGAATGCACTTCCAGAGGGTAGTCTAACGAGGGCAAACATTTGATGGTAGCAGCTTCCCTGCCGGAGATACTCTCTTTGCCAAAATCGCTTTAATAGGCGAAAGTAAGTTACAATTCAGTACCCTATCCTAAAGCTTGCTGTTAGGAGGGAATCTGCAGCTTGCAGTGAAAGCGCTTCCAGAGGGGAGTCTAATGAGGGCAAACATTTGATGGTAGCAGCTTCCCTGCGGGAGATACTCTCTTTGCCAAAATCGCATTATTGGGCGAAAGTAAGTTACAATTCAGTACCCTATCCTAAAGCTTGCTGTTAGGAGGGAATCTGCAGCTTGCAGTGAAAGCGCTTCCAGAGGGGAGTCTAATGAGGGCAAACATTTGATGTTAGCAGCTTCCCTGCGGGAGATACTCTCTTTGCCAAAATCGCATTATTAGGCGAAAGTAAGTTACAATTCAGTACACTATCCTAAAGCTTGCTGTTAGGAGGGAATCTGCAGCTTGCAGTGAAAGCGCTTCCAGAGGGGAGTCTAATGAGGGCAAACATTTGATGGTAGCAGCTTCCCTGCGGGAGATATTCTCTTTGCCAAATTCTCCTTTTTAGCCGCAGTTAAGTTACAATTCAGTACCCTATCCTAAAGCTTGCTGTTAGGAGGGAATCTGCAGCTTGCAGTGAAAGCGCTTCCAGAGGGGAGTCTAATGAGGGCAAACATTTGATGGTAGCAGCTTCCCTGCGGGAGATAGTCTCTTTGCCAAAATCGCATTATTAGCCGCAGTTAAGTTACAATTCAGTACCCTATCCTAAAGCTTGCTGTTAGGAGGGAATCTGCAGCTTGCAGTGAAAGCGCTTCCAGAGGGGAGTCTAATGAGGGCAAACGTTTGATGGTAGCAGCTTCCCTGCGGGAGATACTCTCTTTGCCAAAATCGCCTTATTAGCCGCAGTTAAGTTACAATTCAGTACCCTATCCTAAAGCTTGCTGTTAGGAGGGAATCTGCAGCTTGCAGTGAAAGCGCTTCCAGAGGGGAGTCTAATGAGGGCAAACGTTTGATGGTAGCAGCTTCCCTGCGGGAGATACTCTCTTTGCCAAAATCGCATTATTAGACGAAAGTAAGTTACAATTCAGTACCCTATCCTAAAGCTTGCTGTTAGGAGGGAATCTGCAGCTTGCAGTGAAAGCGCTTCCAGAGGGGAGTCTAATGAGGGCAAATATTTGATGGCAGCAGCTTCCCTGCGGGAGATATTCTGTTTGCCAAAATCACCTTATTAACCGCAGTTAAGATACAATTCAGGACCCTATCCTAAAGCTTGCTGTTAGGAGGGAATCTGCAGCTTGCAGTGAAAGCGCTTCCAGAGGGGAGTCTAATGAGGGCAAACATTTGATGGTAGCAGCTTCCCTGCGGGAGATACTCTCTTTGCTAAAATAGCATTATTAGGCGAAACTAAGATACAATGCAGTACCCTATACTAAAGCTTGCTGTTAGGAGGGAATCTGCAGCTTGCAGTGAAAGCGCTTCCAGAGGGGTGTCTAATGAGGGCAAACATTTGATGGTAGCAGCTTCCCTGCGGGAGATACTCTCTTTGCCAAAATCGCATTATAAGGCGAAAGTAAGTTACCATTCAGTACCCTATCCTAAAGCTTGCTGTTAGGAGGGAATCTGCAGCTTGCAGTGAAAGCGCTTCCAGAGGGGAGTCTAATGAGGGCAAACGTTTGATGGTAACAGCTTCCCTGCGGGAGATATTCTCTTTGCAAAATCGCCTTATTAGGCGAAAGTAAGTTACAATTCAGTACCCTATGCTAAAGCTTGCTGTTAGGAGGGAATCTGCAGCTTGCAGTGAAAGCGCTTCCAGAGGGGAGTCTAATGAGGGCAAATATTTGATGGTAGCAGCTTCCCTGCGGGAGATACTCTCTTTGCCAAAATCGCATTATTAGGCGAAAGTAAGTTACAATTCAGTACCCTATCCTAAAGCTTGCTGTTAGGAGGGAATCTGCAGCTTGCAGTGAAAGCGCTTCCAGAGGGGAGTCTAATGAGGGCAAACATTTGATGGTAGCAGCTTCCCTGCGGGAGATACTCTCTTTGCCAAAATCGCATTATTAGGCGAAAGTAAGATACAATTCAGTACCCTATCCTAAAGCTTGCTGTTAGGAGGGAATCTGCAGCTTGCAGTGAAAGCGCTTCCAGAGGGGAGTCTAATGAGGGCAAATATTTGATGGTAGCAGCTTCCCTGCGGGAGATACTCTCTTTGTCAAAATCGCCTTATTAGCCGCAGTTAAGTTACAATTCAGTACCCTATCCTAAAGCTTGCTGTTAGGAGGGAATCTGCAGCTTGCAGTGAAAGCGCTTCCAGAGGGGAGTCTAATGAGGGCAAACATTTGATGGTAGCAGCTTCCCTGCGGGAGATATTCTGTTTGCCATAATCGCCTTATTAGCCGCAGTTAAGTTACAATTCAGTACCATATCCTAAAGCTTGCTGTTAGGAGGGAATCTGCAGCTTGCAGTGAAAGCGCTTCCAGAGGGGAGTCTAATGAGGGCAAACATTTGATGGTAGCAGCTTCCCTGCGGGAGATACTCTCTTTGCCAAAATCGCATTATTAGGCGAAAGTAAGTTACAATTCAGTACCCTAACCTAAAGTTGCTGTTAGGAGGGAATCTGCAGCTTGCAGTGAAAGCGCTTCCAGAGGGGAGTATAACGAGGGCAAAAATTAGATGGTAGCAGCTTCCCTGCGGGAGATACTCTCTTTGCCAAAATCGCCTTATTAGCCGCAGTTAAGTTACAATTCAGTACCCTATCCTAAAGCTTGCTGTTAGGAAGGAATCTGCAGCTTGAAGTGAAAGCGCTTCCAGAGTGGAGTCTAATGAGGGCAAACATTTGATGTTAGCAGCTTCCCTGCGGGTGATACTCTCTTTGCCAAAATCGCATTATTAGGCAAAAGTAAGTTACAATTCAGTACCCTATCCTAAAGCTTGCTGTTAGGAGGGAATCTGCAGCTTGCAGTGAAAGCGCTTCCAGAGGGGAGTCTAATGAGGGCAAACATTTGATGGTAGCAGCTTCCCTGCGGGAGATACTCTCTTTGCCAAAATCGCATTATTAGCCGCAGTTAAGTTACAATTCAGTACCCTATCCTAAAGCTTGCTGTTAGGAGGGAATCTGCAGCTTGCAGTGAAAGCGCTTCCAGAGGGGAGTCTAATGAGGGCAAACATTTGATGGTAGCAGCTTCCCTGCGGGAGATACTCTCTTTGCCAAAATCGCATTATTAGGCGAAAGTAAGTTACAATTCAGTACCCTATCCTAAAGCTTGCTGTTAGGAGGGAATCTGCAGCTTGCAGTGAAAGCGCTTCCAGAGGGGAGTCTAATGAGGGCAAACATTTGATGGTAGCAGCTTCCCTGCGGGAGATACTCTCTTTGCCAAAATCGCATTATTAGGCGAAAATAAGTTACAATTCAGTACCTTATCCTAAAGCTTCCTGTTAGGAGGGAATCTGCAGCTTGCAGTGAAAGCGCTTCCAGAGGGGAGTCTAATGAGGGCAAGCATTTGATGGTAGCAGCTTCCCTGCGGGAGATATTCTCTTTGCCAAAATCGCCTTATTAGCCGCAGTTAAGATACAATTCAGTACACTGTCGTACAGCTTGCTGTTAGGAGGGAATCTGCAGCTTGCAGTGAAAGCGCTTCCAGAGGGGAGTCTAATGAGGGCAAACATTTGATGTTAGCAGCTTCCCTGCGGGTGATACTCTCTTTGCCAAAATCGCATTATTAGGCGAAAGTAAGTTACAATTCAGTACACTATCCTAAAGCTTGCTGTTAGGAGGGAATCTGCAGCTTGCAGTGAAAGCGCTTCCAGAGGGGAGTCTAATGAGGGCAAACATTTGATGGTAGCAGCTTCCCTGCGGGAGATATTCTCTTTGCCAAATTCTCCTTATTAGCCGCAGTTAAGTTACAATTCAGTACCCTATCCTAAAACTTGCTGTTAGGAGGGAATCTGCAGCTTGCAGTGAAAGCGCTTCCAGAGGGGAGTCTAATGAGGGCAAACATTTGATGGTAGCAGCTTCCCTGCGGGAGATAGTCTCTTTGCCAAAATCGCATTATTAGCCGCAGTTAAGTTACAATTCAGTACCCTATCCTAAAGCTTGCTGTTAGGAGGGAATCTGCAGCTTGCAGTGAAAGCGCTTCCAGAGGGGAGTCTAATGAGGGCAAACATTTGATGGTAGCAGCTTCCCTGCGGGAGATATTCTCTTTGCCAAATTCTCCTTTTTAGCCGCAGTTAAGTTACAATTCAGTACCCTATCCTAAAGCTTGCTGTTAGGAGGGAATCTGCAGCTTGCAGTGAAAGCGCTTCCAGAGGGGAGTCTAATGAGGGCAAACATTTGATGGTAGCAGCTTCCCTGCGGGAGATAGTCTCTTTGCCAAAATCGCATTATTAGCCGCAGTTAAGTTACAATTCAGTACCCTATCCTAAAGCTTGCTGTTAGGAGGGAATCTGCAGCTTGCAGTGAAAGCGCTTCCAGAGGGGAGTCTAATGAGGGCAAACGTTTGATGGTAGCAGCTTCCCTGCGGGAGATACTCTCTTTGCCAAAATCGCCTTATTAGCCGCAGTTAAGTTACAATTCAGTACCCTATCCTAAAGCTTGCTGTTAGGAGGGAATCTGCAGCTTGCAGTGAAAGCGCTTCCAGAGGGGAGTCTAATGAGGGCAAACGTTTGATGGTAGCAGCTTCCCTGCGGGAGATACTCTCTTTGCCAAAATCGCATTATTAGACGAAAGTAAGTTACAATTCAGTACCCTATCCTAAAGCTTGCTGTTAGGAGGGAATCTGCAGCTTGCAGTGAAAGCGCTTCCAGAGGGGAGTCTAATGAGGGCAAATATTTGATGGCAGCAGCTTCCCTGCGGGAGATATTCTGTTTGCCAAAATCACCTTATTAACCGCAGTTAAGATACAATTCAGGACCCTATCCTAAAGCTTGCTGTTAGGAGGGAATCTGCAGCTTGCAGTGAAAGCGCTTCCAGAGGGGAGTCTAATGAGGGCAAACATTTGATGGTAGCAGCTTCCCTGCGGGAGATACTCTCTTTGCTAAAATAGCATTATTAGGCGAAACTAAGATACAATGCAGTACCCTATCCTAAAGCTTGCTGTTAGGAGGGAATCTGCAGCTTGCAGTGAAAGCGCTTCCAGAGGGGTGTCTAATGAGGGCAAACATTTGATGGTAGCAGCTTCCCTGCGGGAGATACTCTCTTTGCCAAAATCGCATTATAAGGCGAAAGTAAGTTACCATTCAGTACCCTATCCTAAAGCTTGCTGTTAGGAGGGAATCTGCAGCTTGCAGTGAAAGCGCTTCCAGAGGGGAGTCTAATGAGGGCAAACGTTTGATGGTAACAGCTTCCCTGCGGGAGATATTCTCTTTGCAAAATCGCCTTATTAGGCGAAAGTAAGTTACAATTCAGTACCCTATCCTAAAGCTTGCTGTTAGGTGGGAATCTGCCGCTTGCAGTGAAAGCGCTTCCAGAGGGGAGTGTAATGAGGGCAAACATTTGATGGTAACAGCTTCCCTGCGGGAGATATTCTCTTTGCCAAAATCGCCTTATTAGGCGAAAGTAAGTTACAATTCAGTCCCCTATGCTAAAGCTTGCTGTTAGGAGGGAATCTGCAGCTTGCAGTGAAAGCGCTTCCAGAGGGGAGTCTAATGAGGGCAAATATTTGATGGTAGCAGCTTCCCTGCGGGAGATACTCTCTTTGCCAAAATCGCATTATTAGGCGAAAGTAAGTTACAATTCAGTACCCTATCCTAAAGCTTGCTGTTAGGAGGGAATCTGCAGCTTGCAGTGAAAGCGCTTCCAGAGGGGAGTCTAATGAGGGCAAACATTTGATGGTAGCAGCTTCCCTGCGGGAGATACTCTCTTTGCCAAAATCGCATTATTAGGCGAAAGTAAGATACAATTCAGTACCCTATCCTAAAGCTTGCTGTTAGGAGGGAATCTGCAGCTTGCAGTGAAAGCGCTTCCAGAGGGGAGTCTAATGAGGGCAAATATTTGATGGTAGCAGCTTCCCTGCGGGAGATACTCTCTTTGTCAAAATCGCCTTATTAGCCGCAGTTAAGTTACAATTCAGTACCCTATCCTAAAGCTTGCTGTTAGGAGGGAATCTGCAGCTTGCAGTGAAAGCGCTTCCAGAGGGGAGTCTAATGAGGGCAAACATTTGATGGTAGCAGCTTCCCTGCGGGAGATATTCTGTTTGCCATAATCGCCTTATTAGCCGCAGTTAAGTTACAATTCAGTACCATATCCTAAAGCTTGCTGTTAGGAGGGAATCTGCAGCTTGCAGTGAAAGCGCTTCCAGAGGGGAGTCTAATGAGGGCAAACATTTGATGGTAGCAGCTTCCCTGCGGGAGATACTCTCTTTGCCAAAATCGCATTATTAGGCGAAAGTAAGTTACAATTCAGTACCCTAACCTAAAGTTGCTGTTAGGAGGGAATCTGCAGCTTGCAGTGAAAGCGCTTCCAGAGGGGAGTCTAATGAGGGCAAATATTTGATGGCAGCAGCTTCCCTGCGGGAGATATTCTGTTTGCCAAAATCACCTTATTAACCGCAGTTAAGATACAATTCAGGACCCTATCCTAAAGCTTGCTGTTAGGAGGGAATCTGCAGCTTGCAGTGAAAGCGCTTCCAGAGGGGAGTCTAATGAGGGCAAACATTTGATGGTAGCAGCTTCCCTGCGGGAGATACTCTCTTTGCTAAAATAGCATTATTAGGCGAAACTAAGATACAATGCAGTACCCTATCCTAAAGCTTGCTGTTAGGAGGGAATCTGCAGCTTGCAGTGAAAGCGCTTCCAGAGGGGTGTCTAATGAGGGCAAACATTTGATGGTAGCAGCTTCCCTGCGGGAGATACTCTCTTTGCCAAAATCGCATTATAAGGCGAAAGTAAGTTACCATTCAGTACCCTATCCTAAAGCTTGCTGTTAGGAGGGAATCTGCAGCTTGCAGTGAAAGCGCTTCCAGAGGGGAGTCTAATGAGGGCAAACGTTTGATGGTAACAGCTTCCCTGCGGGAGATATTCTCTTTGCAAAATCGCCTTATTAGGCGAAAGTAAGTTACAATTCAGTACCCTATCCTAAAGCTTGCTGTTAGGTGGGAATCTGCCGCTTGCAGTGAAAGCGCTTCCAGAGGGGAGTGTAATGAGGGCAAACATTTGATGGTAACAGCTTCCCTGCGGGAGATATTCTCTTTTCCAAAATCGCCTTATTAGGCGAAAGTAAGTTACAATTCAGTACCCTATGCTAAAGCTTGCTGTTAGGAGGGAATCTGCAGCTTGCAGTGAAAGCGCTTCCAGAGGGGAGTCTAATGAGGGCAAATATTTGATGGTAGCAGCTTCCCTGCGGGAGATACTCTCTTTGCCAAAATCGCATTATTAGGCGAAAGTAAGTTACAATTCAGTACCCTATCCTAAAGCTTGCTGTTAGGAGGGAATCTGCAGCTTGCAGTGAAAGCGCTTCCAGAGGGGAGTCTAATGAGGGCAAACATTTGATGGTAGCAGCTTCCCTGCGGGAGATACTCTCTTTGCCAAAATCGCATTATTAGGCGAAAGTAAGATACAATTCAGTACCCTATCCTAAAGCTTGCTGTTAGGAGGGAATCTGCAGCTTGCAGTGAAAGCGCTTCCAGAGGGGAGTCTAATGAGGGCAAATATTTGATGGTAGCAGCTTCCCTGCGGGAGATACTCTCTTTGTCAAAATCGCCTTATTAGCCGCAGTTAAGTTACAATTCAGTACCCTATCCTAAAGCTTGCTGTTAGGAGGGAATCTGCAGCTTGCAGTGAAAGCGCTTCCAGAGGGGAGTCTAATGAGGGCAAACATTTGATGGTAGCAGCTTCCCTGCGGGAGATATTCTGTTTGCCATAATCGCCTTATTAGCCGCAGTTAAGTTACAATTCAGTACCATATCCTAAAGCTTGCTGTTAGGAGGGAATCTGCAGCTTGCAGTGAAAGCGCTTCCAGAGGGGAGTCTAATGAGGGCAAACATTTGATGGTAGCAGCTTCCCTGCGGGAGATACTCTCTTTGCCAAAATCGCATTATTAGGCGAAAGTAAGTTACAATTCAGTACCCTAACCTAAAGTTGCTGTTAGGAGGGAATCTGCAGCTTGCAGTGAAAGCGCTTCCAGAGGGGAGTATAACGAGGGCAAAAATTAGATGGTAGCAGCTTCCCTGCGGGAGATACTCTCTTTGCCAAAATCGCCTTATTAGCCGCAGTTAAGTTACAATTCAGTACCCTATCCTAAAGCTTGCTGTTAGGAAGGAATCTGCAGCTTGAAGTGAAAGCGCTTCCAGAGTGGAGTCTAATGAGGGCAAACATTTGATGTTAGCAGCTTCCCTGCGGGTGATACTCTCTTTGCCAAAATCGCATTATTAGGCAAAAGTAAGTTACAATTCAGTACCCTATCCTAAAGCTTGCTGTTAGGAGGGAATCTGCAGCTTGCAGTGAAAGCGCTTCCAGAGGGGAGTCTAATGAGGGCAAACATTTGATGGTAGCAGCTTCCCTGCGGGAGATACTCTCTTTGCCAAAATCGCATTATTAGCCGCAGTTAAGTTACAATTCAGTACCCTATCCTAAAGCTTGCTGTTAGGAGGGAATCTGCAGCTTGCAGTGAAAGCGCTTCCAGAGGGGAGTCTAATGAGGGCAAACATTTGATGGTAGCAGCTTCCCTGCGGGAGATACTCTCTTTGCCAAAATCGCATTATTAGGCGAAAGTAAGTTACAATTCAGTACCCTATCCTAAAGCTTGCTGTTAGGAGGGAATCTGCAGCTTGCAGTGAAAGCGCTTCCAGAGGGGAGTCTAATGAGGGCAAACATTTGATGGTAGCAGCTTCCCTGCGGGAGATACTCTCTTTGCCAAAATCGCATTATTAGGCGAAAATAAGTTACAATTCAGTACCTTATCCTAAAGCTTCCTGTTAGGAGGGAATCTGCAGCTTGCAGTGAAAGCGCTTCCAGAGGGGAGTCTAATGAGGGCAAGCATTTGATGGTAGCAGCTTCCCTGCGGGAGATATTCTCTTTGCCAAAATCGCCTTATTAGCCGCAGTTAAGATACAATTCAGTACACTGTCGTACAGCTTGCTGTTAGGAGGGAATCTGCAGCTTGCAGTGAAAGCGCTTCCAGAGGGGAGTCTAATGAGGGCAAACATTTGATGTTAGCAGCTTCCCTGCGGGTGATACTCTCTTTGCCAAAATCGCATTATTAGGCGAAAGTAAGTTACAATTCAGTACCCTATCCTAAAGCTTGCTGTTAGGAGGGAATCTGCAGCTTGCAGTGAAAGCGCTTCCAGAGGGGAGTCTAATGAGGGCAAACATTTGATGGTAGCAGCTTCCCTGCGGGAGATATTCTCTTTGCCAAATTCTCCTTATTAGCCGCAGTTAAGTTACAATTCAGTACCCTATCCTAAAACTTGCTGTTAGGAGGGAATCTGCAGCTTGCAGTGAAAGCGCTTCCAGAGGGGAGTCTAATGAGGGCAAAGATTTGATGGTAGCAGCTTCCCTGCGGGAGATAGTCTCTTTGCCAAAATCGCATTATTAGCCGCAGTTAAGTTACAATTCAGTACCCTATCCTAAAGCTTGCTGTTAGGAGGGAATCTGCAGCTTGCAGTGAAAGCGCTTCCAGAGGGGAGTCTAATGAGGGCAAACGTTTGATGGTAGCAGCTTCCCTGCGGGAGATAGTCTCTTTGCCAATATCGCATTATTAGACGAAAGTAAGTTACAATTCAGTACCCTATCCTAAAGCTTGCTGTTAGGAGGGAATCTGCAGCTTGCAGTGAAAGCGCTTCCAGAGGGGAGTCTAATGAGGGCAAATATTTGATGGTAGCAGCTTCCCTGCGGGAGATATTCTGTTTGCCAAAATCACCTTATTAACCGCAGTTAAGATACAATTCAGGACCCTATCCTAAAGCTTGCTGTTAGGAGGGAATCTGCAGCTTGCAGTGAAAGCGCTTCCAGAGGGGAGTGTAATGAGGGCAAACCTTTGATGGTAGCAGCTTCCCTGCGGGAGATACTCTCTTTGCTAAAATAGCATTATTAGGCGAAACTAAGATACAATGCAGTATCCTATCCTAAAGCTTGCTGTTAGGAAGGAATCTGCAGCTTGCAGTGAAAGCGCTTCCAGAGGGGTGTCTAATGAGGGCAAACATTTGATGGTAGCAGCTTCCCTGCGGGAGATACTCTCTTTGCCAAAATCGCATTATAAGGCGAAAGTAAGTTACCATTCAGTACCCTATCCTAAAGCTTGCTGTTAGGAGGGAATCTGCAGCTTGCAGTGAAAGCGCTTCCAGAGGGGAGTCTAATGAGGGCAAACGTTTGATGGTAGCAGCTTCCCTGCGGGAGATACTCTCTTTGCCAAAATCGCATTATTAGGCGAAAGTAAGTTACAATTCAGTACCCTATCCTAAAGCTTGCTGTTAGGAGGGAATCTGCAGCTTGCAGTGAAAGCGCTTCCAGAGGGGAGTCTAATGAGGGCAAACATTTGATGGTAGCAGCTTCCCTGCGGGAGATACTCTCTTTGCCAAAATCGCATTATTAGGCGAAAGTAAGATACAATTCAGTACCCTATCCTAAAGCTTGCTGTTAGGAGGGAATCTGCAGCTTGCAGTGAAAGCGCTTCCAGAGGGGAGTCTAATGAGGGCAAATATTTGATGGTAGCAGCTTCCCTGCGGGAGATACTCTCTTTGTCAAAATCGCCTTATTAGCCGCAGTTAAGTTACAATTCAGTACCCTATCCTAAAGCTTGCTGTTAGGAGGGAATCTGCAGCTTGCAGTGAAAGCGCTTCCAGAGGGGAGTCTAATGAGGGCAAACATTTGATGGTAGCAGCTTCCCTGCGGGAGATATTCTCTTTGCCATAATCGCCTTATTAGCCGCAGTTAAGTTACAATTCAGTACACTATCCTAAAGCTTGCTGTTAGGAGGGAATCTGCAGCTTGCAGTGAAAGCGCTTCCAGAGGGGAGTCTAATGAGGGCAAACATTTGATGGTAGCAGCTTCCCTGCGGGAGATACTCTCTTTGCCAAAATCGCATTATTAGGCGAAAGTAAGTTACAATTCAGTACCCTAACCTAAAGTTGCTGTTAGGAGGGAATCTGCAGCTTGCAGTGAAAGCGCTTCCAGAGGGGAGTCTAATGAGGGCAAAAATTAGATGGTAGCAGCTTCCCTGCGGGAGATACTCTCTTTGCCAAAATCGCATTATTAGCCGCAGTTAAGTTACAATTCAGTACCCTATCCTAAAGCTTGCTGTTAGGAAGGAATCTGCAGCTTGAAGTGAAAGCGCTTCCAGAGTGGAGTCTAATGAGGGCAAACATTTGATGTTAGCAGCTTCCCTGCGGGTGATACTCTCTTTGCCAAAATCGCATTATTAGGCAAAAGTAAGTTACAATTCAGTACCCTATGCTAAAGCTTGCTGTTAGGAGGGAATCTGCAGCTTGCAGTGAAAGCGCTTCCAGAGGGGAGTCTAATGAGGGCAAATATTTGATGGTAGCAGCTTCCCTGCGGGAGATACTCTCTTTGCCAAAATCGCATTATTAGGCGAAAGTAAGTTACAATTCAGTACCCTATCCTAAAGCTTGCTGTTAGGAGGGAATCTGCAGCTTGCAGTGAAAGCGCTTCCAGAGGGGAGTCTAATGAGGGCAAACATTTGATGGTAGCAGCTTCCCTGCGGGAGATACTCTCTTTGCCAAAATCGCATTATTAGGCGAAAGTAAGATACAATTCAGTACCCTATCCTAAAGCTTGCTGTTAGGAGGGAATCTGCAGCTTGCAGTGAAAGCGCTTCCAGAGGAGAGTCTAATGAGGGCAAATATTTGATGGTAGCAGCTTCCCTGCGGGAGATACTCTCTTTGTCAAAATCGCCTTATTAGCCGCAGTTAAGTTACAATTCAGTACCCTATCCTAAAGCTTGCTGTTAGGAGGGAATCTGCAGCTTGCAGTGAAAGCGCTTCCAGAGGGGAGTCTAATGAGGGCAAATATTTGATGGTAGCAGGTTCCCTGCGGGAGATATTCTGTTTGCCATAATCGCCTTATTAGCCGCAGTTAAGTTACAATTCAGTACCATATCCTAAAGCTTGCTGTTAGGAGGGAATCTGCAGCTTGCAGTGAAAGCGCTTCCAGAGGGGAGTCTAATGAGGGCAAACATTTGATGGTAGCAGCTTCCCTGCGGGAGATACTCTCTTTGCCAAAATCGCATTATTAGGCGAAAGTAAGTTACAATTCAGTACCCTATCCTAAAGTTGCTGTTAGGAGGGAATCTGCAGCTTGCAGTGAAAGCGCTTCCAGAGGGGAGTATAACGAGGGCAAAAATTAGATGGTAGCAGCTTCCCTGCGGGAGATACTCTCTTTGCCAAAATCCCCTTATTAGCCGCAGTTAAGTTACAATTCAGTACCCTATCCTAAAGCTTGCTGTTAGGAAGGAATCTGCAGCTTGAAGTGAAAGCGCTTCCAGAGGGGAGTCTAATGAGGGCAAACATTTGATGGTAGCAGCTTCCCTGCGGGTGATACTCTCTTTGCCAAAATCGCATTATTAGGCAAAAGTAAGTTACAATTCAGTACCCTATCCTAAAGCTTGCTGTTAGGAGGGAATCTGCAGCTTGCAGTGAAAGCGCTTCCAGAGGGGAGTCTAATGAGGGCAAACATTTGATGGTAGCAGCTTCCCTGCGGGAGATACTCTCTTTGCCAAAATCGCATTATTAGCCGCAGTTAAGTTACAATTCAGTACCCTATCCTAAAGCTTGCTGTTAGGAGGGAATCTGCAGCTTGCAGTGAAAGCGCTTCCAGAGGGGAGTCTAATGAGGGCAAACATTTGATGGTAGCAGCTTCCCTGCGGGAGATACTCTCTTTGCCAAAATCGCATTATTAGGCGAAAGTAAGATACAATTCAGTACCCTATCCTAAAGCTTGCTGTTAGGAGGGAATCTGCAGCTTGCAGTGAAAGCGCTTCCAGAGGGGAGTCTAATGAGGGCAAACATTTGATGGTAGCAGCTTCCCTGCGGGAGATACTCTCTTTGCCAAAATCGCATTATTAGGCGAAAATAAGTTACAATTCAGTACCTTATCCTAAAGCTTCCTGTTAGGAGGGAATCTGCAGCTTGCAGTGAAAGCGCTTCCAGAGGGGAGTCTAATGAGGGCAAGCATTTGATGGTAGCAGCTTCCCTGCGGGAGATATTCTCTTTGCCAAAATCGCCTTATTAGCCGCAGTTAAGATACAATTCAGTACCCTATCCTAAAGCTTGCTGTTAGGAGGGAATCTGCAGCTTGCAGTGAAAGCGCTTCCAGAGGGGAGTCTAATGAGGGCAAACATTTGATGTTAGCAGCTTCCCTGCGGGTGATACTCTCTTTGCCAAAATCGCATTATTAGGCGAAAGTAAGTTACAATTCAGTACACTATCCTAAAGCTTGCTGTTAGGAGGGAATCTGCAGCTTGCAGTGAAAGCGCTTCCAGAGGGGAGTCTAATGAGGGCAAACATTTGATGGTAGCAGCTTCCCTGCGGGAGATATTCTCTTTGCCAAATTCTCCTTATTAGCCGCAGTTAAGTTACAATTCAGTACCCTATCCTAAAGCTTGCTGTTAGGAGGGAATCTGCAGCTTGCAGTGAAAGCGCTTCCAGAGGGGAGTCTAATGAGGGCAAACGTTTGATGGTAACAGCTTCCCTGCGGGAGATATTCTCTTTGCCAAAATCGCCTTATTAGGCGAAAGTAAGTTACAATTCAGTTCCCTATGCTAAAGCTTGCTGTTAGGAGGGAATCTGCAGCTTGCAGTGAAAGCGCTTCCAGAGGGGAGTCTAATGAGGGCAAATATTTGATGGTAGCAGCTTCCCTGCGGGAGATACTCTCTTTGCCAAAATCGCATTATTAGGCGAAAGTAAGTTACAATTCAGTACCCTATCCTAAAGCTTGCTGTTAGGAGGGAATCTGCAGCTTGCAGTGAAAGCGCTTCCAGAGGGGAGTCTAATGAGGGCAAACATTTGATGGTAGCAGCTTCCCTGCGGGAGATACTCTCTTTGCCAAAATCGCATTATTAGGCGAAAGTAAGATACAATTCAGTACCCTATCCTAAAGCTTGCTGTTAGGAGGGAATCTGCAGCTTGCAGTGAAAGCGCTTCCAGAGGGGAGTCTAATGAGGGCAAATATTTGATGGTAGCAGCTTCCCTGCGGGAGATACTCTCTTTGTCAAAATCGCCTTATTAGCCGCAGTTAAGTTACAATTCAGTACCCTATGCTAAAGCTTGCTGTTAGGAGGGAATCTGCAGCTTGCAGTGAAAGCGCTTCCAGAGGGGAGTCTAATGAGGGCAAACATTTGATGGTAGCAGCTTCCCTGCGGGAGATAGTCTCTTTGCCAAAATCGCCTTATTAGCCGCAGTTAAGTTACAATTCAGTACACTATCCTAAAGCTTGCTGTTAGGAGGGAATCTGCAGCTTGCAGTGAAAGCGCTTCCAGAGGGGAGTCTAATGAGGGCAAACATTTGATGGTAGCAGCTTCCCTGCGGGAGATAGTCTCTTTGCCAAAATCGCATTATTAGGCGAAAGTAAGTTACAATTCAGTACCCTAACCTAAAGTTGCTGTTAGGAGGGAATCTGCAGCTTGCAGTGAAAGCGCTTCCAGAGGGGAGTCTAATGAGGGCAAAAATTAGATGGTAGCAGCTTCCCTGCCGGAGATACTCTCTTTGCCAAAATCGCCTTATTAGCCGCAGTTAAGTTACAATTCAGTACCCTATCCTAAAGCTTGCTGTTAGGAAGGAATCTGCAGCTTGAAGTGAAAGCGCTTCCAGAGTGGAGTCTAATGAGGGCAAACATTTGATGTTAGCAGCTTCCCTGCGGGTGATACTCTCTTTGCCAAAATCGCATTATTAGGCAAAAGTAAGTTACAATTCAGTACCCTATCCTAAAGCTTGCTGTTAGGAGGGAATCTGCAGCTTGCAGTGAAAGCGCTTCCAGAGGGGAGTCTAATGAGGGCAAACATTTGATGGTAGCAGCTTCCCTGCGGGAGATACTCTCTTTGCCATAATCGCATTATTAGCCGCAGTTAAGTTACAATTCAGTACCCTATCCTAAAGCTTGCTGTTAGGAGGGAATCTGCAGCTTGCAGTGAAAGCGCTTCCAGAGGGGAGTCTAATGAGGGCAAAGATTTGATGGTAGCAGCTTCCCTGCGGGAGATACTCTCTTTGCCAAAATCGCATTATTAGGCGAAAGTAAGTTACAATTCAGCACCCTATCCTAAAGCTTGCTGTTAGGAGGGAATCTGCAGCTTGCAGTGAAAGCGCTTCCAGAGGGGAGTCTAATGAGGGCAAACATTTGATGGTAGCAGCTTCCCTGCGGGAGATATTCTCTTTGCCATAATCGCCTTATTAGCCGCAGTTAAGATACAATTCAGTACACTGTCGTACAGCTTGCTGTTAGGAGGGAATCTGCAGCTTGCAGTGAAAGCGCTTCCAGAGGGGAGTCTAATGAGGGCAAACATTTGATGTTAGCAGCTTCCCTGCGGGTGATACTCTCTTTGCCAAAATCGCATTATTAGGCGAAAGTAAGTTTCAATTCAGTACCCTATCCTAAAGCTTGCTGTTAGGAGGGAATCTGCAGCTTGCAGTGAAAGCGCTTCCAGAGGGGAGTCTAATGAGGGCAAATATTTGATGGTAGCAGCTTCCCTGCGGGAGATATTCTCTTTGCCATAATCGCCTTATTAGCCGCAGTTAAGTTATAATTCAGTACCCTATCCTAAAGCTTGCTGTTAGGAGGGAATCTGCAGCTTGCAGTGAAAGCGCTTCCAGAGGGGAGTCTAATGAGGGCAAACGTTTGATTGTAACAGCTTCCCTGCGGGAGATACTCTCTTTGCCAAAATCGCATTATTAGACGAAAGTAAGTTACAATTCAGTACCATATCCTATAGCTTGCTGTTAGGAGGGAATCTGCAGCTTGCAGTGAAAGCGCTTCCAGAGGGGAGTCTAATGAGGGCAAACATTTGATGGTAGCAGCTTCCCTGCGGGAGATAGTCTCTTTTCCAAAATCGCATTATTAGACGAAAGTAAGTTACAATTCAGTACCCTATACTAAAGCTTGCTGTTAGGAGGGAATCTGCAGCTTGAAGTGAATGCGCTTCCAGAGGGTAGTCTAAAGAGGGCAAACATTTGATGGTAGCAGCTTCCCTGCGGGAGATACTCTCTTTGCCAAAATCGCATTATTAGGCGAAAGTAAGTTACAATTCAGTACCCTATCCTAAAGCTTGCTGTTAGGAGGGAATCTGCAGCTTGCAGTGAAAGCGCTTCCAGAGGGGAGTCTAATGAGGGCAAATATTTGATGGTAGCAGCTTCCCTGCGGGAGATATTCTCTTTGCCATAATCACCTTATTAACCGCAGTTAAGATACAATTCAGGACCCTATCCTAAAGCTTGCTGTTAGGAGGGAATCTGCAGCTTGCAGTGAAAGCGCTTCCAGAGGGGAGTCTAATGAGGGCAAACATTTGATGGTAGCAGCTTCCCTGCGGGAGATAGTCTCTTTGCCAAAATCGCATTATTAGGCGAAAGTAAGTTACAATTCAGTACCCTATCCTAAAGCTTGCTGTTAGGAGGGAATCTGCAGCTTGCAGTGAAAGCGCTTCCAGAGGGGAGTCTAATGAGGGCAAACATTTGATGGTAGCAGCTTCCCTGCGGGAGATACTCTCTTTGACAAAATCGCATTATTAGGCGAAAGTAAGTTACAATTCAGTACCCTATCCTAAAGCTTGCTGTTAGGAGGGAATCTGCAGCTTGCAGTGAAAGCGCTTCCAGAGGGGAGTCTAATGAGGGCAAACATTTGATGGTAGCAGCTTCCCTGCGGGAGATAGTCTCTTTGCTATAATCGCCTTATTAGCCGCAGTTAAGTTACAATTCAGTACCCTATCCTAAAGCTTGCTGTTAGGAGGGAATCTGCAGCTTGCAGTGAAAGCGCTTCCAGAGGGGAGTCTAATGAGGGCAAATATTGGATGGTAGCAGCTTCCCTGCGGGAGATATTCTCTTTGCCATAATCGCCTTATTAGCCGCAGTTAAGTTACAATTCAGTACCCTATCCTAAAGCTTGCTGTTAGGAGGGAATCTGCAGCTTGCAGTGAAAGCGCTTCCAGAGGGGAGTCTAATGAGGGCAAACATTTGATGGTAGCAGCTTCCCTGCGGGAGATAGTCTCTTTGCCAAAATCGCATTATTAGGCGAAAGTAAGTTACAATTCAGTACCCTATCCTAAAGCTTGCTGTTAGGAGGGAATCTGCAGCTTGCAGTGAAAGCGCTTCCAGAGGGGAGTCTAATGAGGGCAAACATTTGATGGTAGCAGCTTCCCTGCGGGAGATCCTCTCTTTGCCAAAATCGCATTATTAGTCGAAAGTAAGTTACAATTCAGTACCCTATCCTAAAGCTTGCTGTTAGGAGGGAATCTGCAGCTTGCAGTGAAAGCGCTTCCAGAGGGGAGTCTAATGAGGGCAAACATTTGATGGTAGCAGCTTCCCTGCGGGAGATACTCTCTTTGCCAAAATCGCATTATTAGGCGAAAGTAAGTTACAATTCAGTACCCTATCCTAAAGCTTGCTGTTAGGAGGGAATCTGCAGCTTGCAGTGAAAGCGCTTCTAGAGGGGAGTCTAATGAGGGCAAACATTTGATGGTAGCAGCTTCCCTGCGGGAGATACTCTCTTTGCCAAAATCGCATTATTAGGCGAAAGTAAGTTACCATTCAGTACCCTATCCTAAAGCTTGCTGTTAGGAGGGAATCTGCAGCTTGCAGTGAAAGCGCTTCCAGAGGGGAGTCTAACGAGGGCAAACATTTGATGGTAACACCTTCCCTGCGGGAGATATTCTCTTTGCCAAAATCGCCTTATTAGGCGAAAGTAAGTTACAATTCAGTACCCTATCCTAAAGCTTGCTGTTAGGTGGGAATCTGCCGCTTGCAGTGAAAGCGCTTCCAGAGGGGAGTGTAATGAGGGCAAACATTTGATGGTAACAGCTTCCCTGCGGGAGATATTCTCTTTTCCAAAATCGCCTTATTAGGCGAAAGTAAGTTACAATTCAGTACCATATGCTAAAGCTTGCTGTTAGGAGGGAATCTGCAGCTTGCAGTGAAAGCGCTTCCAGAGGGGAGTCTAATGAGGGCAAATATTTGATGGTAGCAGCTTCCCTGCGGGAGATACTCTCTTTGCCAAAATCGCATTATTAGGCGAAAGTAAGTTACAATTCAGTACCCTATCCTAAAGCTTGCTGTTAGGAGGGAATCTGCAGCTTGCAGTGAAAGCGCTTCCAGAGGGGAGTCTAATGAGGGCAAACATTTGATGGTAGCAGCTTCCCTGCGGGAGATACTCTCTTTGCCAAAATCGCATTATTAGGCGAAAGTAAGTTACAATTCAGTACCCTATCCTAAAGCTTGCTGTTAGGAGGGAATCTGCAGCTTGCAGTGAAAGCGCTTCCAGAGGGGAGTCTAATGAGGGCAAATATTTGATGGTAGCAGCTTCCCTGCGGGAGATACTCTCTTTGCCAAAATCGCATTGTTAGGCGAAAGTAAGTTACAATTCAGTACCCTATCCTAAAGCTTGCTGTTAGGAGGGAATCTGCAGCTTGCAGTGAAAGCGCTTCCAGAGGGGAGTCTAATGAGGGCAAACATTTGATGGTAGCAGCTTCCCTGCGGGAGATAGTCTCTTTGCCAAAATCGCATTATTAGCCGCAGTTAAGTTACAATTCAGTACCCTATCCTAAAGCTTGCTGTTAGGAGGGAATCTGCAGCTTGCAGTGAAAGCGCTTCCAGAGGGGAGTCTAACGAGGGCAAACATTTGATGGTAGCAGCTTCCCTGCGGGAGATACTCTCTTTGCCAAAATCGCCTTATTAGCCGCAGTTAAGTTACAATTCAGTACACTGTCGTACAGCTTGCTGTTAGGAGGGAATCTGCAGCTTGCAGTGAAAGCGCTTCCAGAGGGGAGTCTAATGAGGGCAAACATTTGATGGTAGCAGCTTCCCTGCGGGTGATACTCTCTTTGCCAAAATCGCATTATTAGGCGAAAGTAAGTTTCAATTCAGTACCCTATCCTAAAGCTTGCTGTTAGGAGGGAATCTGCAGCTTGCAGTGAAAGCGCTTCCAGAGGGGAGTCTAATGAGGGCAAACATTTGATGGTAGCAGCTTCCCTGCGGGAGATACTCTCTTTGCCAAAATCGCATTATTAGGTGAAAGTAAGTTACAATTCTGTACCCTAACCTAAAGTTGCTGTTAGGAGGGAATCTGCAGCTTGCAGTGAAAGCGATTCCAGAGGGGAGTCTAATGAGGGCAAACATTTGATGGTAGCAGCTTCCCTGCGGGAGATACTCTCTTTGCAATAATCGCCTTATTAGCCGCAGTTACGTTACAATTCAGTACCCTATCCTAAAGCTTGCTGTTAGGAAGGAATCTGCAGCTTGAAGTGAAAGCGCTTCCAGAGTGGAGTCTAATGAGGGCAAACATTTGATGTTAGCAGCTTCCCTGCGGGTGATACTCTCTTTGCCAAAATCGCATTATTAGGCGAAAGTAAGTTACAATTCAGGACCCTATCCTAAAGCTTGCTGTTAGGAGGGAATCTGCAGCTTGCAGTGAAAGCGCTTCCAGAGGGGAGTCTAATGAGGGCAAACATTTGATGGTAGCAGCTTCCCTGCGGGAGATCCTCTCTTTGCCAAAATCGCATTATTAGGCGAAAGTAAGTTACAATTCAGTACCCTATCCTAAAGCTTGCTGTTAGGAGGGAATCTGCAGCTTGCAGTGAAAGCGCTTCCAGAGGGGAGTCTAATGAGGGCAAACATTTGATGGTAGCAGCTTCCCTGCGGGAGATACTCTCTTTGACAAAATCGCATTATTAGGCGAAAGTAAGTTACAATTCAGTACCCTATCCTAAAGCTTGCTGTTAGGAGGGAATCTGCAGCTTGCAGTGAAAGCGCTTCCAGAGGGGAGTCTAATGAGGGCAAACATTTGATGGTAGCAGCTTCCCTGCGGGAGATACTCTCTTTGCCAAAATCGCATTGTTAGGCGAAAGTAAGTTACAATTCAGTACCCTATCCTAAAGCTTGCTGTTAGGAGGGAATCTGCAGCTTGCAGTGAAAGCGCTTCCAGAGGGGAGTCTAACGAGGGCAAACATTTGATGGTAGCAGCTTCCCTGCGGGAGATACTCTCTTTGCCAAAATCGCCTTATTAGCCGCAGTTAAGTTACAATTCAGTACACTGTCGTACAGCTTGCTGTTAGGAGGGAATCTGCAGCTTGCAGTGAAAGCGCTTCCAGAGGGGAGTCTAATGAGGGCAAACATTTGATGGTAGCAGCTTCCCTGCGGGTGATACTCTCTTTGCCAAAATCGCATTATTAGGCGAAAGTAAGTTTCAATTCAGTACCCTATCCTAAAGCTTGCTGTTAGGAGGGAATCTGCAGCTTGCAGTGAAAGCGCTTCCAGAGGGGAGTCTAATGAGGGCAAACATTTGATGGTAGCAGCTTCCCTGCGGGAGATAGTCTCTTTGCCATAATCGCCTTATTAGCCGCAGTTAAGTTACAATTCAGTACCCTATCCTAAAGCTTGCTGTTAGGAGGGAATCTGCAGCTTGCAGTGAAAGCGCTTCCAGAGGGGAGTCTAATGAGGGCAAATATTTGATGGTAGCAGCTTCCCTGCGGGAGATATTCTCTTTGCCAAAATCGCATTATTAGCCGCAGTTAAGTTACAATTCAGTACCCTATCCTAAAGCTTGCTGTTAGGAGGGAATCTGCAGCTTGCAGTGAAAGCGCTTCCAGAGGGGAGTCTAATGAGGGCAAACATTTGATGGTAGCAGCTTCCCTGCGGGAGATACTCTCTTTGCCAAAATCGCATTATTAGGCGAAAGTAAGTTACAATTCAGTACCCTATCCTAAAGCTTGCTGTTAGGAGGGAATCTGCAGCTTGCAGTGAAAGCGCTTCCAGAGGGGAGTCTAATGAGGGCAAACATTTGATGGTAGCAGCTTCCCTGCGGGAGATCCTCTCTTTGCCAAAATCGCATTATTAGTCGAAAGTAAGTTACAATTCAGTACCCTATCCTAAAGCTTGCTGTTAGGAGGGAATCTGCAGCTTGCAGTGAAAGCGCTTCCAGAGGGGAGTCTAATGAGGGCAAACATTTGATGGTAGCAGCTTCCCTGCGGGAGATACTCTCTTTGCCAAAATCGCATTATTAGCCGCAGTTAAGTTACAATTCAGTACCCTATCCTAAAGCTTGCTGTTAGGAGGGAATCTGCAGCTTGCAGTGAAAGCGCTTCCAGAGGGGAGTCTAATGAGGGCAAACATTTGATGGTAGCAGCTTCCCTGCGGGAGATACTCTCTTTGATATAATAGCATTATTAGGCGAAACTAAGATACAATGCAGTACCCTATCCTAAAGCTTGCTGTTAGGAGGGAATCTGCAGCTTGCAGTGAAAGCGCTTCCAGAGGGGTGTCTAATGAGGGCAAACATTTGATGGTAGCAGCTTCCCTGCGGGAGATACTCTCTTTGCCAAAATCGCATTATAAGGCGAAAGTAAGTTACCATTCAGTACCCTATCCTAAAGCTTGCTGTTAGGAGGGAATCTGCAGCTTGCAGTGAAAGCGCTTCCAGAGGGGAGTCTAATGAGGGCAAACATTTGATGGTAGCAGCTTCCCTGCGGGAGATACTCTCTTTGCCAAAATCGCATTATTAGGCGAAAGTAAGTTACCATTCAGTACCCTATCCTAAAGCTTGCTGTTAGGAGGGAATCTGCAGCTTGCAGTGAAAGCGCTTCCAGAGGGGAGTCTAACGAGGGCAAACATTTGATGGTAACACCTTCCCTGCGGGAGATATTCTCTTTGCCAAAATCGCCTTATTAGGCGAAAGTAAGTTACAATTCAGTACCCTATCCTAAAGCTTGCTGTTAGGTGGGAATCTGCCGCTTGCAGTGAAAGCGCTTCCAGAGGGGAGTGTAATGAGGGCAAACATTTGATGGTAACAGCTTCCCTGCGGGAGATATTCTCTTTTCCAAAATCGCCTTATTAGGCGAAAGTAAGTTACAATTCAGTACCATATGCTAAAGCTTGCTGTTAGGAGGGAATCTGCAGCTTGCAGTGAAAGCGCTTCCAGAGGGGAGTCTAATGAGGGCAAATATTTGATGGTAGCAGCTTCCCTGCGGGAGATACTCTCTTTGCCAAAATCGCATTATTAGGCGAAAGTAAGTTACAATTCAGTACCCTATCCTAAAGCTTGCTGTTAGGAGGGAATCTGCAGCTTGCAGTGAAAGCGCTTCCAGAGGGGAGTCTAATGAGGGCAAACATTTGATGGTAGCAGCTTCCCTGCGGGAGATACTCTCTTTGCCAAAATCGCATTATTAGGCGAAAGTAAGTTACAATTCAGTACCCTATCCTAAAGCTTGCTGTTAGGAGGGAATCTGCAGCTTGCAGTGAAAGCGCTTCCAGAGGGGAGTCTAATGAGGGCAAATATTTGATGGTAGCAGCTTCCCTGCGGGAGATACTCTCTTTGCCAAAATCGCATTGTTAGGCGAAAGTAAGTTACAATTCAGTACCCTATCCTAAAGCTTGCTGTTAGGAGGGAATCTGCAGCTTGCAGTGAAAGCGCTTCCAGAGGGGAGTCTAATGAGGGCAAACATTTGATGGTAGCAGCTTCCCTGCGGGAGATAGTCTCTTTGCCAAAATCGCATTATTAGCCGCAGTTAAGTTACAATTCAGTACCCTATCCTAAAGCTTGCTGTTAGGAGGGAATCTGCAGCTTGCAGTGAAAGCGCTTCCAGAGGGGAGTCTAACGAGGGCAAACATTTGATGGTAGCAGCTTCCCTGCGGGAGATACTCTCTTTGCCAAAATCGCCTTATTAGCCGCAGTTAAGTTACAATTCAGTACACTGTCGTACAGCTTGCTGTTAGGAGGGAATCTGCAGCTTGCAGTGAAAGCGCTTCCAGAGGGGAGTCTAATGAGGGCAAACATTTGATGGTAGCAGCTTCCCTGCGGGTGATACTCTCTTTGCCAAAATCGCATTATTAGGCGAAAGTAAGTTTCAATTCAGTACCCTATCCTAAAGCTTGCTGTTAGGAGGGAATCTGCAGCTTGCAGTGAAAGCGCTTCCAGAGGGGAGTCTAATGAGGGCAAACATTTGATGGTAGCAGCTTCCCTGCGGGAGATACTCTCTTTGCCAAAATCGCATTATTAGGTGAAAGTAAGTTACAATTCTGTACCCTAACCTAAAGTTGCTGTTAGGAGGGAATCTGCAGCTTGCAGTGAAAGCGATTCCAGAGGGGAGTCTAATGAGGGCAAACATTTGATGGTAGCAGCTTCCCTGCGGGAGATACTCTCTTTGCAATAATCGCCTTATTAGCCGCAGTTACGTTACAATTCAGTACCCTATCCTAAAGCTTGCTGTTAGGAAGGAATCTGCAGCTTGAAGTGAAAGCGCTTCCAGAGTGGAGTCTAATGAGGGCAAACATTTGATGTTAGCAGCTTCCCTGCGGGTGATACTCTCTTTGCCAAAATCGCATTATTAGGCGAAAGTAAGTTACAATTCAGGACCCTATCCTAAAGCTTGCTGTTAGGAGGGAATCTGCAGCTTGCAGTGAAAGCGCTTCCAGAGGGGAGTCTAATGAGGGCAAACATTTGATGGTAGCAGCTTCCCTGCGGGAGATCCTCTCTTTGCCAAAATCGCATTATTAGGCGAAAGTAAGTTACAATTCAGTACCCTATCCTAAAGCTTGCTGTTAGGAGGGAATCTGCAGCTTGCAGTGAAAGCGCTTCCAGAGGGGAGTCTAATGAGGGCAAACATTTGATGGTAGCAGCTTCCCTGCGGGAGATACTCTCTTTGACAAAATCGCATTATTAGGCGAAAGTAAGTTACAATTCAGTACCCTATCCTAAAGCTTGCTGTTAGGAGGGAATCTGCAGCTTGCAGTGAAAGCGCTTCCAGAGGGGAGTCTAATGAGGGCAAACATTTGATGGTAGCAGCTTCCCTGCGGGAGATACTCTCTTTGCCAAAATCGCATTGTTAGGCGAAAGTAAGTTACAATTCAGTACCCTATCCTAAAGCTTGCTGTTAGGAGGGAATCTGCAGCTTGCAGTGAAAGCGCTTCCAGAGGGGAGTCTAACGAGGGCAAACATTTGATGGTAGCAGCTTCCCTGCGGGAGATACTCTCTTTGCCAAAATCGCCTTATTAGCCGCAGTTAAGTTACAATTCAGTACACTGTCGTACAGCTTGCTGTTAGGAGGGAATCTGCAGCTTGCAGTGAAAGCGCTTCCAGAGGGGAGTCTAATGAGGGCAAACATTTGATGGTAGCAGCTTCCCTGCGGGTGATACTCTCTTTGCCAAAATCGCATTATTAGGCGAAAGTAAGTTTCAATTCAGTACCCTATCCTAAAGCTTGCTGTTAGGAGGGAATCTGCAGCTTGCAGTGAAAGCGCTTCCAGAGGGGAGTCTAATGAGGGCAAACATTTGATGGTAGCAGCTTCCCTGCGGGAGATAGTCTCTTTGCCATAATCGCCTTATTAGCCGCAGTTAAGTTACAATTCAGTACCCTATCCTAAAGCTTGCTGTTAGGAGGGAATCTGCAGCTTGCAGTGAAAGCGCTTCCAGAGGGGAGTCTAATGAGGGCAAATATTTGATGGTAGCAGCTTCCCTGCGGGAGATATTCTCTTTGCCAAAATCGCATTATTAGCCGCAGTTAAGTTACAATTCAGTACCCTATCCTAAAGCTTGCTGTTAGGAGGGAATCTGCAGCTTGCAGTGAAAGCGCTTCCAGAGGGGAGTCTAATGAGGGCAAACATTTGATGGTAGCAGCTTCCCTGCGGGAGATACTCTCTTTGCCAAAATCGCATTATTAGGCGAAAGTAAGTTACAATTCAGTACCCTATCCTAAAGCTTGCTGTTAGGAGGGAATCTGCAGCTTGCAGTGAAAGCGCTTCCAGAGGGGAGTCTAATGAGGGCAAACATTTGATGGTAGCAGCTTCCCTGCGGGAGATCCTCTCTTTGCCAAAATCGCATTATTAGTCGAAAGTAAGTTACAATTCAGTACCCTATCCTAAAGCTTGCTGTTAGGAGGGAATCTGCAGCTTGCAGTGAAAGCGCTTCCAGAGGGGAGTCTAATGAGGGCAAACATTTGATGGTAGCAGCTTCCCTGCGGGAGATACTCTCTTTGCCAAAATCGCATTATTAGCCGCAGTTAAGTTACAATTCAGTACCCTATCCTAAAGCTTGCTGTTAGGAGGGAATCTGCAGCTTGCAGTGAAAGCGCTTCCAGAGGGGAGTCTAATGAGGGCAAACATTTGATGGTAGCAGCTTCCCTGCGGGAGATACTCTCTTTGATATAATAGCATTATTAGGCGAAACTAAGATACAATGCAGTACCCTATCCTAAAGCTTGCTGTTAGGAGGGAATCTGCAGCTTGCAGTGAAAGCGCTTCCAGAGGGGTGTCTAATGAGGGCAAACATTTGATGGTAGCAGCTTCCCTGCGGGAGATACTCTCTTTGCCAAAATCGCATTATAAGGCGAAAGTAAGTTACCATTCAGTACCCTATCCTAAAGCTTGCTGTTAGGAGGGAATCTGCAGCTTGCAGTGAAAGCGCTTCCAGAGGGGAGTCTAATGAGGGCAAACTTTTGATAGTAACAGCTTCCCTGCGGGAGATATTCTCTTTGCCAAAATCGCCTTATTAGGCGAAAGTAAGTTACAATTCAGTACCCTATACTAAAGCTTGCTGTTAGGTGGGAATCTGCCGCTTGCAGTGAAAGCGTTTCCAGAGGGGAGTGTAATGAGGGCAAACATTTGATGGTAACAGCTTCCCTGCGGGAGATATTCTGTTTGCCATAATCGCCTTATTAGCCGCAGTTAAGTTACAATTCAGTACCATATCCTAAATCTTGCTGTTAGGAGGGAATCTGCAGCTTGCAGTGAAAGCGCTTCCAGAGGGGAGTCTAATGAGGGCAAACATTTGATGGTAGCAGCTTCCCTGCGGGAGATACTCTCTTTGCCAAAATCGCATTATTAGGCGAAAGTAAGTTACAATTCAGTACCCTAAACTAAAGTTGCTGTTAGGAGGGAATCTGCAGCTTGCAGTGAAAGCGCTTCCACAGGGTAGTCTAACGAGGGCAAAAATTTGATGGTAGCAGCTTCCCTGCGGGAGATACTCTCTTTGCCAAAATCGCATTATTAGCCGCAGTTAAGTTACAATTCAGTACCCTATCCTAAAGCTTGCTGTTAGGAAGGAATCTGCAGCTTGAAGTGAAAGCGCTTCCAGAGTGGAGTCTAATGAGGGCAAACATTTGATGTTAGCAGCTTCCCTGCGGGTGATACTCTCTTTGCCAAAATCGCATTATTAGGCAAAAGTAAGTTACAATTCAGTACCCTATCCTAAAGCTTGCTGTTAGGAGGGAATCTGCAGCTTGCAGTGAAAGCGCTTCCAGAGGGGAGTCTAATGAGGGCAAACATTTGATGGTAGCAGCTTCCCTGCGGGAGATACTCTCTTTGCCAAAATCGCATTATTAGCCGCAGTTAAGTTACAATTCAGTACCCTATCCTAAAGCTTGCTGTTAGGAGGGAATCTGCAGCTTGCAGTGAAAGCGCTTCCAGAGGGGAGTCTAATGAGGGCAAACATTTGATGGTAGCAGCTTCCCTGCGGGAGATACTCTCTTTGCCAAAATCGCATTATTAGCGAAAGTAAGTTACAATTCAGTACTCTATCCTAAAGCTTGCTGTTAGGAGGGAATCTGCAGCTTGCAGTGAAAGCGCTTCCAGAGGGGAGTCTAATGAGGGCAAACATTTGATGGTAGCAGCTTCCCTGCGGGAGATACTCTCTTTGCCAAAATCGCATTATTAGGCGAAAGTAAGTTACAATTCAGTACACTGTCGTACAGCTTGCTGTTAGGAGGGAATCTGCAGCTTGCAGTGAAAGCGCTTCCAGAGGGGAGTCTAATGAGGGCAAGCATTTGATGGTAGCAGCTTCCCTGCGGGAGATAGTCTCTTTGCCAAAATCGCATTATTAGGCGAAAGTAAGTTTCAATTCAGTACCCTATCCTAAAGCTTGCTGTTAGGAGGGAATCTGCAGCTTGCAGTGAAAGCGCTTCCAGAGGGGAGTCTAATGAGGGCAAACATTTGATGGTAGCAGCTTCCCTGCGGGAGATACTCTCTTTGCTATAATCGCCTTATTAGCCGCAGTTAAGTTACAATTCAGTACCATATCCTAAAGCTTGCTGTTAGGAGGGAATCTGCAGCTTGCAGTGAAAGCGCTTCCAGAGGGGAGTCTAATGAGGGCAAATATTTGATGGTAGCAGCTTCCCTGCGGGAGATATTCTCTTTGCCATAATCGCCTTATTAGCCGCAGATAAGTTACAATTCAGTACCCTATCCTAAAGCTTGCTGTTAGGAGGGAATCTGCAGCTTGCAGTGAAAGCGCTTCCAGAGGGGAGTCTAATGAGGGCAAACGTTTGATGGTAACAGCTTCCCTGCGGGAGATACTCTCTTTGCAAAAATCGCATTATTAGACGAAAGTAAGTTACAATTCAGGACCCTATCCTAAAGCTTGCTGTTAGGAGGGAATCTGCAGCTTGCAGTGAAAGCGCTTCCAGAGGGGAGTCTAATGAGGGCAAACATTTGATGGTAGCAGCTTCCCTGCGGGAGATAGTCTCTTTTCCAAAATCGCATTATTAGACGAAAGTAAGTTACAATTCAGTACCCTATCCTAAAGCTTGCTGTTAGGAGGGAATCTGCAGCTTGAAGTGAATGCGCTTCCAGAGGGTAGTCTAACGAGGGCAAACATTTGATGGTAGCAGCTTCCCTGCGGGAGATACTCTCTTTGCCATAATCGCTTTATTAGGCGAAAGTAAGTTACAATTCAGTACCCTATCCTAAAGCTTGCTGTTAGGAGGGAATCTGCAGCTTGCAGTGAAAGCGCTTCCAGAGGGGAGTCTAATGAGGGCAAATATTTGATGGTAGCAGCTTCCCTGCGGGAGATATTCTCTTTGCCATAATCACCTTATTAACCGCAGTTAAGATACAATTCAGGACCCTATCCTAAAGCTTGCTGTTAGGAGGGAATCTGCAGCTTGCAGTGAAAGCGCTTCCAGAGGGGAGTGTAATGAGGGCAAAACTTTGATGATAGCAGCTTCCCTGCGGGAGATACTCTCTTTGCTAAAATAGCATTATTAGGCGAAACTAAGATACAATGCAGTAACCTATCCTAAAGCTTGCTGTTAGGAGGGAATCTGCAGCTTGCAGTGAAAGCGCTTCCAGAGGGGTGTCTAATGAGGGCAAACATTTGATGGTAGCAGCTTCCCTGTGGGAGATACTCTCTTTGCCAAAATCGCATTATTAGGCGAAAGTAAGTTACAATTCAGTACCCTATCCTAAAGCTTGCTGTTAGGAGGGAATCTGCAGCTTGCAGTGAAAGCGCTTCCAGAGGGGAGTCTAATGAGGGCAAACGTTTGATGGTAACAGCTTCCCTGCGGGAGATATTCTCTTTGCCAAAATCGCCTTATTAGGCGAAAGTAAGTTACAATTCAGTACCCTATCCTAAAGCTTGCTGTTAGGTGGGAATCTGCCGCTTGCAGTGAAAGCGCTTCCAGAGGGGAGTGTAATGAGGGCAAACATTTGATGGTAACAGCTTCCCTGCGGGAGATATTCTCTTTTCCAAAATCGCCTTATTAGGCGAAAGTAAGTTACAATTCAGTACCCTATGCTAAAGCTTGCTGTTAGGAGGGAATCTGCAGCTTGCAGTGAAAGCGCTTCCAGAGGGGAGTCTAATGAGGGCAAACATTTGATGGTAGCAGCTTCCCTGCGGGAGATACTCTCTTTGCCAAAATCGCATTATTAGGCGAAAGTAAGTTACAATTCAGTACCCTATCCTAAAGCTTGCTGTTAGGAGGGAATCTGCAGCTTGCAGTGAAAGCGCTTCCAGAGGGGAGTCTAATGAGGGCAAAAATTTGATGGTAGCAGCTTCCCTGCGGGAGATACTCTCTTTGCCAAAATCGCATTATTAGGCGAAAGTAAGATACAATTCAGTACCCTAACCTAAAGTTGCTGTTAGGAGGGAATCTGCAGCTTGCAGTGAAAGCGCTTCCAGAGGGGAGCCTAACGAGGGCAAACATTTCATGGTAGCAGCTTCCCTGCGGGAGATACTCTCTTTGCCAAAATCGCCTTATTAGCCGCAGTTAAGTTACAATTCAGTACCCTATCCTAAAGCTTGCTGTTAGGAAGGAATCTGCAGCTTGAAGTGAAAGCGCTTCCAGAGGGGAGTCTAATGAGGGCAAACATTTGATGTTAGCAGCTTCCCTGCGGGTGATACTCTCTTTGCCAAAATCGCATTATTAGGCAAAAGTAAGTTACAATTCAGGACCCTATCCTAAAGCTTGCTGTTAGGAGGGAATCTGCAGCTTGCAGTGAAAGCGCTTCCAGAGGGGAGTCTAATGAGGGCAAACATTTGATGGTAGCAGCTTCCCTGCGGGAGATAATCTCTTTGCCAAAATAGCATTATTAGGCGAAAGTAAGTTACAATTCAGTACCCTATCCTAAAGCTTGCTGTTAGGAGGGAATCTGCAGCTTGCAGTGAAAGCGCTTCCAGAGGGGAGTCTAATGAGGGCAAACATTTGATGGTAGCAGCTTCCCTGCGGGAGATACTCTCTTTGCCAAAATCGCATTATTAGGCGAAAGTAAGTTACAATTCAGTACCCTATCCTAAAGCTTGCTGTTAGGAGGGAATCTGCAGCTTGCAGTGAAAGCGCTTCCAGAGGGGAGTCTAATGAGGGCAAGCATTTGATGGTAGCAGCTTCCCTGCGGGAGATATTCTCTTTGCCAAAATCGCCTTATTAGCCGCAGTTAAGTTACAATTCAGTACACTGTCGTACAGCTTGCTGTTAGGAGGGAATCTGCAGCTTGCAGTGAAAGCGCTTCCAGAGGGGAGTCTAATGAGGGCAAACATTTGATGTTAGCAGCTTCCCTGCGGGTGATACTCTCTTTGCCAAAATCGCATTATTAGGCGAAAGTAAGTTTCAATTCAGTACCCTATCCTAAAGCTTGCTGTTAGGAGGGAATCTGCAGCTTGAAGTGAAAGCGCTTCCAGAGGGGAGTCTAATGAGGGCAAACATTTGATGGTAGCAGCTTCCCTGCGGGAGATAGTCTCTTTTCCAAAATCGCATTATTAGGCGAAAGTAAGTTACAATTCAGTACCCTATCCTAAAGCTTGCTGTTAGGAGGGAATCTGCAGCTTGCAGTGAAAGCGCTTCCAGAGGGGAGTGTAATGAGGGCAAACCTTTGATGGTAGCAGCTTCCCTGCGGGAGATACTCTCTTTGCTAAAATAGCATTATTAGGCGAAAGTAAGTTACAATTCAGTACCCTATCCTAAAGCTTGCTGTTAGGAGGGAATCTGCAGCTTGCAGTGAAAGCGCTTCCAGAGGGGTGTCTAATGAGGGCAAACATTTGATGGTAGCAGCTTCCCTGTGGGAGATACTCTCTTTGCCAAAATCGCATTATTAGGCGAAAGTAAGTTACAATTCAGTACCCTATCCTAAAGCTTGCTGTTAGGAGGGAATCTGCAGCTTGCAGTGAAAGCGCTTCCAGAGGGGAGTCTAATGAGGGCAAACGTTTGATGGTAACAGCTTCCCTGCGGGAGATATTCTCTTTGCCAAAATCGCCTTATTAGGCGAAAGTAAGTTACAATTCAGTACCCTATCCTAAAGCTTGCTGTTAGGTGGGAATCTGCCGCTTGCAGTGAAAGCGCTTCCAGAGGGGAGTGTAATGAGGGCAAACATTTGATGGTAACAGCTTCCCTGCGGGAGATATTCTCTTTTCCAAAATCGCCTTATTAGGCGAAAGTAAGTTACAATTCAGTACCCTATGCTAAAGCTTGCTGTTAGGAGGGAATCTGCAGCTTGCAGTGAAAGCGCTTCCAGAGGGGAGTCTAATGAGGGCAAATATTTGATGGTAGCAGCTTCCCTGCGGGAGATACTCTCTTTGCCAAAATCGCATTATTAGGCGAAAGTAAGTTACAATTCAGTACCCTATCCTAAAGCTTGCTGTTAGGAGGGAATCTGCAGCTTGCAGTGAAAGCGCTTCCAGAGGGGAGTCTAATGAGGGCAAAAATTTGATGGTAGCAGCTTCCCTGCGGGAGATACTCTCTTTGCCAAAATCGCATTATTAGGCGAAAGTAAGATACAATTCAGTACCCTATCCTAAAGCTTGCTGTTAGGAGGGAATCTGCAGCTTGCAGTGAAAGCGCTTCCAGAGGGGAGTCTAATGAGGGCAAATATTTGATGGTAGCAGCTTCCCTGCGGGAGATACTCTCTTTGCCAAAATCGCCTTATTAGCCGCAGTTAAGATACAATTCAGTACCCTATCCTAAAGCTTGCTGTTAGGAGGGAATCTGCAGCTTGCAGTGAAAGCGCTTCCAGAGGGGAGTCTAATGAGGGCAAACATTTGATGGTAGCAGCTTCCCTGCGGGAGATATTCTGTTTGCCATAATCGCCTTATTAGCCGCAGTTAAGTTACAATTCAGTACCATATCCTAAAGCTTGCTGTTAGGAGGGAATCTGCAGCTTGCAGTGAAAGTGCTTCCAGAGGGGAGTCTAATGAGGGTAAACATTTGATGGTAGCAGCTTCCCTGCGGGAGATACTCTCTTTGCCAAAATCGCATTATTAGGCGAAAGTAAGTTACAATTCAGTACCCTATCCTAAAGTTGCTGTTAGGAGGGAATCTGCAGCTTGCAGTGAAAGCGCTTCCAGAGGGGAGCCTAACGAGGGCAAACATTTCATGGTAGCAGCTTCCCTGCGGGAGATACTCTCTTTGCCAAAATCGCCTTATTAGCCGCAGTTAAGTTACAATTCAGTACCCTATCCTAAAGCTTGCTGTTAGGAAGGAATCTGCAGCTTGAAGTGAAAGCGCTTCCAGAGTGGAGTCTAATGAGGGCAAACATTTGATGTTAGCAGCTTCCCTGCGGGTGATACTCTCTTTGCCAAAATCGCATTATTAGGCGAAAGTAAGTTACAATTCAGGACCCTATCCTAAAGCTTGCTGTTAGGAGGGAATCTGCAGCTTGCAGTGAAAGCGCTTCCAGAGGGGAGTCTAATGAGGGCAAACATTTGATGGTAGCAGCTTCCCTGCGGGAGATACTCTCTTTGCCAAAATAGCATTATTAGGCGAAAGTAAGTTACAATTCAGTACCCTATCCTAAAGCTTGCTGTTAGGAGGGAATCTGCAGCTTGCAGTGAAAGCGCTTCCAGAGGGGAGTCTAATGAGGGCAAACATTTGATGGTAGCAGCTTCCCTGCGGGAGATACTCTCTTTGCCAAAATCGCATTATTAGGCGAAAGTAAGTTACAATTCAGTACCCTATCCTAAAGCTTGCTGTTAGGAGGGAATCTGCAGCTTGCAGTGAAAGCGCTTCCAGAGGGGAGTCTAATGAGGGCAAGCATTTGATGGTAGCAGCTTCCCTGCGGGAGATATTCTCTTTGCCAAAATCGCCTTATTAGCCGCAGTTAAGTTACAATTCAGTACACTGTCGTACAGCTTGCTGTTAGGAGGGAATCTGCAGCTTGCAGTGAAAGCGCTTCCAGAGGGGAGTCTAATGAGGGCAAACATTTGATGTTAGCAGCTTCCCTGCGGGTGATACTCTCTTTGCCAAAATCGCATTATTAGGCGAAAGTAAGTTTCAATTCAGTACCCTATCCTAAAGCTTGCTGTTAGGAGGGAATCTGCAGCTTGAAGTGAAAGCGCTTCCAGAGGGGAGTCTAATGAGGGCAAACATTTGATGCTAGCAGCTTCCCTGCGGGAGATAGTCTCTTTGCTATAATCGCCTTATTAGCCGCAGTTAAGTTACAATTCAGTACCCTATCCTAAAGCTTGCTGTTAGGAGGGAATCGGCAGCTTGCAGTGAAAGCGCTTCCAGAGGGGAGTCTAATGAGGGCAAACTTTTGATAGTAACAGCTTCCCTGCGGGAGATATTCTCTTTGCCAAAATCGCCTTATTAGGCGAAAGTAAGTTACAATTCAGTACCCTATACTAAAGCTTGCTGTTAGGTGGGAATCTGCCGCTTGCAGTGAAAGCGTTTCCAGAGGGGAGTGTAATGAGGGCAAACATTTGATGGTAACAGCTTCCCTGCGGGAGATATTCTGTTTGCCATAATCGCCTTATTAGCCGCAGTTAAGTTACAATTCAGTACCATATCCTAAATCTTGCTGTTAGGAGGGAATCTGCAGCTTGCAGTGAAAGCGCTTCCAGAGGGGAGTCTAATGAGGGCAAACATTTGATGGTAGCAGCTTCCCTGCGGGAGATACTCTCTTTGCCAAAATCGCATTATTAGGCGAAAGTAAGTTACAATTCAGTACCCTAAACTAAAGTTGCTGTTAGGAGGGAATCTGCAGCTTGCAGTGAAAGCGCTTCCACAGGGTAGTCTAACGAGGGCAAAAATTTGATGGTAGCAGCTTCCCTGCGGGAGATACTCTCTTTGCCAAAATCGCATTATTAGCCGCAGTTAAGTTACAATTCAGTACCCTATCCTAAAGCTTGCTGTTAGGAAGGAATCTGCAGCTTGAAGTGAAAGCGCTTCCAGAGTGGAGTCTAATGAGGGCAAACATTTGATGTTAGCAGCTTCCCTGCGGGTGATACTCTCTTTGCCAAAATCGCATTATTAGGCAAAAGTAAGTTACAATTCAGTACCCTATCCTAAAGCTTGCTGTTAGGAGGGAATCTGCAGCTTGCAGTGAAAGCGCTTCCAGAGGGGAGTCTAATGAGGGCAAACATTTGATGGTAGCAGCTTCCCTGCGGGAGATACTCTCTTTGCCAAAATCGCATTATTAGCCGCAGTTAAGTTACAATTCAGTACCCTATCCTAAAGCTTGCTGTTAGGAGGGAATCTGCAGCTTGCAGTGAAAGCGCTTCCAGAGGGGAGTCTAATGAGGGCAAACATTTGATGGTAGCAGCTTCCCTGCGGGAGATACTCTCTTTGCCAAAATCGCATTATTAGCGAAAGTAAGTTACAATTCAGTACTCTATCCTAAAGCTTGCTGTTAGGAGGGAATCTGCAGCTTGCAGTGAAAGCGCTTCCAGAGGGGAGTCTAATGAGGGCAAACATTTGATGGTAGCAGCTTCCCTGCGGGAGATACTCTCTTTGCCAAAATCGCATTATTAGGCGAAAGTAAGTTACAATTCAGTACACTGTCGTACAGCTTGCTGTTAGGAGGGAATCTGCAGCTTGCAGTGAAAGCGCTTCCAGAGGGGAGTCTAATGAGGGCAAGCATTTGATGGTAGCAGCTTCCCTGCGGGAGATAGTCTCTTTGCCAAAATCGCATTATTAGGCGAAAGTAAGTTTCAATTCAGTACCCTATCCTAAAGCTTGCTGTTAGGAGGGAATCTGCAGCTTGCAGTGAAAGCGCTTCCAGAGGGGAGTCTAATGAGGGCAAACATTTGATGGTAGCAGCTTCCCTGCGGGAGATACTCTCTTTGCTATAATCGCCTTATTAGCCGCAGTTAAGTTACAATTCAGTACCATATCCTAAAGCTTGCTGTTAGGAGGGAATCTGCAGCTTGCAGTGAAAGCGCTTCCAGAGGGGAGTCTAATGAGGGCAAATATTTGATGGTAGCAGCTTCCCTGCGGGAGATATTCTCTTTGCCATAATCGCCTTATTAGCCGCAGATAAGTTACAATTCAGTACCCTATCCTAAAGCTTGCTGTTAGGAGGGAATCTGCAGCTTGCAGTGAAAGCGCTTCCAGAGGGGAGTCTAATGAGGGCAAACGTTTGATGGTAACAGCTTCCCTGCGGGAGATACTCTCTTTGCAAAAATCGCATTATTAGACGAAAGTAAGTTACAATTCAGGACCCTATCCTAAAGCTTGCTGTTAGGAGGGAATCTGCAGCTTGCAGTGAAAGCGCTTCCAGAGGGGAGTCTAATGAGGGCAAACATTTGATGGTAGCAGCTTCCCTGCGGGAGATAGTCTCTTTTCCAAAATCGCATTATTAGACGAAAGTAAGTTACAATTCAGTACCCTATCCTAAAGCTTGCTGTTAGGAGGGAATCTGCAGCTTGAAGTGAATGCGCTTCCAGAGGGTAGTCTAACGAGGGCAAACATTTGATGGTAGCAGCTTCCCTGCGGGAGATACTCTCTTTGCCATAATCGCTTTATTAGGCGAAAGTAAGTTACAATTCAGTACCCTATCCTAAAGCTTGCTGTTAGGAGGGAATCTGCAGCTTGCAGTGAAAGCGCTTCCAGAGGGGAGTCTAATGAGGGCAAATATTTGATGGTAGCAGCTTCCCTGCGGGAGATATTCTCTTTGCCATAATCACCTTATTAACCGCAGTTAAGATACAATTCAGGACCCTATCCTAAAGCTTGCTGTTAGGAGGGAATCTGCAGCTTGCAGTGAAAGCGCTTCCAGAGGGGAGTGTAATGAGGGCAAAACTTTGATGATAGCAGCTTCCCTGCGGGAGATACTCTCTTTGCTAAAATAGCATTATTAGGCGAAACTAAGATACAATGCAGTAACCTATCCTAAAGCTTGCTGTTAGGAGGGAATCTGCAGCTTGCAGTGAAAGCGCTTCCAGAGGGGTGTCTAATGAGGGCAAACATTTGATGGTAGCAGCTTCCCTGTGGGAGATACTCTCTTTGCCAAAATCGCATTATTAGGCGAAAGTAAGTTACAATTCAGTACCCTATCCTAAAGCTTGCTGTTAGGAGGGAATCTGCAGCTTGCAGTGAAAGCGCTTCCAGAGGGGAGTCTAATGAGGGCAAACGTTTGATGGTAACAGCTTCCCTGCGGGAGATATTCTCTTTGCCAAAATCGCCTTATTAGGCGAAAGTAAGTTACAATTCAGTACCCTATCCTAAAGCTTGCTGTTAGGTGGGAATCTGCCGCTTGCAGTGAAAGCGCTTCCAGAGGGGAGTGTAATGAGGGCAAACATTTGATGGTAACAGCTTCCCTGCGGGAGATATTCTCTTTTCCAAAATCGCCTTATTAGGCGAAAGTAAGTTACAATTCAGTACCCTATGCTAAAGCTTGCTGTTAGGAGGGAATCTGCAGCTTGCAGTGAAAGCGCTTCCAGAGGGGAGTCTAATGAGGGCAAACATTTGATGGTAGCAGCTTCCCTGCGGGAGATACTCTCTTTGCCAAAATCGCATTATTAGGCGAAAGTAAGTTACAATTCAGTACCCTATCCTAAAGCTTGCTGTTAGGAGGGAATCTGCAGCTTGCAGTGAAAGCGCTTCCAGAGGGGAGTCTAATGAGGGCAAAAATTTGATGGTAGCAGCTTCCCTGCGGGAGATACTCTCTTTGCCAAAATCGCATTATTAGGCGAAAGTAAGATACAATTCAGTACCCTAACCTAAAGTTGCTGTTAGGAGGGAATCTGCAGCTTGCAGTGAAAGCGCTTCCAGAGGGGAGCCTAACGAGGGCAAACATTTCATGGTAGCAGCTTCCCTGCGGGAGATACTCTCTTTGCCAAAATCGCCTTATTAGCCGCAGTTAAGTTACAATTCAGTACCCTATCCTAAAGCTTGCTGTTAGGAAGGAATCTGCAGCTTGAAGTGAAAGCGCTTCCAGAGGGGAGTCTAATGAGGGCAAACATTTGATGTTAGCAGCTTCCCTGCGGGTGATACTCTCTTTGCCAAAATCGCATTATTAGGCAAAAGTAAGTTACAATTCAGGACCCTATCCTAAAGCTTGCTGTTAGGAGGGAATCTGCAGCTTGCAGTGAAAGCGCTTCCAGAGGGGAGTCTAATGAGGGCAAACATTTGATGGTAGCAGCTTCCCTGCGGGAGATAATCTCTTTGCCAAAATAGCATTATTAGGCGAAAGTAAGTTACAATTCAGTACCCTATCCTAAAGCTTGCTGTTAGGAGGGAATCTGCAGCTTGCAGTGAAAGCGCTTCCAGAGGGGAGTCTAATGAGGGCAAACATTTGATGGTAGCAGCTTCCCTGCGGGAGATACTCTCTTTGCCAAAATCGCATTATTAGGCGAAAGTAAGTTACAATTCAGTACCCTATCCTAAAGCTTGCTGTTAGGAGGGAATCTGCAGCTTGCAGTGAAAGCGCTTCCAGAGGGGAGTCTAATGAGGGCAAGCATTTGATGGTAGCAGCTTCCCTGCGGGAGATATTCTCTTTGCCAAAATCGCCTTATTAGCCGCAGTTAAGTTACAATTCAGTACACTGTCGTACAGCTTGCTGTTAGGAGGGAATCTGCAGCTTGCAGTGAAAGCGCTTCCAGAGGGGAGTCTAATGAGGGCAAACATTTGATGTTAGCAGCTTCCCTGCGGGTGATACTCTCTTTGCCAAAATCGCATTATTAGGCGAAAGTAAGTTTCAATTCAGTACCCTATCCTAAAGCTTGCTGTTAGGAGGGAATCTGCAGCTTGAAGTGAAAGCGCTTCCAGAGGGGAGTCTAATGAGGGCAAACATTTGATGGTAGCAGCTTCCCTGCGGGAGATAGTCTCTTTTCCAAAATCGCATTATTAGGCGAAAGTAAGTTACAATTCAGTACCCTATCCTAAAGCTTGCTGTTAGGAGGGAATCTGCAGCTTGCAGTGAAAGCGCTTCCAGAGGGGAGTGTAATGAGGGCAAACCTTTGATGGTAGCAGCTTCCCTGCGGGAGATACTCTCTTTGCTAAAATAGCATTATTAGGCGAAAGTAAGTTACAATTCAGTACCCTATCCTAAAGCTTGCTGTTAGGAGGGAATCTGCAGCTTGCAGTGAAAGCGCTTCCAGAGGGGTGTCTAATGAGGGCAAACATTTGATGGTAGCAGCTTCCCTGTGGGAGATACTCTCTTTGCCAAAATCGCATTATTAGGCGAAAGTAAGTTACAATTCAGTACCCTATCCTAAAGCTTGCTGTTAGGAGGGAATCTGCAGCTTGCAGTGAAAGCGCTTCCAGAGGGGAGTCTAATGAGGGCAAACGTTTGATGGTAACAGCTTCCCTGCGGGAGATATTCTCTTTGCCAAAATCGCCTTATTAGGCGAAAGTAAGTTACAATTCAGTACCCTATCCTAAAGCTTGCTGTTAGGTGGGAATCTGCCGCTTGCAGTGAAAGCGCTTCCAGAGGGGAGTGTAATGAGGGCAAACATTTGATGGTAACAGCTTCCCTGCGGGAGATATTCTCTTTTCCAAAATCGCCTTATTAGGCGAAAGTAAGTTACAATTCAGTACCCTATGCTAAAGCTTGCTGTTAGGAGGGAATCTGCAGCTTGCAGTGAAAGCGCTTCCAGAGGGGAGTCTAATGAGGGCAAATATTTGATGGTAGCAGCTTCCCTGCGGGAGATACTCTCTTTGCCAAAATCGCATTATTAGGCGAAAGTAAGTTACAATTCAGTACCCTATCCTAAAGCTTGCTGTTAGGAGGGAATCTGCAGCTTGCAGTGAAAGCGCTTCCAGAGGGGAGTCTAATGAGGGCAAAAATTTGATGGTAGCAGCTTCCCTGCGGGAGATACTCTCTTTGCCAAAATCGCATTATTAGGCGAAAGTAAGATACAATTCAGTACCCTATCCTAAAGCTTGCTGTTAGGAGGGAATCTGCAGCTTGCAGTGAAAGCGCTTCCAGAGGGGAGTCTAATGAGGGCAAATATTTGATGGTAGCAGCTTCCCTGCGGGAGATACTCTCTTTGCCAAAATCGCCTTATTAGCCGCAGTTAAGATACAATTCAGTACCCTATCCTAAAGCTTGCTGTTAGGAGGGAATCTGCAGCTTGCAGTGAAAGCGCTTCCAGAGGGGAGTCTAATGAGGGCAAACATTTGATGGTAGCAGCTTCCCTGCGGGAGATATTCTGTTTGCCATAATCGCCTTATTAGCCGCAGTTAAGTTACAATTCAGTACCATATCCTAAAGCTTGCTGTTAGGAGGGAATCTGCAGCTTGCAGTGAAAGTGCTTCCAGAGGGGAGTCTAATGAGGGTAAACATTTGATGGTAGCAGCTTCCCTGCGGGAGATACTCTCTTTGCCAAAATCGCATTATTAGGCGAAAGTAAGTTACAATTCAGTACCCTATCCTAAAGTTGCTGTTAGGAGGGAATCTGCAGCTTGCAGTGAAAGCGCTTCCAGAGGGGAGCCTAACGAGGGCAAACATTTCATGGTAGCAGCTTCCCTGCGGGAGATACTCTCTTTGCCAAAATCGCCTTATTAGCCGCAGTTAAGTTACAATTCAGTACCCTATCCTAAAGCTTGCTGTTAGGAAGGAATCTGCAGCTTGAAGTGAAAGCGCTTCCAGAGTGGAGTCTAATGAGGGCAAACATTTGATGTTAGCAGCTTCCCTGCGGGTGATACTCTCTTTGCCAAAATCGCATTATTAGGCGAAAGTAAGTTACAATTCAGGACCCTATCCTAAAGCTTGCTGTTAGGAGGGAATCTGCAGCTTGCAGTGAAAGCGCTTCCAGAGGGGAGTCTAATGAGGGCAAACATTTGATGGTAGCAGCTTCCCTGCGGGAGATACTCTCTTTGCCAAAATAGCATTATTAGGCGAAAGTAAGTTACAATTCAGTACCCTATCCTAAAGCTTGCTGTTAGGAGGGAATCTGCAGCTTGCAGTGAAAGCGCTTCCAGAGGGGAGTCTAATGAGGGCAAACATTTGATGGTAGCAGCTTCCCTGCGGGAGATACTCTCTTTGCCAAAATCGCATTATTAGGCGAAAGTAAGTTACAATTCAGTACCCTATCCTAAAGCTTGCTGTTAGGAGGGAATCTGCAGCTTGCAGTGAAAGCGCTTCCAGAGGGGAGTCTAATGAGGGCAAGCATTTGATGGTAGCAGCTTCCCTGCGGGAGATATTCTCTTTGCCAAAATCGCCTTATTAGCCGCAGTTAAGTTACAATTCAGTACACTGTCGTACAGCTTGCTGTTAGGAGGGAATCTGCAGCTTGCAGTGAAAGCGCTTCCAGAGGGGAGTCTAATGAGGGCAAACATTTGATGTTAGCAGCTTCCCTGCGGGTGATACTCTCTTTGCCAAAATCGCATTATTAGGCGAAAGTAAGTTTCAATTCAGTACCCTATCCTAAAGCTTGCTGTTAGGAGGGAATCTGCAGCTTGAAGTGAAAGCGCTTCCAGAGGGGAGTCTAATGAGGGCAAACATTTGATGCTAGCAGCTTCCCTGCGGGAGATAGTCTCTTTGCTATAATCGCCTTATTAGCCGCAGTTAAGTTACAATTCAGTACCCTATCCTAAAGCTTGCTGTTAGGAGGGAATCGGCAGCTTGCAGTGAAAGCGCTTCCAGAGGGGAGTCTAATGAGGGCAAATATTTGATGGTAGCAGCTTCCCTGCGGGAGATATTCTCTTTGCCAAAATCGCCTTATTAGCCGCAGTTAAGTTACAATTCAGTACCCTATCCTAAAGCTTGCTGTTAGGAGGGAATCTGCAGCTTGCAGTGAAAGCGCTTCCAGAGGGGAGTCTAATGAGGGCAAACATTTGATGGTAGCAGCTTCCCTGCGGGAGATAGTCTCTTTGCCAAAATCGCATTATTAGGCGAAAGTAAGTTACAATTCAGTACACTATCCTAAAGCTTGCTGTTAGGAGGGAATCTGCAGCTTGCAGTGAAAGCGCTTCCAGAGGGGAGTCTAATGAGGGCAAACATTTGATGGTAGCAGCTTCCCTGCGGGAGATAGTCTCTTTGCCAAAATCGCATTATTAGGCGAAAGTAAGTTACAATTCAGTACCCTATCCTAAAGCTTGCTGTTAGGAGGGAATCTGCAGCTTGCAGTGAAAGCGTTCCAGAGGGGAGTCTAATGAGGGCAAAGATTTGATAGTAGCAGCTTCCCTGCGGGAGATACTCTCTTTGCCAAAATCGCATTATTAGGCGAAAGTAAGTTACAATTCAGTACCCTATCCTAAAGCTTGCTGTTAGGAGGGAATCTGCAGCTTGCAGTGAAAGCGCTTCCAGAGGGGAGTCTAATGAGGGCAAAGATTTGATGGTAGCAGCTTCCCTGCGGGAGATACTCTCTTTGCCAAAATCGCATTATTAGGCGAAAGTAAGTTTCAATTCAGTACCCTATCCTAAAGCTTGCTGTTAGGAGGGAATCTGCAGCTTGAAGTGAAAGCGCTTCCAGAGGGGAGTCTAATGAGGGCAAACATTTGATGCTAGCAGCTTCCCTGCGGGAGATAGTCTCTTTGCTATAATCGCCTTATTAGCCGCAGTTAAGTTACAATTCAGTACCCTATCCTAAAGCTTGCTGTTAGGAGGGAATCGGCAGCTTGCAGTGAAAGCGCTTCCAGAGGGGAGTCTAATGAGGGCAAATATTTGATGGTAGCAGCTTCCCTGCGGGAGATATTCTCTTTGCCATAATCGCCTTATTAGCCGCAGTTAAGTTACAATTCAGTACCCTATCCTAAAGCTTGCTGTTAGGAGGGAATCTGCAGCTTGCAGTGAAAGCGCTTCCAGAGGGGAGTCTAATGAGGGCAAACATTTGATGGTAGCAGCTTCCCTGCGGGAGATAGTCTCTTTGCCAAAATCGCATTATTAGGCGAAAGTAAGTTACAATTCAGTACACTATCCTAAAGCTTGCTGTTAGGAGGGAATCTGCAGCTTGCAGTGAAAGCGCTTCCAGAGGGGAGTCTAATGAGGGCAAACATTTGATGGTAGCAGCTTCCCTGCGGGAGATAGTCTCTTTGCCAAAATCGCATTATTAGGCGAAAGTAAGTTACAATTCAGTACGCTATCCTAAAGCTTGCTGTTAGGAGGGAATCTGCAGCTTGCAGTGAAAGCGTTCCAGAGGGGAGTCTAATGAGGGCAAAGATTTGATAGTAGCAGCTTCCCTGCGGGAGATACTCTCTTTGCCAAAATCGCATTATTAGGCGAAAGTAAGTTACAATTCAGTACCCTATCCTAAAGCTTGCTGTTAGGAGGGAATCTGCAGCTTGCAGTGAAAGCGCTTCCAGAGGGGAGTCTAATGAGGGCAAAGATTTGATGGTAGCAGCTTCCCTGCGGGAGATACTCTCTTTGCCAAAATCGCATTATTAGGCGAAAGTAAGTTACAATTCAGTACCCTATCCTAAAGCTTGCTGTTAGGAGGGAATCTGCAGCTTGCAGTGAAAGCGGTTCCAGAGGGGAGTCTAATGAGGGCAAACATTTGATGGTAGCAGCTTCCCTGCGGGAGATACTCTCTTTGCCAAAATCACATTATTAGGCGAAAGTAAGTTACAATTCAGGACCCTATACTAAAGCTTGCTGTTAGGAGGGAATCTGCAGCTTGCAGTGAAAGCGATTCCACAGGGTAGTCTAATGAGGGCAAACATTTGATGGTAGCAGCTTCCCTGCGGGAGATACTCTCTTTGCCAAAATCGCATTATTAGGCGAAAGTAAGTTACAATTCAGTACCCTATCCTAAAGCTTGCTGTTAGGAGGGAATCTGCAGCTTGAAGTGAATGCGCTTCCAGAGGGTAGTCTAACGAGGGCAAAGATTTGATGGTAACAGCTTCCCTGCGGGAGATACTCTCTTTGCCAAAATCGCATTATTAGGCGAAAGTAAGTTAAAATGCAGTACCCTATCCTAAAGCTTGCTGTTAGGAGGGAATCTGCAGCTTGCAGTGAAAGCGCTTCCAGAGGGGAGTATAATGAGGGCAAACATTTGATGGTAGCAGCTTCCCTGCGGGAGATAGTCTCTTTGCCAAAATCGCATTATTAGGCGAAAGTAAGTTACAATTCAGGACCCTATCCTAAAGCTTGCTGTTAGGAGGGAATCTGCAGCTTGCAGTGAAAGCGCTTCCAGAGGGGAGTCTAATGAGGGCAAACATTTGATGGTAGCAGCTTCCCTGCGGGAGATAGTCTCTTTGCCAAAATCGCATTATTAGGCGAAAGTAAGTTACAATTCAGTACCCTATCCTAAAGCTTGCTGTTAGGAGGGAATCTGCAGCTTGCAGTGAAAGCGCTTCCAGAGGGGAGTCTAATGAGGGCAAACATTTGATGGTAGCAGCTTCCCTGCGGGAGATAGTCTCTTTTCCAAAATCGCATTATTAGACGAAAGGAAGTTACAATTCAGTACACTATCCTAAAGCTTGCTGTTAGGAGGGAATCTGCAGCTTGAAGTGAATGCGCTTCCAGAGGGTAGTCTAACGAGGGCAAACATTTGATGGTAGCAGCTTCCCTGCGGGAGGTACTCTCTTTGCCATAATCGCCTTATAAGCCGCAGTTAAGTTACAATTCAGTACCCTATCCTAAAGCTTGCTGTTAGGAGGGAATCTGCAGCTTGCAGTGAAAGCGCTTCCACAGGGTAGTCTAATGAGGGCAAACATTTGATGGTAGCAGCTTCCCTGCGGGAGATAGTCTCTTTTCCAAAATCGCATTATTAGACGAAAGTAAGTTACAATTCAGTACCCTATCCTAAAGCTTGCTGTTAGGAGGGAATCTGCAGCTTGAAGTGAATGCGCTTCCAGAGGGTAGTCTAACGATGGCAAACATTTGATGGTAGCAGCTTCCCTGCGGGAGATACTCTCTTTGCCATAATCGCCTTATAAGCCGCAGTTAAGTTACAATTCAGTACCCTACCCTACAGCTTGCTGTTAGGAGGGAATCTGCAGCTTGCAGTGAAAGCGCTTCCAGAGGGGAGTCTAATGAGGGCAAACATTTGATGGTAGCAGCTTCCCTGCGGGAGATACTCTCTTTGCCAAAATCGCATTATTAGGCCGCAGTTAAGTTACAATTCAGTACCCTATCCTAAAGCTTGCTGTTAGGAGGGAATCTGCAGCTTGCAGTGAAAGCGCTTCCAGAGGGGAGTCTAATGAGGGCAAATATTTGATGGTAGCAGCTTCCCTGCGGGAGATACTCTCTTTGCCAATATCGCACTATTAGGCGAAAGTAAGTTACAATTCAGTACCCTATCCTAAAGCTTGCTGTTAGGAGGGAATCTGCAGCTTGCAGTGAAAGCGCTTCCAGAGGGGAGTCTAATGAGGGCAAACATTTGATGGTAGCAGCTTCCCTGCGGGAGATACTCTCTTTGCCAAGATCGCATTATTAGGCGAAAGTAAGTTACAATTCAGTACCGTATCCTAAAGCTTGCTGTTAGGAGGGAATCTGCAGCTTGCAGTGAAAGCGCTTCCAGAGGGGAGTCTAATGAGGGCAAACATTTGATGGTAGCAGCTTCCCTGCGGGAGATACTCTCTTTGCTAAAATAGCATTATTAGGCGAAACTAAGATACAATGCAGTACCCTATCCTAAAGCTTGCTGTTAGGAGGGAATCTGCAGCTTGAAGTGAATGCGCTTCCAGAGGGTAGTCTAACGAGGGCAAAGATTTGATGGTAGCAGCTTCCCTGCGGGAGATACTCTCTTTGCCAAAATCGCTTTATTAGGCGAAAGTAAGTTACAATTCAGTACCCTATCCTAAAGCTTGCTGTTAGGAGGGAATCTGCAGCTTGCAGTGAAAGCGCTTCCAGAGGGGAGTCTAATGAGGGCAAATATTTGATGGTAGCAGCTTCCCTGCGGGAGATATTGTCTTTGCCAAAATCACCTTATTAACCGCAGTTAAGATACAATTCAGGACCCTATCCTAAAGCTTGCTGTTAGGAGGGAATCTGCAGCTTGCAGTGAAAGCGCTTCCAGAGGGGAGTGTAATGAGGGCAAACCTTTGATGGTAGCAGCTTCCCTGCGGGAGATACTCTCTTTGCTAAAATAGCATTATTAGGCGAAACTAAGATACAATGCAGTACCCTATCCTAAAGCTTGCTGTTAGGAGGGAATCTGCAGCTTGCAGTGAAAGCGCTTCCAGAGGGGTGTCTAATGAGGGCAAACATTTGATGGTAGCAGCTTCCCTGTGGGAGATACTCTCTTTGCCAAAATCGCATTATTAGGCGAAAGTAAGTTACAATTCAGTACCCTATCCTAAAGCTTGCTGTTAGGAGGGAATCTGCAGCTTGCAGTGAAAGCGCTTCCAGAGGGGAGTCTAATGAGGGCAAACGTTTGATGGTAACAGCTTCCCTGCGGGAGATATTCTCTTTGCCAAAATCGCCTTATTAGGCGAAAGTAAGTTACAATTCAGTACCCTATCCTAAAGCTTGCTGTTAGGTGGGAATCTGCCGCTTGCAGTGAAAGCGCTTCCAGAGGGGAGTGTAATGAGGGCAAACATTTGATGGTAACAGCTTCCCTGCGGGAGATATTCTCTTTTCCAAAATCGCCTTATTAGGCGAAAGTAAGTTACAATTCAGTACCCTATGCTAAAGCTTGCTGTTAGGAGGGAATCTGCAGCTTGCAGTGAAAGCGCTTCCAGAGGGGAGTCTAATGAGGGCAAATATTTGATGGTAGCAGCTTCCCTGCGGGAGATACTCTCTTTGCCAAAATCGCATTATTAGGCGAAAGTAAGTTACAATTCAGTACCCTATCCTAAAGCTTGCTGTTAGGAGGGAATCTGCAGCTTGCAGTGAAAGCGCTTCCAGAGGGGAGTCTAATGAGGGCAAACATTTGATGGTAGCAGCTTCCCTGCGGGAGATACTCTCTTTGCCAAAATCGCATTATTAGGCGAAAGTAAGATACAATTCAGTACCCTATCCTAAAGCTTGCTGTTAGGAGGGAATCTGCAGCTTGCAGTGAAAGCGCTTCCAGAGGGGAGTCTAATGAGGGCAAATATTTGATGGTAGCAGCTTCCCTGCGGGAGATACTCTCTTTGCCAAAATCGCCTTATTAGCCGCAGTTAAGTTACAATTCAGTACCCTATCCTAAAGCTTGCTGTTAGGAGGGAATCTGCAGCTTGCAGTGAAAGCGCTTCCAGAGGGGAGTCTAATGAGGGCAAACATTTGATGGTAGCAGCTTCCCTGCGGGAGATATTGTGTTTGCCATAATCGCCTTATTAGCCGCAGTTAAGTTACAATTCAGTACCCTATCCTAAAGCTTGCTGTTAGGAGGGAATCTGCAGCTTGCAGTGAAAGCGCTTCCAGAGGGGAGTCTAATGAGGGTAAACATTTGATGGTAGCAGCTTCCCTGCGGGAGATACTCTCTTTGCCAAAATCGCATTATTAGGCGAAAGTAAGTTACAATTCAGTACCCTAACCTAAAGTTGCTGTTAGGAGGGAATCTGCAGCTTGCAGTGAAAGCGCTTCCAGAGGGGAGCCTAACGAGGGCAAACATTTCATGGTAGCAGCTTCCCTGCGGGAGATACTCTCTTTGCCAAAATCGCCTTATTAGCCGCAGTTAAGTTACAATTCAGTACCCTATCCTAAAGCTTGCTGTTAGGAGGGAATCTGCAGCTTGCAGTGAAAGCGCTTCCAGAGGGGAGTCTAATGAGGGCAAATATTTGATGGTAGCAGCTTCCCTGCGGGAGATATTCTCTTTGCCAAAATCACCTTATTAACCGCAGTTAAGATACAATTCAGGACCCTATCCTAAAGCTTGCTGTTAGGAGGGAATCTGCAGCTTGCAGTGAAAGCGCTTCCAGAGGGGAGTGTAATGAGGGCAAACCTTTGATGGTAGCAGCTTCCCTGCGGGAGATACTCTCTTTGCTAAAATAGCATTATTAGGCGAAACTAAGATACAATGCAGTACCCTATCCTAAAGCTTGCTGTTAGGAGGGAATCTGCAGCTTGCAGTGAAAGCGCTTCCAGAGGGGTGTCTAATGAGGGCAAACATTTGATGGTAGCAGCTTCCCTGTGGGAGATACTCTCTTTGCCAAAATCGCATTATTAGGCGAAAGTAAGTTACAATTCAGTACCCTATCCTAAAGCTTGCTGTTAGGAGGGAATCTGCAGCTTGCAGTGAAAGCGCTTCCAGAGGGGAGTCTAATGAGGGCAAACGTTTGATGGTAACAGCTTCCCTGCGGGAGATATTCTCTTTGCCAAAATCGCCTTATTAGGCGAAAGTAAGTTACAATTCAGTACCCTATCCTAAAGCTTGCTGTTAGGTGGGAATCTGCCGCTTGCAGTGAAAGCGCTTCCAGAGGGGAGTCTAATGAGGGCAAACATTTGATGGTAGCAGCTTCCCTGCGGGAGATACTCTCTTTGCCAAAATCGCATTATTAGGCGAAAGTAAGTTACAATTCAGTACCCTATCCTTAAGCTTGCTGTTAGGAGGGAATCTGCAGCTTGCAGTGAAAGCGCTTCCAGAGGGGAGTCTAATGAGGGCAAACATTTGATGGTAGCAGCTTCCCTGCGGGAGGTACTCTCTTTGCCAAAATCGCATTATTAGGCGAAAGTAAGATACAATTCAGTACCCTATCCTAAAGCTTGCTGTTAGGAGGGAATCTGCAGCTTGCAGTGAAAGCGCTTCCAGAGGGGAGTCTAATGAGGGCAAATATTTGATGGTAGCAGCTTCCCTGCGGGAGATACTCTCTTTGCCAAAATCGCATTATTAGCCGCAGTTAAGTTACAATTCAGTACCCTATCCTAAAGCTTGCTGTTAGGAGGGAATCTGCAGCTTGCAGTGAAAGCGCTTCCAGAGGGGAGTCTAATGAGGGCAAACATTTGATGGTAGCAGCTTCCCTGCGGGAGATATTGTGTTTGCCATAATCGCCTTATTAGCCGCAGTTAAGTTACAATTCAGTACCCTATCCTAAAGCTTGCTGTTAGGAGGGAATCTGCAGCTTGAAGTGAAAGCGCTTCCAGAGGGGAGTCTAATGAGGGTAAACATTTGATGGTAGCAGCTTCCCTGCGGGAGATACTCTCTTTGCCAAAATCGCTTTATTAGGCGAAAGTAAGTTACAATTCAGTACCCTAACCTAAAGTTGCTGTTAGGAGGGAATCTGCAGCTTGCAGTGAAAGCGCTTGCAGAGCGGAGCCTAACGAGGGCAAACATTTCATGGTAGCAGCTTCCCTGCGGGAGATACTCTCTTTGCCAAAATCGCCTTATTAGCCGCAGTTAAGTTACAATTCAGTACCCTATCCTAAAGCTTGCTGTTAGGAAGGAATCTGCAGCTTGAAGTGAAAGCGCTTCCAGAGTGGAGTCTAATGAGGGCAAACATTTGATGTTAGCAGCTTCCCTGCGGGTGATACTCTCTTTGCCAAAATCGCATTATTAGGCAAAAGTAAGTTACAATTCAGGACCCTATCCTAAAGCTTGCTGTTAGGAGGGAATCTGCAGCTTGCAGTGAAAGCGCTTCCAGAGGGGAGTCTAATGAGGGCAAACATTTGATGGTAGCAGCTTCCCTGCGGGAGATACTCTCTTTGCCAAAATAGCATTATTAGGCGAAAGTAAGTTACAATTCAGTACCCTATCCTAAAGCTTGCTGTTAGGAGGGAATCTGCAGCTTGCAGTGAAAGCGCTTCCAGAGGGGAGTCTAATGAGGGCAAACATTTGATGGTAGCAGCTTCCCTGTGGGAGATACTCTCTTTGCCAAAATCGCATTATTAGGCGAAAGTAAGTTACAATTCAGTACCCTATCCTAAAGCTTGCTGTTAGGAGGGAATCTGCAGCTTGCAGTGAAAGCGCTTCCAGAGGGGAGTCTAATGAGGGCAAGCATTTGATGGTAGCAGCTTCCCTGCGGGAGATATTCTCTTCGCCAAAATCGCCTTATTAGCCGCAGTTAAGTTACAATTCAGTACACTGTCGTACAGCTTGCTGTTAGGAGGGAATCTGCAGCTTGCAGTGAAAGCGCTTCCAGAGGGGAGTCTAATGAGGGCAAACATTTGATGGTAGCAGCTTCCCTGCGGGAGATACTCTCTTTGCCAAAATCGCATTATTAGGCGAAAGTAAGTTACAATTCAGTACCCTAACCTAAAGTTGCTGTTAGGAGGGAATCTGCAGCTTGCAGTGAAAGCGCTTCCAGAGGGGTGTCTAATGAGGGCAAACATTTGATGGTAGCAGCTTCCCTGTGGGAGATACTCTCTTTGCCAAAATCGCATTATTAGGCGAAAGTAAGTTACAATTCAGTACCCTAACCTAAAGTTGCTGTTAGGAGGGAATCTGCAGCTTGCAGTGAAAGCGCTTCCAGAGGGGAGCCTAACGAGGGCAAACATTTCATGGTAGCAGCTTCCCTGCGGGAGATACTCTCTTTGCCAAAATCGCCTTATTAGCCGCAGTTAAGTTACAATTCAGTACCCTATCCTAAAGCTTGCTGTTAGGAGGGAATCTGCAGCTTGCAGTGAAAGCGCTTCCAGAGGGGAGTCTAATGAGGGCAAATATTTGATGGTAGCAGCTTCCCTGCGGGAGATATTCTCTTTGCCAAAATCACCTTATTAACCGCAGTTAAGATACAATTCAGGACCCTATCCTAAAGCTTGCTGTTAGGAGGGAATCTGCAGCTTGCAGTGAAAGCGCTTCCAGAGGGGAGTGTAATGAGGGCAAACCTTTGATGGTAGCAGCTTCCCTGCGGGAGATACTCTCTTTGCTAAAATAGCATTATTAGGCGAAACTAAGATACAATGCAGTACCCTATCCTAAAGCTTGCTGTTAGGAGGGAATCTGCAGCTTGCAGTGAAAGCGCTTCCAGAGGGGTGTCTAATGAGGGCAAACATTTGATGGTAGCAGCTTCCCTGTGGGAGATACTCTCTTTGCCAAAATCGCATTATTAGGCGAAAGTAAGTTACAATTCAGTACCCTATCCTAAAGCTTGCTGTTAGGAGGGAATCTGCAGCTTGCAGTGAAAGCGCTTCCAGAGGGGAGTCTAATGAGGGCAAACGTTTGATGGTAACAGCTTCCCTGCGGGAGATATTCTCTTTGCCAAAATCGCCTTATTAGGCGAAAGTAAGTTACAATTCAGTACCCTATCCTAAAGCTTGCTGTTAGGTGGGAATCTGCCGCTTGCAGTGAAAGCGCTTCCAGAGGGGAGTCTAATGAGGGCAAACATTTGATGGTAGCAGCTTCCCTGCGGGAGATACTCTCTTTGCCAAAATCGCATTATTAGGCGAAAGTAAGTTACAATTCAGTACCCTATCCTTAAGCTTGCTGTTAGGAGGGAATCTGCAGCTTGCAGTGAAAGCGCTTCCAGAGGGGAGTCTAATGAGGGCAAACATTTGATGGTAGCAGCTTCCCTGCGGGAGGTACTCTCTTTGCCAAAATCGCATTATTAGGCGAAAGTAAGATACAATTCAGTACCCTATCCTAAAGCTTGCTGTTAGGAGGGAATCTGCAGCTTGCAGTGAAAGCGCTTCCAGAGGGGAGTCTAATGAGGGCAAATATTTGATGGTAGCAGCTTCCCTGCGGGAGATACTCTCTTTGCCAAAATCGCATTATTAGCCGCAGTTAAGTTACAATTCAGTACCCTATCCTAAAGCTTGCTGTTAGGAGGGAATCTGCAGCTTGCAGTGAAAGCGCTTCCAGAGGGGAGTCTAATGAGGGCAAACATTTGATGGTAGCAGCTTCCCTGCGGGAGATATTGTGTTTGCCATAATCGCCTTATTAGCCGCAGTTAAGTTACAATTCAGTACCCTATCCTAAAGCTTGCTGTTAGGAGGGAATCTGCAGCTTGCAGTGAAAGCGCTTCCAGAGGGGAGTCTAATGAGGGTAAACATTTGATGGTAGCAGCTTCCCTGCGGGAGATACTCTCTTTGCCAAAATCGCTTTATTAGGCGAAAGTAAGTTACAATTCAGTACCCTAACCTAAAGTTGCTGTTAGGAGGGAATCTGCAGCTTGCAGTGAAAGCGCTTGCAGAGCGGAGCCTAACGAGGGCAAACATTTCATGGTAGCAGCTTCCCTGCGGGAGATACTCTCTTTGCCAAAATCGCCTTATTAGCCGCAGTTAAGTTACAATTCAGTACCCTATCCTAAAGCTTGCTGTTAGGAAGGAATCTGCAGCTTGAAGTGAAAGCGCTTCCAGAGTGGAGTCTAATGAGGGCAAACATTTGATGTTAGCAGCTTCCCTGCGGGTGATACTCTCTTTGCCAAAATCGCATTATTAGGCAAAAGTAAGTTACAATTCAGGACCCTATCCTAAAGCTTGCTGTTAGGAGGGAATCTGCAGCTTGCAGTGAAAGCGCTTCCAGAGGGGAGTCTAATGAGGGCAAACATTTGATGGTAGCAGCTTCCCTGCGGGAGATACTCTCTTTGCCAAAATAGCATTATTAGGCGAAAGTAAGTTACAATTCAGTACCCTATCCTAAAGCTTGCTGTTAGGAGGGAATCTGCAGCTTGCAGTGAAAGCGCTTCCAGAGGGGAGTCTAATGAGGGCAAACATTTGATGGTAGCAGCTTCCCTGTGGGAGATACTCTCTTTGCCAAAATCGCATTATTAGGCGAAAGTAAGTTACAATTCAGTACCCTATCCTAAAGCTTGCTGTTAGGAGGGAATCTGCAGCTTGCAGTGAAAGCGCTTCCAGAGGGGAGTCTAATGAGGGCAAGCATTTGATGGTAGCAGCTTCCCTGCGGGAGATATTCTCTTCGCCAAAATCGCCTTATTAGCCGCAGTTAAGTTACAATTCAGTACACTGTCGTACAGCTTGCTGTTAGGAGGGAATCTGCAGCTTGCAGTGAAAGCGCTTCCAGAGGGGAGTCTAATGAGGGCAAACATTTGATGGTAGCAGCTTCCCTGCGGGAGATACTCTCTTTGCCAAAATCGCATTATTAGGCGAAAGTAAGTTACAATTCAGTACCCTAACCTAAAGTTGCTGTTAGGAGGGAATCTGCAGCTTGCAGTGAAAGCGCTTCCAGAGGGGAGCCTAACGAGGGCAAACATTTCATGGTAGCAGCTTCCCTGCGGGAGATACTCTCTTTGCCAAAATCGCCTTATTAGCCGCAGTTAAGTTACAATTCAGTACCCTATCCTAAAGCTTGCTGTTAGGAGGGAATCTGCAGCTTGCAGTGAAAGCGCTTCCAGAGGGGAGTCTAATGAGGGCAAATATTTGATGGTAGCAGCTTCCCTGCGGGAGATATTCTCTTTGCCAAAATCACCTTATTAACCGCAGTTAAGATACAATTCAGGACCCTATCCTAAAGCTTGCTGTTAGGAGGGAATCTGCAGCTTGCAGTGAAAGCGCTTCCAGAGGGGAGTGTAATGAGGGCAAACCTTTGATGGTAGCAGCTTCCCTGCGGGAGATACTCTCTTTGCTAAAATAGCATTATTAGGCGAAACTAAGATACAATGCAGTACCCTATCCTAAAGCTTGCTGTTAGGAGGGAATCTGCAGCTTGCAGTGAAAGCGCTTCCAGAGGGGTGTCTAATGAGGGCAAACATTTGATGGTAGCAGCTTCCCTGTGGGAGATACTCTCTTTGCCAAAATCGCATTATTAGGCGAAAGTAAGTTACAATTCAGTACCCTATCCTAAAGCTTGCTGTTAGGAGGGAATCTGCAGCTTGCAGTGAAAGCGCTTCCAGAGGGGAGTCTAATGAGGGCAAACGTTTGATGGTAACAGCTTCCCTGCGGGAGATATTCTCTTTGCCAAAATCGCCTTATTAGGCGAAAGTAAGATACAATTCAGTACCCTATCCTAAAGCTTGCTGTTAGGTGGGAATCTGCCGCTTGCAGAGAAAGCGCTTCCAGAGGGGAGTGTAATGAGGGCAAACATTTGATGGTAACAGCTTCCCTGCGGGAGATATTCTCTTTTCCAAAATCGCCTTATTAGGCGAAAGTAAGTTACAATTCAGTACACTATGCTAAAGCTTGCTGTTAGGAGGGAATCTGCAGCTTGCAGTGAAAGCGCTTCCAGAGGGGAGTCTAATGAGGGCAAATATTTGATGGTAGCAGCTTCCCTGCGGGAGATACTCTCTTTGCCAAAATCGCATTATTAGGCGAAAGTAAGTTACAATTCAGTACCCTATCCTAAAGCTTGCTGTTAGGAGGGAATCTGCAGCTTGCAGTGAAAGCGCTTCCAGAGGGGAGTCTAATGAGGGCAAACATTTGATGGTAGCAGCTTCCCTGCGGGAGATACTCTCTTTGCCAAAATCGCATTATTAGGCGAAAGTAAGATACAATTCAGTACCCTATCCTAAAGCTTGCTGTTAGGAGGGAATCTGCAGCTTGCAGTGAAAGCGCTTCCAGAGGGGAGTCTAATGAGGGCAAATATTTGATGGTAGCAGCTTCCCTGCGGGAGATACTCTCTTTGCCAAAATCGCCTTATTAGCCGCAGTTAAGTTACAATTCAGTACCCTATCCTAAAGCTTGCTGTTAGGAGGGAATCTGCAGCTTGCAGTGAAAGCGCTTCCAGAGGGGAGTCTCATGAGGGTAAACATTTGATGGTAGCAGCTTCCCTGCGGGAGATACTCTCTTTGCCAAAATCGCATTATTAGGCGAAAGTAAGTTACAATTCAGTACCCTAACCTAAAGTTGCTGTTAGGAGGGAATCTGCAGCTTGCAGGTAAAGCGATTCCAGAGGGGAGCCTAACGAGGGCAAACATTTCATGGTAGCAGCTTCCCTGCGGGAGATACTCTCTTTGCCAAAATCGCCTTATTAGCCGCAGTTAAGTTACAATTCAGTACCCTATCCTAAAGCTTGCTGTTAGGAAGGAATCTGCAGCTTGAAGTGAAAGCGCTTCCAGAGTGGAGTCTAATGAGGGCAAACATTTGATGTTAGCAGCTTCCCTGCGGGTGATACTCTCTTTGCCAAAATCGCATTATTAGGCAAAAGTAAGTTACAATTCAGGACCCTATCCTAAAGCTTGCTGTTAGGAGGGAATCTGCAGCTTGCAGTGAAAGCGCTTCCAGAGGGGAGTCTAATGAGGGCAAACATTTGATGGTAGCAGCTTCCCTGCGGGAGATACTCTCTTTGCCAAAATAGCATTATTAGGCGAAAGTAAGTTACAATTCAGTACCCTATCCTAAAGCTTGCTGTTAGGAGGGAATCTGCAGCTTGCAGTGAAAGCGCTTCCAGAGGGGAGTCTAATGAGGGCAAACATTTGATGGTAGCAGCTTCCCTGTGGGAGATACTCTCTTTGCCAAAATCGCATTATTAGGCGAAAGTAAGTTACAATTCAGTACCCTATCCTAAAGCTTGCTGTTAGGAGGGAATCTGCAGCTTGCAGTGAAAGCGCTTCCAGAGGGGAGTCTAATGAGGGCAAGCATTTGATGGTAGCAGCTTCCCTGCGGGAGATATTCTCTTTGCCAAAATCGCCTTATTAGCCGCAGTTAAGTTACAATTCAGTACACTGTCGTACAGCTTGCTGTTAGGAGGGAATCTGCAGCTTGCAGTGAAAGCGCTTCCAGAGGGGAGTCTAATGAGGGCAAACATTTGATGTTAGCAGCTTCCCTGCGGGTGATACTCTCTTTGCCAAAATCGCATTATTAGGCGAAAGTAAGTTTCAATTCAGTACCCTATCCTAAAGCTTGCTGTTAGGAGGGAATCTGCAGCTTGAAGTGAAAGCGCTTCCAGAGGGGAGTCTAATGAGGGCAAACATTTGATGCTAGCAGCTTCCCTGCGGGAGATAGTCTCTTTGCTATAATCGCCTTATTAGCCGCAGTTAAGTTACAATTCAGTACCCTATCCTAAAGCTTGCTGTTAGGAGGGAATCTGCAGCTTGCAGTGAAAGCGCTTCCAGAGGGGAGTCTAATGAGGGCAAATATTTGATGGTAGCAGCTTCCCTGCGGGAGATATTCTCTTTGCCATAATCGCCTTATTAGCCGCAGTTAAGTTACAATTCAGTACCCTATCCTAAAGCTTGCTGTTAGGAGGGAATCTGCAGCTTGCAGTGAAAGCGCTTCCAGAGGGGAGTCTAATGAGGGCAAACATTTGATGGTAGCAGCTTCCCTGCGGGAGATACTCTCTTTGCCAAAATCGCATTATTAGGCGAAAGTAAGTTACAATTCAGTACCCTATCCTAAAGCTTGCTGTTAGGAGGGAATCTGCAGCTTGCAGTGAAAGCGTTCCAGAGGGGAGTCTAATGAGGGCAAAGATTTGATAGTAGCAGCTTCCCTGCGGGAGATACTCTCTTTGCCAAAATCGCATTATTAGGCGAAAGTAAGTTACAATTCAGTACCCTATCCTAAAGCTTGCTGTTAGGAGGGAATCTGCAGCTTGCAGTGAAAGCGCTTCCAGAGGGGAGTCTAATGAGGGCAAAGATTTGATGGTAGCAGCTTCCCTGCGGGAGATATTCTCTTTGCCATAATCGCATTATTAGCCGCAGTAAAGTTACAATTCAGTACCCTATCCTAAAGCTTGCTGTTAGGAGGGAATCTGCAGCTTGCAGTGAAAGCGCTTCCAGAGGGGAGTCTAATGAGGGCAAACATTTGATGGTAGCAGCTTCCCTGCGGGAGATACTCTCTTTGCCAAAATCGCATTATTAGGCGAAAGTAAGTTACAATTCAGTACCCTATCCTAAAGCTTGCTGTTAGGAGGGAATCTGCAGCTTGCAGTGAAAGCGCTTCCAGAGGGGAGTGTAATGAGGGCAAACCTTTGATGGTAGCAGCTTCCCTGCGGGAGATACTCTCTTTGCTAAAATAGCATTATTAGGCGAAACTAAGATACAATGCAGTACCCTATCCTAAAGCTTGCTGTTAGGAGGGAATCTGCAGCTTGCAGTGAAAGCGCTTCCAGAGGGGTGTCTAATGAGGGCAAACATTTGATGGTAGCAGCTTCCCTGTGGGAGATACTCTCTTTGCCAAAATCGCATTATTAGGCGAAAGTAAGTTACAATTCAGTACCCTATCCTAAAGCTTGCTGTTAGGAGGGAATCTGCAGCTTGCAGTGAAAGCGCTTCCAGAGGGGAGTCTAATGAGGGCAAACGTTTGATGGTAACAGCTTCCCTGCGGGAGATATTCTCTTTGCCAAAATCGCCTTATTAGGCGAAAGTAAGTTACAATTCAGTACCCTATCCTAAAGCTTGCTGTTAGGTGGGAATCTGCCGCTTGCAGTGAAAGCGCTTCCAGAGGGGAGTGTAATGAGGGCAAACATTTGATGGTAACAGCTTCCCTGCGGGAGATATTCTCTTTTCCAAAATCGCCTTATTAGGCGAAAGTAAGTTACAATTCAGTACACTATGCTAAAGCTTGCTGTTAGGAGGGAATCTGCAGCTTGCAGTGAAAGCGCTTCCAGAGGGGAGTCTAATGAGGGCAAATATTTGATGGTAGCAGCTTCCCTGCGGGAGATACTCTCTTTGCCAAAATCGCATTATTAGGCGAAAGTAAGTTACAATTCAGTACCCTATCCTAAAGCTTGCTTTTAGGAGGGAATCTGCAGCTTGCAGTGAAAGCGCTTCCAGAGGGGAGTCTAATGAGGGCAAACATTTGATGGTAGCAGCTTCCCTGCGGGAGATACTCTCTTTGCCAAAATCGCATTATTAGGCGAAAGTAAGATACAATTCAGTACCCTATCCTAAAGCTTGCTGTTAGGAGGGAATCTGCAGCTTGCAGTGAAAGCGCTTCCAGAGGGGAGTCTAATGAGGGCAAATATTTGATGGTAGCAGCTTCCCTGCGGGAGATACTCTCTTTGCCAAAATCGCCTTATTAGCCGCAGTTAAGTTACAATTCAGTACCCTATCCTAAAGCTTGCTGTTAGGAGGGAATCTGCAGCTTGCAGTGAAAGCGCTTCCAGAGGGGAGTCTCATGAGGGTAAACATTTGATGGTAGCAGCTTCCCTGCGGGAGATACTCTCTTTGCCAAAATCGCATTATTAGGCGAAAGTAAGTTACAATTCAGTACCCTAACCTAAAGTTGCTGTTAGGAGGGAATCTGCAGCTTGCAGGTAAAGCGATTCCAGAGGGGAGCCTAACGAGGGCAAACATTTCATGGTAGCAGCTTCCCTGCGGGAGATACTCTCTTTGCCAAAATCGCCTTATTAGCCGCAGTTAAGTTACAATTCAGTACCCTATCCTAAAGCTTGCTGTTAGGAAGGAATCTGCAGCTTGAAGTGAAAGCGCTTCCAGAGTGGAGTCTAATGAGGGCAAACATTTGATGGTAGCAGCTTCCCTGCGGGAGATACTCTCTTTGCCAAAATCGCATTATTAGGCAAAAGTAAGTTACAATTCAGGACCCTATCCTAAAGCTTGCTGTTAGGAGGGAATCTGCAGCTTGCAGTGAAAGCGCTTCCAGAGGGGAGTCTAATGAGGGCAAACATTTGATGGTAGCAGCTTCCCTGCGGGAGATACTCTCTTTGCCAAAATAGCATTATTAGGCGAAAGTAAGTTACAATTCAGTACCCTATCCTAAAGCTTGCTGTTAGGAGGGAATCTGCAGCTTGCAGTGAAAGCGCTTCCAGAGGGGAGTCTAATGAGGGCAAACATTTGATGGTAGCAGCTTCCCTGTGGGAGATACTCTCTTTGCCAAAATCGCATTATTAGGCGAAAGTAAGTTACAATTCAGTACCCTATCCTAAAGCTTGCTGTTAGGAGGGAATCTGCAGCTTGCAGTGAAAGCGCTTCCAGAGGGGAGTCTAATGAGGGCAAGCATTTGATGGTAGCAGCTTCCCTGCGGGAGATATTCTCTTTGCCAAAATCGCCTTATTAGCCGCAGTTAAGTTACAATTCAGTACACTGTCGTACAGCTTGCTGTTAGGAGGGAATCTGCAGCTTGCAGTGAAAGCGCTTCCAGAGGGGAGTCTAATGAGGGCAAACATTTGATGTTAGCAGCTTCCCTGCGGGTGATACTCTCTTTGCCAAAATCGCATTATTAGGCGAAAGTAAGTTTCAATTCAGTACCCTATCCTAAAGCTTGCTGTTAGGAGGGAATCTGCAGCTTGAAGTGAAAGCGCTTCCAGAGGGGAGTCTAATGAGGGCAAACATTTGATGCTAGCAGCTTCCCTGCGGGAGATAGTCTCTTTGCTATAATCGCCTTATTAGCCGCAGTTAAGTTACAATTCAGTACCCTATCCTAAAGCTTGCTGTTAGGAGGGAATCTGCAGCTTGCAGTGAAAGCGCTTCCAGAGGGGAGTCTAATGAGGGCAAATATTTGATGGTAGCAGCTTCCCTGCGGGAGATATTCTCTTTGCCATAATCGCCTTATTAGCCGCAGTTAAGTTACAATTCAGTACCCTATCCTAAAGCTTGCTGTTAGGAGGGAATCTGCAGCTTGCAGTGAAAGTGCTTCCAGAGGGGAGTCTAATGAGGGCAAACATTTGATGGTAGCAGCTTCCCTGCGGGAGATACTCTCTTTGCCAAAATCGCATTATTAGGCGAAAGTAAGTTACAATTCAGTACCCTATCCTAAAGCTTGCTGTTAGGAGGGAATCTGCAGCTTGCAGTGAAAGCGTTCCAGAGGGGAGTCTAATGAGGGCAAAGATTTGATAGTAGCAGCTTCCCTGCGGGAGATACTCTCTTTGCCAAAATCGCATTATTAGGCGAAAGTAAGTTACAATTCAGTACCCTATCCTAAAGCTTGCTGTTAGGAGGGAATCTGCAGCTTGCAGTGAAAGCGCTTCCAGAGGGGAGTCTAATGAGGGCAAACATTTGATGGTAGCAGCTTCCCTGCGGGAGATACTCTCTTTGCCAAAATCGCATTATTAGGCGAAAGTAAGTTACAATTCAGGACCCTATACTAAAGCTTGCTGTTAGGAGGGAATCTGCAGCTTGCAGTGAAAGCGATTCCACAGGGTAGTCTAATGAGGGCAAACATTTGATGGTAGCAGCTTCCCTGCGGGAGATACTCTCTTTGCCAAAATCGCATTATTAGGCGAAAGTAAGTTACAATTCAGTACCCTATCCTAAAGCTTGCTGTTAGGAGGGAATCTGCAGCTTGAAGTGAATGCGCTTCCAGAGGGTAGTCTAACGAGGGCAAACATTTGATGGTAACAGCTTCCCTGCGGGAGACACTCTCTTTGCAAAAATCGCATTATTAGGCGAAAGTAAGTTAAAATGCAGTACCCTATCCTAAAGCTTGCTGTTAGGAGGGAATCTGAAGCTTGCAGTGAAAGCGCTTCCAGAGGGGAGTCTAATGAGGGCAAACATTTGATGGTAGCAGCTTACCTGCGGGAGATAGTCTCTTTGCCAAAATCGCATTATTAGGCGAAAGTAAGTTACAATTCAGCACCCTATCCTAAAGCTTGCTGTTAGGAGGGAATCTGCAGCTTGCAGTGAAAGCGCTTCCAGAGGGGAGTCTAATGAGGGCAAACATTTGATGGTAGCAGCTTCCCTGCGGGAGATAGTCTCTTTTCCAAAATCGCATTATTAGGCGAAAGTAAGTTACAATTCAGTACCCTATCCTAAATCTTGCTGTTAGGAGGGAATCTGCAGCTTGCAGTGAAAGCGCTTCCAGAGGGGAGTCTAATGAGGGCAAACATTTGATGGTAGCAGCTTCCCTGCGGGAGATAGTCTCTTTTCCAAAATCGCATTATTAGGCGAAAGTAAGTTACAATTCAGTACCCTATCCTAAATCTTGCTGTTAGGAGGGAATCTGCAGCTTGCAGTGAAAGCGCTTCCAGAGGGGAGTCTAATGAGGGCAAACATTTGATGGTAGCAGCTTCCCTGCGGGAGATAGTCTCTTTTCCAAAATCGCATTATTAGACGAAAGTAAGTTACAATTCAGTACACTATCCTAAAGCTTGCTGTTAGGAGGGAATCTGCAGCTTGAAGTGAATGCGCTTCCAGAGGGGAGTCTAACGAGGGCAAACATTTGATGGTAGCAGCTTCCCTGCGGGAGATACTCTCTTTGCCATAATCGCCTTATAAGCCGCAGTTAAGTTACAATTCAGTACCCTATCCTAAAGCTTGCTGTTAGGAGGGAATCTGCAGCTTGCAGTGAAAGCGCTTCCACAGGGTAGTCTAATGAGGGCAAACATTTGATGGTAGCAGCTTCCCTGCGGGAGATAGTCTCTTTTCCAAAATCGCATTATTAGGCGAAAGTAAGTTACAATTCAGTACCCTATCCTAAAGCTTGCTGTTAGGAGGGAATCTGCAGCTTGCAGTGAAAGCGCTTCCACAGGGTAGTCTAATGAGGGCAAACATTTGATGGTAGCAGCTTCCCTGCGGGAGATACTCTCTTTGCCATAATCGCCTTATAAGCCGCAGTTAAGTTACAATTCAGTACCCTATCCTAAAGCTTGCTGTTAGGAGGGAATCTGCAGCTTGCAGTGAAAGCGCTTCCACAGGGTAGTCTAATGAGGGCAAACATTTGATGGTAGCAGCTTCCCTGCGGGAGATAGTCTCTTTTCCAAAATCACATTATTAGGCGAAAGTAAGTTACAATTCAGTACCCTATCCTAAAGCTTGCTGTTAGGAGGGAATCTGCAGCTTGAAGTGAATGCGCTTCCAGAGGGTAGTCTAACGAGGGCAAACATTTGATGGTAGCAGCTTCCCTGCGGGAGATACTCTCTTTGCCATAATCGCCTTATAAGCCGCAGTTAAGTTACAATTCAGTACCCTACCCTACAGCTTGCTGTTAGGAGGGAATCTGCAGCTTGCAGTGAAAGCGCTTCCAGAGGGGAGTCTAATGAGGGCAAACATTTGATGGTAGCAGCTTCCCTGCGGGAGATACTCTCTTTGCCAAAATCGCATTATTAGGCCGCAGTTAAGTTACAATTCAGGATCCTATCCTAAAGCTTGCTGTTAGGAGGGAATCTGCAGCTTGCAGTGAAAGCGCTTCCAGAGGGGAGTCTAATGAGGGCAAATATTTGATGGTAGCAGCTTCCCTGCGGGAGATACTCTCTTTGCCAATATCGCACTATTAGGCGAAAGTAAGTTACAATTCAGTACCCTATCCTAAAGCTTGCTGTTAGGAGGGAATCTGCAGCTTGCAGTGAAAGCGCTTCCAGAGGGGAGTCTAATGAGGGCAAACATTTGATGGTAGCAGCTTCCCTGCGGGAGATACTCTCTTTGCCAAGATCGCATTATTAGGCGAAAGTAAGTTACAATTCAGTACCGTATCCTAAAGCTTGCTGTTAGGAGGGAATCTGCAGCTTGCAGTGAAAGCGATTCCACAGGGTAGTCTAATGAGGGCAAACATTTGATGGTAGCAGCTTCCCTGCGGGAGATAATCTCTTTGCCAAAATCGCATTATTAGGCGAAAGTAAGTTACAATTCAGTAACCTATCCTAAAGCTTGCTGTTAGGAGGGAATCTGCAGCTTGCAGTGAAAGCGCTTCCAGAGGGTAGTCTAACGAGGGCAAACATTTGATGGTAACAGCTTCCCTGCGGGTGATACTCTCTTTTCCAAAATCGCATTATTAGGCGAAAGTAAGTTACAATTCAGTACCTTATCCTAAAGCTTGCTGTTAGGAGGGAATCTGCAGCTTGCAGTGAAAGCGCTTCCAGATGGGAGTATAATGAAGGCAAAGATTTGATGGTAGCAGCTTCCCTGCGGGAGGTAGTCTCTTTTCCAAAATAGCATTATTAGGCGAAAGTAAGTTACAATTCAGTACCCTATCCTTAAGCTTGCTGTTAGGAGGGAATCTGCAGCTTGCAGTGAAAGCGCTTCCAGAGGGTAGTCTAACGAGGGCAAACATTTGATGGTAGCAGCTTCCCTGCAGGAGATACTCTCTTTGCCAAAATCGCATTATTAGGCGAAAGTAAGTTACAATTCAGTACCCTATCCTAAAGCTTGCTGTTAGGAGGGAATCTGCAGCTTGCAGTGAAAGCGATTCCACAGGGTAGTCTAATGAGGGCAAACATTTGATGGTAGCAGCTTCCCTGCGGGAGATAATCTCTTTGCCAAAATCGCATTATTAGGCGAAAGTAAGTTACAATTCAGTACCCTATCCTAAAGCTTGCTGTTAGGAGGGAATCTGCAGCTTGCAGTGAATGCGCTTCCAGAGGGTAGTCTAACGAGGGCAAACATTTGATGGTAGCAGCTTCCCTGCGGGTGATACTCTCTTTGCCAAAATCGCATTATTAGGCGAAAGTAAGTTACAATTCAGTACCCTATCCTAAAGCTTGCTGTTAGGAGGGAATCTGCAGCTTGCAGTGAAAGCGCTTCCAGAGGGGAGTCTAATGAGGGCAAACATTTGATGGTAGCAGCTTCCCTGCGGGAGATACTCTCTTTGCCAAAATCGCATTATTAGGCGAAAGGAAGTTACAATTCAGTACCCTAACCTAAAGTTGCTGTTAGGAGGGAATTTGCAGCTTGCAGTGAAAGCGCTTCCAGAGGGGAGTCTAACGAGGGCAAAAATTTGATGGTAGCAGCTTCCCTGCGGGAGATACTCTCTTTGCCAAAATCGCCTTATTAGCCGCAGTTAAGTTACAATTCAGTACCCTATCCTAAAGCTTGCTGTTAGGAAGGAATCTGCAGCTTGCAGTGAAAGCGCTTCCAGAGTGGAGTCTAATGAGGGCAAACATTTAATGTTAGCAGCTTCCCTGCGGGTGATACTCTCTTTGCCAAAATCGCATTATTAGGCAAAAGTAAGTTACAATTCAGGACCCTATCCTAAAGCTTGCTGTTAGGAGGGAATCTGCAGCTTGCAGTGAAAGCGCTTCCAGAGGGGAGTCTAATGAGGGCAAACATTTGATGGTAGCAGCTTCCCTGCGGGAGATACTCTCTTTGCCAAAATCGCATTATTAGGCGAAAGGAAGTTACAATTCAGTACCCTATCCTAAAGCTTGCTGTTAGGAGGGAATCTGCAGCTTGCAGTGAAAGCACTTCCAGAGGGGAGTCTAATGAGGGAAATATTTGATGGTAGCAGCTTCCCTGCGGGAGGTATTCTCTTTGCCATAATCGCCTTATTAGCCGCAGTTAAGTTACAATTCAGTACCCTATCCTAAAGCTTGCTGTTAGGAGGGAATCTGCAGCTTGCAGTGAAAGCGCTTCCAGAGGGGAGTCTAATGAGGGCAAAGATTTGATGGTAGCAGTTTCCCTGCGGGAGATACTCTCTTTGCCAAAATCGCATTATTAGGCGAAAGTAAGTTACAATTCAGTACCCTATCCTAAAGCTTGCTGTTAGGAGGGAATCTGCAGCTTGCAGTGAAAGCGCTTCCAGAGGGGAGTCTAATGAGGGCAAACATTTGATGGTAGCAGCTTCCCTGTGGGAGATACTCTCTTTGCCAAAATCGTATTATTAGGCGAAAGTAAGTTACAATTCAGTACCCTATCCTAAAGCTTGCTGTTAGGAGGGAATCTGCAGCTTGCAGTGAAAGCGCTTCCAGAGGGGAGTCTAATGAGGGCAAGCATTTGATGGTAGCAGCTTCCCTGCGGGAGATATTCTCTTGGCCAAAATCGCCTTATTAGCCGCAGTTAAGTTACAATTCAGTACACTGCCCTACAGCTTGCTGTTAGGAGGGAATCTGCAGCTTGCAGTGAAAGCGCTTCCAGAGGGGAGTCTAATGAGGGCAAATATTTGATGTTAGCAGCTTCCCTGCGGGTGATACTCTCTTTGCCAAAATCGCATTATTAGGCGAAAGTAAGTTTCAATTCAGTACCCTTTCCTAAAGATTGCTGTTAGGAGGGAATCTGCAGCTTGCAGTGAAAGCGCTTCCAGAGGGGAGTCTAATGAGGGCAAACATTTGATGGTAGCAGTTTCCCTGCGGGAGATAGTCTCTTTGCTATAATCGCCTTATTAGCCGCAGTTAAGTTACAATTCAGTACCCTATCCTAAAGCTTGCTGTTAGGAGGGAATCTGCAGCTTGCAGTGAAAGCGCTTCCAGAGGCGAGTCTAATGAGGGCAAATATTTGATGGTAGCAGCTTCCCTGCGGGAGATATTCTCTTTGCCATAATCGCCTTATTAGCCGCAGTTAAGTTACAATTCAGGACCCTATCCTAAAACTTGCTGTTAGGAGGGAATCTGCAGCTTGCAGTGAAAGCGCTTCCAGAGGGGAGTCTAATGAGGGCAAACATTTGATGGTAGCAGCTTCCCTGCGGGAGATACTCTCTTTGCCAAAATCGCATTATTAGGCGAAAGTAAGTTACAATTCAGTACCCTATCCTAAAGCTTGCTGTTAGGAGGGAATCTGCAGCTTGCAGTGAAAGCGCTTCCAGAGGGGAGTCTAATGAGGGCAAGCATTTGATGGTAGCAGCTTCCCTGCGGGAGATACTCTCTTTGCCAAAATCGCATTATTAGGCGAAAGTAAGTTACAATTCAGTACCCTATCCTAAAGCTTGCTGTTAGGAGGGAATCTGCAGCTTGCAGTGAAAGCGCTTCCAGAGGGGAGTCTAATGAGGGCAAAGATTTGATGGTAGCAGCTTCCCTGCGGGAGATAGTCTCTTTGCCAAAATCGCATTATTAGGCGAAAGTAAGTTACAATTCAGTACCCTATCCTAAAGCTTGCTGTTAGGAGGGAATCTGCAGCTTGCAGTGAAAGCGCTTCCAGAGGGGAGTCTAATGAGGGCAAATATTTGATGGTAGCAGCTTCCCTGCGGGAGATACTCTCTTTGCCAAAATCGCATTATTAGGCGAAAGTAAGTTACAATTCAGGACCCTATCCTAAAGCTTGCAGTTAGGAGGGAATCTGCAGCTTGCAGTGAAAGCGCTTCCAGAGGGGAGTCTAATGAGGGCAAACATTTGATGGTAGCAGCTTCCCTGCGGGAGATACTCTCTTTGACAAAATCGCATTATTAGGCGAAAGTAAGTTACAATTCAGGACCCTATCCTAAAGCTTGCAGTTAGGAGGGAATCTGCAGCTTGCAGTGAATGCGCTTCCAGAGGGTAGTCTAACGAGGGCAAACATTTGATGGTAGCAGCTTCCCTGCGGGAGATACTCTTTTTGCCAAAATCGCATTATTAGGCGAAAGTAAGATACAATTCAGCACCCTATCCTAAAGCTTGCTGTTAGGAGGGAATCTGCAGCTTGCAGTGAAAGCGCTTCCAGAGGGGAGTCTAATGAGAGCAAACATTTGATGGTAACAGCTTCCCTGCGGGAGATATTCTCTTTGACAAAATCACCTTATTAGACGCAGTTAAGTTACAATTCAGTACCCTATCCTAAAGCTTGCTGTTAGGAGGGAATCTGCAGCTTGCAGTGAAAGCGCTTCCAGAGGGGAGTCTAATGAGGGCAAACATTTGATGGTAGCAGCTTCCCTGCGGGAGATATTGTGTTTGCCATAATCGCCTTATTAGCCGCAGTTAAGTTACAATTCAGTACCCTATCCTAAAGCTTGCTGTTAGGAGGGAATCTGCAGCTTGCAGTGAAAGCGCTTCCAGAGGGGAGTCTAATGAGGGTAAACATTTGATGGTAGCAGCTTCCCTGCGGGAGATACTCTCTTTGCCAAAATCGCATTATTAGGCGAAAGTAAGTTACAATTCAGTACCCTAACCTAAAGTTGCTGTTAGGAGGGAATCTGCAGCTTGCAGTGAAAGCGCTTCCACAGGGTAGTCTAATGAGGGCAAACATTTGATGGTAGCAGCTTCCCTGCGGGAGATACTCTCTTTGACAAAATCGCATTATTAGGCGAAAGTAAGTTACAATTCAGGACCCTATCCTAAAGCTTGCAGTTAGGAGGGAATCTGCAGCTTGCAGTGAATGCGCTTCCAGAGGGTAGTCTAACGAGGGCAAACATTTGATGGTAGCAGCTTCCCTGCGGGAGATACTCTTTTTGCCAAAATCGCATTATTAGGCGAAAGTAAGATACAATTCAGCACCCTATCCTAAAGCTTGCTGTTAGGAGGGAATCTGCAGCTTGCAGTGAAAGCGCTTCCAGAGGGGAGTCTAATGAGAGCAAACATTTGATGGTAACAGCTTCCCTGCGGGAGATATTCTCTTTGACAAAATCACCTTATTAGACGCAGTTAAGTTACAATTCAGTACCCTATCCTAAAGCTTGCTGTTAGGAGGGAATCTGCAGCTTGCAGTGAAAGCGCTTCCAGAGGGGAGTCTAATGAGGGCAAACATTTGATGGTAGCAGCTTCCCTGCGGGAGATATTGTGTTTGCCATAATCGCCTTATTAGCCGCAGTTAAGTTACAATTCAGTACCCTATCCTAAAGCTTGCTGTTAGGAGGGAATCTGCAGCTTGCAGTGAAAGCGCTTCCAGAGGGGAGTCTAATGAGGGTAAACATTTGATGGTAGCAGCTTCCCTGCGGGAGATACTCTCTTTGCCAAAATCGCATTATTAGGCGAAAGTAAGTTACAATTCAGTACCCTAACCTAAAGTTGCTGTTAGGAGGGAATCTGCAGCTTGCAGTGAAAGCGCTTCCAGAGGGGAGCCTAACGAGGGCAAACATTTCATGGTAGCAGCTTCCCTGCGGGAGATACTCTCTTTGCCAAAATCGCCTTATTAGCCGCAGTTAAGTTACAATTCAGTACCCTATCCTAAAGCTTGCTGTTAGGAAGGAATCTGCAGCTTGAAGTGAAAGCGCTTCCAGAGTGGAGTCTAATGAGGGCAAACATTTGATATTAGCAGCTTCCCTGCGGGTGATACTCTCTTTGCCAAAATCGCATTATTAGGCAAAAGTAAGTTACAATTCAGGACCCTATCCTAAAGCGTGCTGTTAGGAGGGAATCTGCAGCTTGCAGTGAAAGCGCTTCCAGAGGGGAGTCTAATGAGGGCAAACATTTGATGGTAGCAGCTTCCCTGCGGGAGATAGTCTCTTTGCCAAAATAGCATTATTAGGCGAAAGTAAGTTACAATTCAGTACCCTATCCTAAAGCTTGCTGTTAGGAGGGAATCTGCAGCTTGCAGTGAAAGCGCTTCCAGAGGGGAGTCTAATGAGGGCAAACATTTGATGGTAGCAGCTTCCCTGCGGGAGATACTCTCTTTGCCAAAATCGCATTATTAGGCGAAAGTAAGTTACAATTCAGTACCCTATCCTAAAGCTTGCTGTTAGGAGGGAATCTGCAGCTTGCAGTGAAAGCGCTTCCAGAGGGGAGTCTAATGAGGGCAAGCATTTGATGGTAGCAGCTTCCCTGCGGGAGATATTCTCTTTGCCAAAATCGCATTATTAGCCGCAGTTAAGTTACAATTCAGTACACTGTCGTACAGCTTGCTGTTAGGAGGGAATCTGCAGCTTGCAGTGAAACCGCTTCCAGAGGGGAGTCTAATGAGGGCAAACATTTGATGTTAGCAGCTTCCCTGCGGGTGATACTCTCTTTGCCAAAATCGCATTATTAGGCGAAAGTAAGTTTCAATTCAGTACCCTATCCTAAAGCTTGCTGTTAGGAGGGAATCTGCAGCTTGAAGTGAAAGCGCTTCCAGAGGGGAGTCTAATGAGGGCAAACATTTGATGCTAGCAGCTTCCCTGCGGGAGATAGTCTCTTTGCTATAATCGCCTTATTAGCCGCAGTTAAGTTACAATTCAGTACCCTATCCTAAAGCTTGCTGTTAGGAGGGAATCTGCAGCTTGCAGTGAAAGCGCTTCCAGAGGGGAGTCTAATGAGGGCAAATATTTGATGGTAGCAGCTTACCTGCGGGAGATAGTCTCTTTGCCAAAATCGCATTATTAGGCGAAAGTAAGTTACAATTCAGTACCCTATACTAAAGCTTGCTGTTAGGAGGGAATCTGCAGCTTGCAGTGAAAGCGCTTCCAGAGGGGAGTCTAATGAGGGCAAACATTTGATGGTAGCAGCTTCCCTGCGGGAGATACTCTCTTTGCCAAAATCGCATTATTAGGCGAAAGTAAGTTACAATTCAGTACCCTATCCTAAAGCTTGCTGTTAGGAGGGAATCTGCAGCTTGCAGTGAAAGCGCTTCCAGAGGGGAGTCTAATGAGGGCAAACATTTGATGGTAGCAGCTTCCCTGCGGGAGATAGTCTCTTTTCCAAAATCGCATTATTAGGCGAAAGTAAGTTACAATTCAGTACCCTATCCTAAAGCTTGCTGTTAGGAGGGAATCTGCAGCTTGCAGTGAAAGCGCTTCCAGAGGGGAGTCTAATGAGGGCAAACATTTGATGGTAGCAGCTTCCCTGCGGGAGATACTCTCTTTGCCAAAATCGCCTTATTAGCCGCAGTTAAGTTACAATTCAGTACCCTATCCTAAAGCTTGCTGTTAGGAGGGAATCTGCAGCTTGCAGTGAAAGCGCTTCCAGAGGGGAGTCTAATGAGGGCAAACATTTGATGGTAGCAGCTTCCCTGCGGGAGATAGTCTCTTTTCCAAAATCGCATTATTAGACGAAAGTAAGTTACAATTCAGTACACTATCCTAAAGCTTGCTGTTAGGAGGGAATCTGCAGCTTGAAGTGAATGCGCTTCCAGAGGGTAGTCTAACGAGGGCAAACATTTGATGGTAGCAGCTTCCCTGCGGGAGATACTCTCTTTGCCATAATCGCCTTATAAGCCGCAGTTAAGTTACAATTCAGTACCCTACCCTACAGCTTGCTGTTAGGAGGGAATCTGCAGCTTGCAGTGAAAGCGCTTCCAGAGGGGAGTCTAATGAGGGCAAACATTTGATGGTAGCAGCTTCCCTGCGGGAGATAGTCTCTTTTCCAAAATCGCATTATTAGACGAAAGTAAGTTACAATTCAGTACACTATCCTAAAGCTTGCTGTTAGGAGGGAATCTGCAGCTTGCAGTGAAAGCGCTTCCAGAGGGGAGTCTAATGAGGGCAAACATTTGATGGTAGCAGCTTCCCTGCGGGAGATACTCTCTTTGCCAAGATCGCATTATTAGGCGAAAGTAAGTTACAATTCAGTACCGTATCCTAAAGCTTGCTGTTAGGAGGGAATCTGCAGCTTGCAGTGAAAGCGATTCCACAGGGTAGTCTAATGAGGGCAAACATTTGATGGTAGCAGCTTCCCTGCGGGAGATAATCTCTTTGCCAAAATCGCATTATTAGGCGAAAGTAAGTTACAATTCAGTAACCTATCCTAAAGCTTGCTGTTAGGAGGGAATCTGCAGCTTGCAGTAAATGCGCTTCCAGAGGGTAGTCTAACGAGGGCAAACATTTGATGGTAACAGCTTCCCTGCGGGTGATACTCTCTTTCCCAAAATCGCATTATTAGGCGAAAGTAAGTTACAATTCAGTACCTTATCCTAAAGCTTGCTGTTAGGAGGGAATCTGAAGCTTGCAGTGAAAGCGCTTCCAGAGGGGAGTGTAATGAGGGCAAACATTTGATGGTAGCAGCTTCCCTGCGGGAGAAAGTCTCTTTGCCAAAATCGCATTATTAGGCGAAAGTAAGTTACAATTCAGTACCCTATCCTAAAGCTTGCTGTTAGGAGGGAATCTGCAGCTTGCAGTGAAAGCGCTTCCAGATGGGAGTATAATGAAGGCAAAGATTTGATGGTAGCAGCTTCCCTGCGGGAGGTAGTCTCTTTTCCAAAATAGCATTATTAGGCGAAAGTAAGTTACAATTCAGTACCCTTTACTAAAGCTTGCTGTTAGGAGGGAATCTGCAGCTTGCAGTGAAAGCGCTTCCAGAGGGTAGTCTAACGAGGGCAAACATTTGATGGTAGCAGCTTCCCTGCAGGAGATACTCTCTTTGCCAAAATCGCATTATTAGGCGAAAGTAAGTTACAATTCAGTACCCTATCCTAAAGCTTGCTGTTAGGAGGGAATCTGCAGCTTGCAGTGAAAGCGATTCCACAGGGTAGTCTAATGAGGGCAAACATTTGATGGTAGCAGCTTCCCTGCGGGAGATAATCTCTTTGCCAAAATCGCATTATTAGGCGAAAGTAAGTTACAATTCAGTACCCTATCCTAAAGCTTGCTGTTAGGAGGGAATCTGCAGCTTGCAGTGAATGCGCTTCCAGAGGGTAGTCTAACGAGGGCAAACATTTGATGGTAGCAGCTTCCCTGCGGGTGATACTCTCTTTGCTAAAATCGCATTATTAGGCGAAAGTAAGTTACAATTCAGTACCCTATCCTAAAGCTTGCTGTTAGGAGGGAATCTGCAGCTTGCAGTGAAAGCGCTTCCAGAGGGGAGTCTAATGAGGGCAAACATTTGATGGTAGCAGCTTCCCTGCGGGAGATACTCTCTTTGCCAAAATCGCATTATTAGGCGAAAGTAAGTTACAATTCAGTACCCTATCCTAAAGCTTGCTGTTAGGAGGGAATCTGCAGCTTGCAGTGAAAGCGCTTCCAGAGGGGAGTCTAACGAGGGCAAACATTTGATGGTAGCAGCTTCCCTGCGGGAGATACTCTCTTTGCCAAAATCGCATTATTAGGCGAAAGTAAGTTACAATTCTGTACCCTATCCTAAAACTTGCTGTTAGGAAGGAATCTGCAGCTTGCAGTGAAAGCGCTTCCAGAGGGGAGTGTAATGAGGGCAAACCTTTGATGGTAGCAGCTTCCCTGCGGGAGATACTCTCTTTGCTAAAATAGCATTATTAGGCGAAACTAAGATACAATGCAGTACCCTATCCTAAAGCTTGCTGTTAGGAGGGAATCTGCAGCTTGCAGTGAAAGCGCTTCCAGAGGGGTGTCTAATGAGGGCAAACATTTGATGGTAGCAGCTTCCCTGCGGGAGATACTCTCTTTGCCAACATCGCATTATTAGGCGAAAGTAAGTTACCATTCAGTACCCTATCCTAAAGCTTGCTGTTAGGAGGGAATCTGCAGCTTGCAGTGAAAGCGCTTCCAGAGGGGAGTCTAATGAGGGCAAACATTTGATGGTAGCAGCTTCCCTGCGGGAGATAGTCTCCTTGCCATAATCGCATTATTAGGCGAAAGTAAGTTACAATTCAGTACCATATCCTAAAGCTTGCTGTTAGGAGGGAATCTGCAGCTTGCAGTGAAAGCGCTTCCAGAGGGGAGTCTAATGAGGGCAAACATTTGATGGTAGCAGCTTCCCTGCGGGAGATACTCTCTTTGCCAAAATCGCATTATTAGGCGAAAGGAAGTTACAATTCAGTACCCTAACCTAAAGTTGCTGTTAGGAGGGAATTTGCAGCTTGCAGTGAAAGCGCTTCCAGAGGGGAGTCTAACGAGGGCAAAAATTTGATGGTAGCAGCTTCCCTGCGGGAGATACTCTCTTTGCCAAAATCGCCTTATTAGCCGCAGTTAAGTTACAATTCAGTACCCTATCCTAAAGCTTGCTGTTAGGAAGGAATCTGCAGCTTGCAGTGAAAGCGCTTCCAGAGTGGAGTCTAATGAGGGCAAACATTTAATGTTAGCAGCTTCCCTGCGGGTGATACTCTCTTTGCCAAAATCGCATTATTAGGCGAAAGTAAGTTACAATTCAGTACCCTATCCTAAAGCTTGCTGTTAGGAGGGAATCTGCAGCTTGCAGTGAAAGCGCTTCCAGAGGGGAGTCTAATGAGGGCAAAGATTTGATGGTAGCAGTTTCCCTGCGGGAGATACTCTCTTTGCCAAAATCGCATTATTAGGCGAAAGTAAGTTACAATTCAGTACCCTATCCTAAAGCTTGCTGTTAGGAGGGAATCTGCAGCTTGCAGTGAAAGCGCTTCCAGAGGGGAGTCTAATGAGGGCAAACATTTGATGGTAGCAGCTTCCCTGTGGGAGATACTCTCTTTGCCAAAATCGCCTTATTAGCCGCAGTTAAGTTACAATTCAGTACCCTATCCTAAAGCTTGCTGTTAGGAGGGAATCTGCAGCTTGCAGTGAAAGCGCTTCCAGAGGGGAGTCTAATGAGGGCAAAGATTTGATGGTAGCAGTTTCCCTGCGGGAGATACTCTCTTTGCCAAAATCGCATTATTAGGCGAAAGTAAGTTACAATTCAGTACCCTATCCTAAAGCTTGCTGTTAGGAGGGAATCTGCAGCTTGCAGTGAAAGCGCTTCCAGAGGGGAGTCTAATGAGGGCAAACATTTGATGGTAGCAGCTTCCCTGTGGGACATAGTCTCTTTTCCAAAATCGCATTATTAGGCGAAAGTAAGTTACAATTCAGTACCCTATCCTAAAGCTTGCTGTTAGGAGGGAATCTGCAGCTTGCAGTGAAAGCGCTTCCAGAGGGGAGTCTAATGAGGGCAAGCATTTGATGGTAGCAGCTTCCCTGCGGGAGATATTCTCTTGGCCAAAATCGCCTTATTAGCCGCAGTTAAGTTACAATTCAGTACACTGTCCTACAGCTTGCTGTTAGGAGGGAATCTGCAGCTTGCAGTGAAAGCGCTTCCAGAGGGGAGTCTAATGAGGGCAAACATTTGATGGTAGCAGCTTCCCTGCGGGTGATACTCTCTTTGCCAAAATCGCATTATTAGGCGAAAGTAAGTTACAATTCAGTACCCTATCCTAAAGCTTGCTGTTAGGAGGGAATCTGCAGCTTGCAGTGAAAGCGCTTCCACAGGGAAGTCTAATGAGGGCAAACATTTGATGGTAGCAGCTTCCCTGCGGGAGAAAGTCTCTTTTCCAAAATCGCATTATTAGGCGAAAGTAAGTTACAATTCAGTACCCTATCCTAAAGCTTGCTGTTAGGAGGGAATCTGCAGCTTGCAGTGAAAGCGCTTCCAGAGGGGAGTCTAATGAGGGCAAACATTTGATGGTAACAGCTTCCCTGCGGGAGATATTCTCTTTGCCAAAATCGCCTTATTAGCCGCAGTTAAGTTACAATTCAGTACCCTATCCTAAAGCTTGCTGTTAGGAGGGAATCTGCAGCTTGCAGTGAAAGCGCATCCAGAGGGGAGTCTAATGAGGGCAAGCATTTGATGTTAGCAGCTTCCCTGCGGGAGATACTCTCTTTGCCAAAATCGCATTATTAGGCGAAAGTAAGTTACAATTCAGTACCCTATCCTAAAGCTTGCTGTTAGGAGGGAATCTGCAGCTTGCAGTGAAAGCGCTTCCAGAGGGGAGTCTAATGAGGGCAAACATTTGATGGTAGAAGCTTCCCTGCGGGAGATATTCTCTTTGCCAAATTCTCCTTATTAGCCGCAGTTAAGTTACAATTCAGTACCCTATCCTAAAGCTTGCTGTTAGGAGGGAATCTGCAGCTTGCAGTGAAAGCGCTTCCAGAGGGGAGTCTAATGAGGGCAAACATTTGATGGTAGCAGCTTCCCTGCGGGAGATACTCTCTTTGCCAAAATCGCATTATTAGGCGAAAGTAAGTTACAATTCAGGACCCTATCCTAAAGCTTGCTGTTAGGAGGGAATCTGCAGCTTGCAGTGAAAGCGATTCCACAGGGTAGTCTAATGAGGGCAAACATTTGATGGTAGCAGCTTCCCTGCGGGAGATATTCTCTTTGCCAAAATCGCCTTATTAGCCGCAGTTAAGTTACAATTCAGTACACTGTCCTACAGCTTGCTGTTAGGAGGGAATCTGCAGCTTGCAGTGAAAGCGCTTCCAGAGGGGAGTCTAATGAGGGCAAACATTTGATGGTAGCAGCTTCCCTGCGGGAGATATTCTCTTTGCCAAATTCTCCCTATAATCCTCAGTTAAGTTACAATTCAGTACCCTATCCTAAAGCTTGCTGTTAGGAGGGGATCTGCAGCTTGCAGTGAAAGCGCTTCCAGAGGGGAGTCTAATGAGGGCAAACATTTGATGGTAGCAGCTTCCCTGCGGGAGAAAGTCTCTTTGCCAAAATCGCATTATTAGGCGAAAGTAAGTTACAATTCAGTACCCTATCCTAAAGCTTGCTGTTAGGAGGGAATCTGCAGCTTGCAGTGAAAGCGCTTCCAGAGGGGAGTCTAATGAGGGCAAACATTTGATGGTAGCAGCTTCCCTGCGGGAGATACTCTCTTTGCCAAAATCGCATTATTAGGCGAAAGTAAGTTACTATTCAGTACCCTAACCTAAAGCTTGCAGTTAGGAGGGAATCTGCAGCTTGCAGTGAAAGCGCTTCCAGAGGGGAGTCTAATGAGGGCAAACATTTGATGGTAGCAGCTTCCCTGCGGGAGATAGTCTCTTTGCCATAATCGCATTATTAGGCGAAAGTAAGTTACAATTCAGTACCCTATCCTAAAGCTTGCCGTTAGGAGGGAATCTGCAGCTTGCAGTGAAAGTGCTTCCAGAGGGGAGTCTAATGAGGGCAAACATTTGATGGTAGCAGCTTCCCTGCGGGAGATACTCTCTTTGCCAAAATCGCATTATTAGGCGAAAGTAAGTTACAATTCAGTACCCTATCCTAAAGCTTGCTGTTAGGAGGGAATCTGCAGCTTGCAGTGAAAGCGATTCCACAGGGTAGTCTAATGAGGGCAAACATTTGATGGTAGCAGCTTCCCTGCGGGAGATATTCTCTTTGCCAAAATCGCCTTATTAGCCGCAGTTAAGTTACAATTCAGTACACTGTCCTACAGCTTGCTGTTAGGAGGGAATCTGCAGCTTGCAGTGAAAGCGCTTCCAGAGAGGAGTCTAATGAGGGCAAACATTTGATGTTAGCAGCTTCCCTGCGGGTGATACTCTCTTTGCCAAAATCGCATTATTAGGCGAAAGTAAGTTACAATTCAGTACCCTATCCTAAATCTTGCTGTTAGGAGGGAATCTGCAGCTTGCAGTGAAAGCGCTTCCAGAGGAGAGTCTAATGAGGGCAAATATTTGATGGTAGCAGCTTCCCTGCGGGAGATAGTCTCTTTGCCAAAATCGCATTATTAGGCGAAAGTAAGTTACAATTCAGTACCCTATCCTAAAGCTTGCTGTTAGGAGGGAATCTGCAGCTTGCAGTGAAAGCGCTTCCACAGGGTAGTCTAATGAGGGCAAACATTTGATGGTAGCAGCTTCCCTGCAGGAGATAGTCTCTTTTCCAAAATCGCATTATTAGGCGAAAGTAAGTTACAATTCAGGACCCTATCCTAAAGCTTGCTGTTAGGAGGGAATCTGCAGCTTGCAGTGAAAGCGATTCCACAGGGTAGTATAATGAGGGCAAACATTTGATGGTAGCAGCTTCCCTGCGGGAGATATTCACTTTGCCAAAATCGCCTTATTAGCCGCAGTTAAGTTACAATTCAGTATACTGTCCTACAGCTTGCTGTTAGGAGGGAATCTGCAGCTTGCAGTGAAAGCGCTTCCAGAGGGGAGTCTAATGAGGGCAAACATTTGATGGTAGCAGCTTCCCTGCGGGAGAAAGTCTCTTTGCCAAAATCGCATTATTAGGCGAAAGTAAGTTACAATTCAGTACCCTATCCTAAAGCTTGCTGTTAGGAGGGAATCTGCAGCTTGCAGTGAAAGCGCTTCCAGAGGGGAGTCTAATGAGGGCAAAGATTTGATGGTAGCAGCTTCCCTGCGGGAGATACTCTCTTTGCCAAAATCGCATTATTAGGCGAAAGTAAGTTACAATTCAGTACCCTAACCTAAAGCTTGCTGTTAGGAGGGAATCTGCAGCTTGCAGTGAAAGCGCTTCCAGAGGGGAGTCTAATGAGGGCAAACATTTGATGGTAGCAGCTTCCCTGCGGGAGATAGTCTCTTTTCCAAAATCGCATTATTAGGCGAAAGTAAGTTACAATTCAGTACCCTATCCTAAAGCTTGCTGTTAGGAGGGAATCTGCAGCTTGAAGTGAATGCGCTTCCAGAGGGGCGTCTAATGAGGGCAAATATTTGATGGTAGCAGCTTCCCTGCGGGAGATACTCTCTTTGCCAAAATCGCATTATTAGCCGCATTTAAGTTACAATTCAGTACCCTATCCTAAAGCTTGCTGTTAGGAGGGAATCTGCAGCTTGCAGTGAAAGCGCTTCCAGAGGGGAGTCTAATGAGGGCAAACATTTGATGGTAGCAGCTTCCCTGCGGGAGATAGTCTCTTTGCCAAAATCGCATTATTAGGCGAAAGTAAGTTACAATTCAGTACCCTATCCTAAAGCTTGCCGTTAGGAGGGAATCTGCAGCTTGCAGTGAAAGCGCTTCCAGAGGGGAGTCTAATGAGGGCAAACATTTGATGGTAGCAGCTTCCCTGCGGGAGATACTCTCTTTGCCAAAATCGCATTATTAGGCGAAAGTAAGTTACAATTCAGTACCCTATCCTAAAGCTTGCTGTTAGGAGGGAATCTGCAGCTTGCAGTGAAAGCGCTTCCAGAGGAGAGTCTAATGAGGGCAAATATTTGATGGTAGCAGCTTCCCTGCGGGAGATACTCTCTTTGCCAAAATCGCATTATTAGGCGAAAGTAAGTTACAATTCAGTACCCTATCCTAAAGCTTGCAGTTAGGAGGGAATCTGCAGCTTGCAGTGAAAGCGCTTCCACAGGGTAGTCTAATGAGGGCAAACATTTGATGGTAGCAGCTTCCCTGCAGGAGATAGTCTCTTTTCCAAAATCGCATTATTAGGCGAAAGTAAGTTACAATTCAGTACCCTATCCTAAAGCTTGCTGTTAGGAGGGAATCTGCAGCTTGCAGTGAAAGCGCTTCCAGAGGGGAGTCTAATGAGGGCAAACATTTGACGGTAACAGCTTCCCTGCGGGAGATATTCTCTTTTCCAAAATCGCCTTATTAGCCGCAGTTAAGTTACAATTCAGTACCCTATCCTAAAACTTGCTGTTAGGAGGGAATCTGCAGCTTGCAGTGAAAGCGCTTCCAGAGGGGAGTCTAATGAGGGCAAACATTTGATGGTAGCATCTTCCCTGCGGGAGATATTCTCTTTGCCAAATTCTCCTTATTAGCCGCAGTTAAGTTACAATTCAGTACCCTATCCTAAAGCTTGCTGTTAGGAGGGAATCTGCAGCTTGCAGTGAAAGCGCTTCCAGAGGGGAGTCTAATGAGAGCAAACATTTGATGGTAACAGCTTCCCTGCGGGAGATATTCTCTTTGACAAAATCACCTTATTAGCCGCAGTTAAGATACAATTCAGTACCCTATCCTAAAGCTTGCTGTTAGGAGGGAATCTGCAGCTTGCAGTGAAAGCGCTTCCAGAGGGGAGTCTAATGAGGGCAAACATTTGATGGTAGCAGCTTCCCTGCGGGAGATACTCTATTTGCCAAAATCGCATTATTAGGCGAAAGTAAGTTACAATTCAGTACCCTATCCTAAAGCTTGCTGTTAGGAGGGAATCTGCAGCTTGCAGTGAAAGCGCTTCCAGAGGGGAGTCTAATGAGGGCAAACATTTGATGGTAGCATCTTCCCTGCGGGAGATATTCTCTTTGCCAAATTCTCCTTATTAGCCGCAGTTAAGTTGCAATTCAGTACCCTATCCTAAAGCTTGCTGTTAGGAGGGAATCTGCAGCTTGCAGTGAAAGCGCTTCCAGAGGGGAGTCTAATGAGGGCAAACATTTGATGGTAGAAGCTTCCCTGCTGGAGATACTCTCTTTGCCAAAATCGCATTATTAGGCGAAAGTAAGTTTCAATTCAGTACCCTATCCTAAAGCTTGCTGTTAGGAGGGAATCTGCAGCTTGCAGAGAAAGCGCTTCCAGAGGGGAGTCTAATGAGGGCAAAGATTTGATGGTAGCAGATTCCCTGCGGGAGATACTCTCTTTGCCAAAATCGCATTATTAGGCGAAAGTAAGTTACAATTCAGGACCCTATCCTAAAGCTAGCAGTTAGGAGGGAATCTGCAGCTTGCAGTGAAAGCGCTTCCAGAGGGTAGTCTAATGAGGGCAAACATTTGATGGTAGCAGCTTCCCTGCGGGATATAGTCTCTTTTCCAAAATCGCCTTATTAGGCGAAAGTAAGTTACAATTCAGTACCCTATCCTAAAGCTTGCTGTTAGGAGGGAATCTGCAGCTTGAAGTGAATGCGCTTCCAGAGGGGAGTCTAATGAGGGCAAATATTTGATGGTAGCAGCTTCCCTGCGGGAGATATTCTCTTTGCCATAATCGCCTTATTTGCCGCATTTAAGATACAATTCAGTACCCTATCCTAAAGCTTGCTGTTAGGAGGGAATCTGCAGCTTGCAGTGAAAGCGCTTCCAGAGGGGAGTCTAATGAGGGCAAACATTTGATGGTAGCAGCTTCCCTGCGGGAGATATTCTCTTTGCCAAAATCGCATTATTAGGCGAAAGTAAGTTACAATTCAGTACCCTATCCTAAAGCTTGCTGTTAGGAGGGAATCTGCAGCTTGCAGTGAAAGCGCTTCCAGAGGGGAGTCTAATGAGGGCAAACATTTGATGGTAGCAGCTTCCCTGCGGGAGATACTCTCTTTGCCAAAATCGCATTATTAGGCGAAAGTAAGTTACAATTCAGGACCCTATCCTAAAGCTTGCTGTTAGGAGGGAATCTGCAGCTTGCAGTGAAAGCGATTCCACAGGGTAGTCTAATGAGGGCAAACATTTGATGGTAGCAGCTTCCCTGCGGGAGATATTCTCTTTGCCAAAATCGCCTTATTAGCCGCAGTTAAGTTACAATTCAGTACACTGTCCTACAGCTTGCTGATAGGAGGGAATCTGCAGCTTGCAGTGAAAGCGCTTCCAGAGGGGAGTCTAATGAGGGCAAACATTTGATGGTACAGCTTCCCTGCGGGTGATACTCTCTTTGCCAAAATCGCATTATTAGGCGAAAGTAAGTTACAATTCAGTACCCTATCCTAAAGCTTGCTGTTAGGAGGGAATCTGCAGCTTGCAGTGAAAGCGCTTCCACAGGGAAGTCTAATGAGGGGAAACATTTGATGGTAGCAGCTTCCCTGCGGGAGATACTCTCTTTGCCAAAATCGCATTATTAGGCGAAAGTAAGTTACAATTCAGTACCCTATCCTAAAGCTTGCTGTTAGGAGGGAATCTGCAGCTTGCAGTGAAAGCGCTTCCAGAGGGGAGTCTAATGAGGGCAAACATTTGATGGTAACAGCTTCCCTGCGGGAGATATTCTCTTTGCCAAAATCGCCTTATTAGCCGCAGTTAAGTTACAATTCAGTACCCTATCCTAAAGCTTGCTGTTAGGAGGGAATCTGCAGCTTGCAGTGAAAGCGCATCCAGAGGGGAGTCTAATGAGGGCAAGCATTTGATGGTAGCAGCTTCCCTGCGGGAGATACTCTCTTTGCCAAAATCGCATTATTAGGCGAAAGTAAGTTACAATTCAGTACCCTATCCTAAAGCTTGCTGTTAGGAGGGAATCTGCAGCTTGCAGTGAAAGCGATTCCACAGGGTAGTCTAATGAGGGCAAACATTTGATGGTAGCAGCTTCCCTGCGGGAGATATTCTCTTTGCCAAAATCGCCTTATTCGCCGCTGTTAAGTTACAATTCAGTACACTGTCCTACAGCTTGCTGTTAGGAGGGAATCTGCAGCTTGCAGTGAAAGCGCTTCCAGAGGGGAGTCTAATGAGGGCAAACATTTGATGGTAGCAGCTTCCCTGCGGGAGATATTCTCTTTGCCAAATTCTCCTTATTAGCCGCAGTTAAGTTACAATTCAGTACCCTATCCTAAAGCTTGCTGTTAGGAGGGAATCTGCAGCTTGCAGTGAAAGCGCTTCCAGAGGGGAGTCTAATGAGGGCAAACATTTGATGGTAGCAGCTTCCCTGCGGGAGAAAGTCTCTTTGCCAAAATCGCATTATTAGGCGAAAGTAAGTTACAATTCAGTACCCTATCCTAAAGCTTGCTGTTAGGAGGGAATCTGCAGCTTGCAGTGAAAGCGCTTCCAGAGGGGAGTCTAATGAGGGCAAACATTTGATGGTAGCAGCTTCCCTGCGGGAGATACTCTCTTTGCCAAAATCGCATTATTAGGCGAAAGTAAGTTACAATTCAGGACCCTATCCTAAAGCTTGCAGTTAGGAGGGAATCTGCAGCTTGCAGTGAAAGCGCTTCCACAGGGGAGTCTAATGAGGGCAAACATTTGATGGTAGCAGCTTCCCTGCGGGAGATAGTCTCTTTTCCAAAATCGCATTATTAGGCGAAAGTAAGTTACAATTCAGTACCCTATCCTAAAGCTTGCTGTTAGGAGGGAATCTGCAGCTTGCAGTGAAAGTGCTTCCAGAGGGGAGTCTAATGAGGGCAAACATTTGATGGTAGCAGCTTCCCTGCCGGAGATACTCTCTTTGCCAAAATCGCATTATTAGGCGAAAGTAAGTTACAGTTCAGTACCCTATCCTAAAGCTTGCTGTTAGGAGGGAATCTGCAGCTTGCAGTGAAAGCGCTTCCAGAGGGGAGTCTAATGAGGGCAAACATTTGATGGTAGCAGCTTCCCTGCGGGAGATACTCTCTTTGCCAAAATCGCATTATTAGGCGAAAGTAAGTTACAATTCAGGACCCTATCCTAAAGCTTGCTGTTAGGAGGGAATCTGCAGCTTGCAGTGAAAGCGCTTCCACAGGGTAGTCTAATGAGGGCAAACATTTGATGGTAGCAGCTTCCCTGCGGGAGATAGTCTCTTTTCCAAAATCGCATTATTAGGCGAAAGTAAGTTACAATTCAGTACCCTATCCTAAAGCTTGCTGTTAGGAGGGAATCTGCAGCTTGCAGTGAAAGCGCTTCCAGAGGGTAGTCTAACGAGGGCAAACATTTGATGGTAACAGCTTCCCTGCGGGAGATACTCTCTTTTCCAAAATCGCATTATTAGGCGAAAGTAATTTACAATTCAGGACCCTATCCTAAAGCTTGCTGTTAGGAGGGAATCTGCAGCTTGCAGTGAAAGCGCTTCCAGAGGGGAGTCTAATGAGGGCAAAGATTTGATGGTAGCAGCTTCCCTGCGGGAGATAGTCTCTTTGCCAAAATCGCATTATTAGGCGAAAGTAAGATACAATTCAGTACCGTATCCTAAAGCTTGCTGTTAGGAGGGAATCTGCAGCTTGCAGTGAAAGCGCTTCCAGAGGGGAGTCTAATGAGGGCAAACATTTGATGGTAGCAGCTTCCCTGCGGGAGAAAGTCTCTTTGCTAAAATCGCATTATTAGGCGAAAGTAAGTTACAATTCAGTACCCTATCCTAAAGCTTGCTGTTAGGAGGGAATCTGCAGCTTGAAGTGAATGCGCTTCCAGAGGGTAGTCTAACGAGGGCAAACATTTGATGGTAACAGCTTCCCTGCGGGAGATACTCTCTTTGCCAAAATCGCATTATTAGGCGAAAGTAAGTTACAATTCAGTACCCTATCCTAAAGCTTGCTGTTAGGAGGGAATCTGCAGCTTGCAGTGAAAGCGCTTCCAGAGGGGAGTCTAATGAGGGCAAACATTTGATGGTAGCAGCTTCCCTGCGGGAGATCCTCTCTTTTCAAAATCGCATTATTAGTCGAAATTAAGTTACAATTCAGTACCCTATCCTAAAGCTTGCTGTTAGGAGGGAATCTGCAGCTTGCAGTGAAAGCGCTTCCAGAGAGGAGTATAATGAGGGCAAACATTTGATGGTAGAAGCTTCCCTGCGGGAGATACTCTCTTTGCCAAAATCGCCTTATTAGCCGCAGTTAAGTTACAATTCAGTACCCTATCCTAAAGCTTGCTGTTAGGAGGGAATCTGCAGCTTGCAGTGAAAGCGCTTCCAGAGGGGAGTGTAATGAGGGCAAACCTTTGATGGTAGCAGCTTAGCTGCGGGAGATCCTCTCTTTGCTAAAATAGCATTATTAGGCGAAACTAAGATACAATGCAGTACCCTATCCTAAAGCTTGCTGTTAGGAGGGAATCTGCAGCTTGCAGTGAAAGCGCTTCCAGAGGGTAGTCTAATGAGGGCAAACATTTGATGGTAGCAGCTTCCCTGCGGGAGATAGTCTCCTTGCCATAATCGCATTATTAGGCGAAAGTAAGTTACAATTCAGTACCATATCCTAAAGCTTGCTGTTAGGAGGGAATCTGCAGCTTGAAGTGAATGCGCTTCCAGAGGGTAGTCTAACGAGGGCAAACATTTGATGGTAGCAGCTTCCCTGCGGGAGATACTCTCTTTGCCAAAATCGCTTTATTAGGCGAAAGTAAGTTACAATTCAGTACCCTATCCTAAAGCTTGCTGTTAGGAGGGAATCTGCAGCTTGCAGTGAAAGCGCTTCCAGAGGGGAGTCTAATGAGGGCAAACATTTGATGGTAGCAGCTTCCCTGCGGGAGATACTCTCTTTGCCACAATCGCATTATTAGGCGAATGTAAGTTACAATTTAGTACCCTAACCTAAAGTTGCTGTTAGGAGGGAATCTGCAGCTTGCAGTGAAAGCGCTTCCAGAGGGGAGTCTAACGAGGGCAAAAATTTGATGGTAGCAGCTTCCCTGCGGGAGATAACTCTCTTTGCCAAAATCGCCTTATTAGCCGCAGTTAAGTTACAATTCAGTACCCTGTCCTAGAGCTTGCTGTTAGGAAGGAATCTGCAGCTTGCAGTGAAAGCGCTTCCAGAGGGGAGTGTAATGAGGGCAAACCTTTGATGGTAGCAGCTTCCCTGCGGGAGATCCTCTCTTTGCTAAAATAGCATTATTAGGCGAAACTAAGATACAATGCAGTACCCTATCCTAAAGCTTGCTGTTAGGAGGGAATCTGCAGCTTGCAGTGAAAGCGCTTCCAGAGGGGAGTCTAATGAGGGCAAACATTTGATGGTAGCAGCTTCCCTGCGGGAGATACTCTCTTTGCCAAAATCGCATTATTAGGCGAAAGTAAGTTACCATTCAGTACCCTATCCTAAAGCTTGCAGTTAGGAGGGAATCTGCAGCTTGCAGTGAAAGCGCTTCCAGAGGGGAGTCTAATGAGGGCAAACGTTTGATGGTAACAGCTTCCCTGCGGGAGATATACTCTTTGCCAAAATCGCATTATTAGGCGAAAGTAAGTTACAATTCAGTACCCTATCCTAAATCTTGCTGTTAGGTGGGAATCTGCCGCTTGCAGTGAAAGCGCTTCCAGAGGGGAGTGTAATGAGGGCAAGCATTAGATGGTAACAGCTTCCCTGCGGGAGATATTCTCTTTTCCAAAATCGCATTATTAGGCGAAAGTAAGTTACAATTCAGTACCCTATCCTAAAGCTTGCTGTTAGGAGGGAATCTGCAGCTTGCAGTGAAAGCGCTTCCAGAGGGGAGTCTAATGAGGGCAAATATTTGATGGTAGCAGCTTCCCTGCGGGAGATACTCTCTTTGCCAAAATCGCATTATTAGGCGAAAGTAAGTTACAATTCAGTACCCTATGCTAAAGCTTGCTGTTAGGAGGGAATCTGCAGCTTGCAGTGAAAGCGCTTCCAGAGGGGAGTCTAATGAGGGCAAACATTTGATGGTAGCAGTTTCTCTGCGGGAGATACTCTCTTTGCCAAAATCGCATTATTAGGCGAAAGTAAGATACAATTCAGTACCCTATCCTAAAGCTTGCTGTTAGGAGGGAATCTGCAGCTTGCAGTGAAAGCGCTTCCAGAGGGGAGTCTAATGAGGGCAAATATTTGATGGTAGCAGCTTCCCTGCGGGAGATACTCTCTTTGCAAAAATCGCCTTATTAGCCGCAGTTAAGTTACAATTCTGTACCCTATCCTAAAGCTTGCTGTTAGGAGGGAATCTACAGCTTGCAGTGAAAGCGCTTCCAGAGGGGAGTCTAATGAGGGCAAACATTTGATGGTAGCAGCTTCCCTGCGGGATATATTCTGTTTGCCATAATCGCCTTATTAGCCGCAGTTAAGTAACAATTCAGTACCATTTCCTAAAGCTTGCTGTTAGGAGGGAATCTGCAGCTTGCAGTGAAAGCACTTCCAGAGGGGAGTCTAATGAGGGCAAACATTTGATGGTAGCAGCTTCCCTGCGGGAGATACTCTCTTTGCCAAAATCGCATTATTAGGCGAAAGTAAGTTACAATTCAGTTCCCTATCCTAAAGCTTGCTGTTAGGAGGGAATCTGAAGCTTGCAGTGAAAGCGCTTCCAGAGGGGAGTCTAACGAGGGCAAAAATTTGATGGTAGCAGCTTCCCTGCGGGAGATACTCTCTTTGCCAAAATCGCCTTATTAGCCGCAGTTAAGTTACAATTCAGTACCCTATCCTAAAGCTTGCTGTTAGGAAGGAATCTGCAGCTTGCAGTGAAAGCGCTTCCAGAGTGGAGTCTAATGAGGGCAAACATTTGATGTTAGCAGCTTCCCTGCGGGTGATACTCTCTTTGCCAAAATCGCATTATTAGGCAAAAGTAAGTTACAATTCAGGACCCTATCCTAAAGCTTGCTGTTAGGAGGGAATCTGCAGCTTGCAGTGAAAGCGCTTCCAGAGGGGAGTCTAATGAGGGCAAACATTTGATGGTAGCAGCTTCCCTGCGGGAGATACTCTCTTTGCCAAAATCGCATTATTAGCCGCAGTTAAGTTACAATTCAGTACCCTATCCTAAAGCTTGCTGTTAGGAGGGAATCTGCAGCTTGCAGTGAAAGCGCTTCCAGAGGGGAGTCTAATGAGGGCAAACATTTGATGGTAGCAGCTTCCCTGCGGGAGATACTCTCTTTGCCAAAATCGCAGTATTAGGCGAAAGTAAGATACAATTCAGTACCCTATCCTAAAGCTTGCTGTTAGGAGGGAATCTGCAGCTTGCAGTGAAAGCGCTTCCAGAGGGGAGTCTAATGAGGGCAAACATTTGATGGTAGCAGCTTCCCTGCGGGAGATACTCTCTTTGCCAAAATCGCCTTATTAGCCGCAGTTAAGTTACAATTCAGTACACTGTCCTACAGCTTGCTGTTAGGAGGGAATCTGCAGCTTGCAGTGAAAGCGCTTCCAGAGGGGAGTCTAACGAGGGCAAACATTTGATGGTAGCAGCTTCCCTGCGGGTGATACTTTCTTTGCCAAAATCGCATTATTAGGTGAAAGTAAGTTTCAATTCAGTACCCTATCCTAAAGCTTGCTGTTAGGAGGGAATCTGCAGCTTGCAGTGAAAGCGCTTCCAGAGGGGAGTCTAATGAGGGCAAACATTTGATGGTAGCAGCTTCCCTGCGGGAGATATTCTCTATGCTATAATCGCCTTATTAGCCGCAGTTAAGTTACAATTCAGTACCCTATCCTAAAGCTTGCTGTTAGGAGGGAATCTGCAGCTTGCAGTGAAAGCGCTTCCAGAGGGGAGTCTAATGAGGGCAAATATTTGATGGTAGCAACTTCCCTGCGGGAGATATTCTCTTTGCCATAATCGCCTTATTAGCCGCAGTTAAGTTACAATTCAGTACCCTATCCTAAAGCTTGCTGTTAGGAGGGAATCTGCAGCTTGCAGTGAAAGCGCTTCCAGAGGGGAGTCTAAGGAGGGCAAACATTTGATGGTAGCAGCTTCCCTGCGGGAGATACTCTCTTTGCCAAAATCGCATTATTAGGCGAAAGTAAGTTACAATTCAGTACCCTATCCTAAAGCTTGCTGTTAGGAGGGAATCTGCAGCTTGCAGTGAAAGCGCTTCCAGAGGGGAGTCTAATGAGGGCAAACATTTGATGGTAGCAGCTTCCCTGCGGGAGAAAGTCTCTTTGCTAAAATCGCATTATTAGGCGAAAGTACGTTACAATTCAGTACCGTTTCCTAAAGATTGCTGTTAGGAGGGAATCTGCAGCTTGCAGTGAAAGCGCTTCCAGAGGGGAGTCTAATGAGGGCAAAGATTTGATGGTAGCAGCTTCCCTGCGGGAGATACTCTCTTTGCCAAAATCGCATTATTAGGCGAAAGTAAGTTACAATTCAGGACCCTATCCTAAAGCTTGCAGTTAGGAGGGAATCTGCAGCTTGCAGTGAAAGCGCTTCCACAGGGTAGTCTAATGAGGGCAAACATTTGATGGTAGCAGCTTCCCTGCGGGAGATAGTCTCTTTTCCAAAATCGCATTATTAGGCGAAAGTAAGTTACAATTCAGTACCCTATCCTAAAACTTGCTGTTAGGAGGGAATCTGCAGCTTGAAGTGAATGCGCTTCCAGAGGGTAGTCTAACGAGGGCAAACATTTGATGGTAGCAGCTTCCCTGCGGGAGATACTCTTTTTGCCAAAATCGCATTATTAGGCGAAAGTAAGTTACAATTCAGTACCCTATCCTAAAGCTTGCTGTTAGGAGGGAATCTGCAGCTTGCAGTGAAAGCGCTTCCAGAGGGGAGTCTAATGAGGGCAAACATTTGATGGTAGCAGCTTCCCTGCGGGAGATATTCTCTTTGCCAAAATCGCCTTATTAGCCGCAGTTAAGTTACAATTCAGTACCCTATCCTAAAGCTTGCTGTTAGGAGGGAATCTGCAGCTTGCAGTGAAAGCGCTTCCAGAGGGGAGTCTAATGAGGGCAAACATTTGATGGTAGCAGCTTCCCTGCGGGAGATACTCTCTTTGCCAAAATCGCATTATTAGGCGAAAGTAAGTTACAATTCAGGACCCTATCCTAAAGCTTGCAGTTAGGAGGGAATCTGCAGCTTGAAGTGAATGCGCTTCCAGAGGGTAGTCTAACGAGGGCAAACATTTGATGGTAGCAGCTTCCCTGCGGGAGATATTCTCTTTGCCATAATCGCCTTATTAGCCGCAGTTAAGTTACAATTCAGTACCCTATCCTAAAGCTTGCTGTTAGGAGGGAATCTGCAGCTTGCAGTGAAAGCGCTTCCAGAGGGGAGTCTAATGAGGGCAAAGATTTGATGGTAGCAGCTTCCCTGCGGGAGATATTCTCTTTGCCAAAATCTCCTTATTAGCCGCAGTTAAGTTACAATTCAGTACCCTATCCTAAAGCTTGCTGTTAGGAGGGAATCTGCAGCTTGCAGTGAAAGCCCTTCCAGAGGGGAGTCTAATGAGGGCAAACATTTGATGGTAGCAGCTTCCCTGCCGGAGATACTCTCTTTGCCAAAATCGCATTATTAGGCGAAAGTACGTTACAATTCAGTACCCTATCCTAAAGCTTGCAATTAGGAGGGAATCTGCAGCTTGCAGTGAAAGCGCTTCCAGAGGGGAGTCTAATGAGGGCAAAGATTTGATGGTAGCAGCTTCCCTGCGGGAGATACTCTCTTTGCCAAAATCGCATTATTAGGCGAAAGTAAGTTACAATTGAGGACCCTATCCTAAAGCTTGCAGTTAGGAGGGAATCTGCAGCTTGCAGTGAAAGCGCTTCCACAGGGTAGTCTAATGAGGGCAAACATTTGATGGTAGCAGCTTCCCTGCGGGAGATAGTCTCTTTGCCAAAATCGCATTATTAGGCGAAAGTAAGTTACAATTCAGTACCCTATCCTAAAGCTTGCTGTTAGGAGGGAATCTGCAGCTTGCAGTGAAAGCGCTTCCAGAGGGGAGTCTAATGAGGGCAAGCATTTGATGGTAGCAGCTTCCCTGCGGGAGATACTCTCTTTGCCAAAATCGCATTATTAGGCGAAAGTAAGTTACAATTCAGGACCCTATCCTAAAGCTTGCAGTTAGGAGGGAATCTGCAGCTTGCAGTGAAAGCGCTTCCACAGGGTAGTCTAATGAGGGCAAACATTTGATGGTAGCAGCTTCCCTGCGGGAGATAGTCTCTTTGCCAAAATCGCATTATTAGGCGAAAGTAAGTTACAATTCAGTACCCTATCCTAAAGCTTGCTGTTAGGAGGGAATCTGCAGCTTGAAGTGAATGCGCTTCCAGAGGGGAGCCTAATGAGGGCAAATATTTGATGGTAGCAGCTTCCCTGCGGGAGATAGTCTCTTTGCCAAAATCGCATTATTAGGCGAAAGTAAGTTACAATTCAGTACCCTAACCTAAAGCTTGCTGTTAGGAGGGAATCTGCAGCTTGAAGTGAATGCGCTTCCAGAGGGGAGCCTAATGAGGGCAAATATTTGATGGTAGCAGCTTCCCTGCGGGATATATTCTCTTTGTCATAATCGCCTTATAAGCCGCATTTAAGTTACAATTCAGTACCCTATCCTAAAGCTTGCTGTTAGGAGGGAATCTGCAGCTTGCAGTGAAAGCGCTTCCAGAGGGGAGTCTAATGAGGGCAAACATTTGATGGTAGCAGCTTCCCTGCGGGAGATACTCTCTTTGCCAAAATCGCATTATTAGGCGAAAGTAAGTTACAATTCAGTACCCTATCCTAAAGCTTGCTGTTAGGAGGGAATCTGCAGCTTGCAGTGAAAGCGCTTCCAGAGTGGAGTCTAATGAGGGCAAACATTTGATGGTAGCAACTTCCCTGCGGGAGATACTCTCTTTGCCAAAATCGCATTATTAGGCGAAAGTAAGTTACAATTCAGGACCCTATCCTAAAGCTTGCTGTTAGGAGGGAATCTGCAGCTTGCAGTGAAAGCGCTTCCAGAGGGGAGTCTAATGAGGGCAAACATTTGATGGTAACAGCTTCCCTGCGGGAGATATTCTCTTTGCCAAAATCGCCTTATTAGCCGCAGTTAAGTTACAATTCAGTACCCTATCCTAAAGCTTGCTGTTAGGAGGGAATCTGCAGCTTGCAGTGAAAGCGCTTCCAGAGGGGAGTCTAATGAGGGCAAGCATTTGATGGTAGCAGCTTCCCTGCGGGAGATACTCTCTTTGCCAAAATCGCATTATTAGGCGAAAGTAAGTTACTATTCAGTACCCTATCCTAAAGCTTGCTGTTAGGAGGGAATCTGCAGCTTGCAGTGAAAGCGCTTCCAGAGGGGAGTCTAATGAGGGCAAACATTTGATGGTAGCAGCTTCCCTGCGGGAGATACTCTCTTTGCCAAAATCGCATTATTAGGCGAAAGTAAGATACAATTCAGTACCCTATCCTAAAGCTTGCTGTTAGGAGGGAATCTGCAGCTTGCAGTGAAAGCGCTTCCAGAGTGGAGTCTAATGAGGGCAAAGATTTGATGGTAGCAGCTTCCCTGCGGGAGATACTCTCTTTGCCAAAATCGCATTATTAGGCGAAAGTAAGTTTCAATTCAGTACCCTATCCTAAAGCTTGCAGTTAGGAGGGAATCTGCAGCTTGCAGTGAAAGCGCTTCCACAGGGTAGTCTAATGAGGGCAAACATTTGATGGTAGCAGCTTCCCTGCGGGAGATACTCTCTTTGCCAAAATCGCATTATTAGGCGAAAGTAAGTTACAATTCAGTACCCTATCCTAAAGCTTGCTGTTAGGAGGGAATCTGCAGCTTGAAGTGAATGCGCTTCCAGAGGGGAGTCTAATGAGGGCAAAGATTTGATGGTAGCAGCTTCCCTGCGGGAGATATTCTCTTTGCCATAATCACCTTATTATTCGCATTTAAGTTACAATTCAGTACCCTATCCTAAAGCTTGCTGTTAGGAGGGAATCTGCAGCTTGCAGTGAAAGCGCTTCCAGAGGGGAGTCTAATGAGGGCAAACATTTGATGATAGCAGCTTCCCTGCGGGAGATACTCTCTTTGCCAAAATCGCATTATTAGGCGAAAGTAAGTTACAATTCAGTACCCTATCCTAAAGCTTGCTGTTAGGAGGGAATCTGCAGCTTGCAGTGAAAGCGCTTCCAGAGGGGAGTCTAATGAGGGCAAGCATTTGATGGTAGCAGCTTCCCTGCGGGAGATATTCTCTTTGCCAAAATCGCCTTATTAGCCGCAGTTAAGTTACAATTCAGTACACTGTCCTACAGCTTGCTGTTAGGAGGGAATCTGCAGCTTGCAGTGAAAGCGCTTCCAGAGGGGAGTCTAATGAGGGCAAACATTTGATGTTAGCAGCTTCCCTGCGGGTGATACTCTCTTTGCCAAAATCGCATTATTAGGCGAAAGTAAGTTTCAATTCAGTACCCTATCCTAAAGCTTGCAGTTAGGAGGGAATCTGCAGCTTGCAGTGAAAGCGCTTCCACAGGGGAGTCTAATGAGGGCAAACATTTGATGGTAGCAGCTTCCCTGCGGGTGATACTCTCTTTGCCAAATCGCATTATTAGGCGAAAGTAAGTTACAATTCAGTACCCTATCCTAAAGCTTGCTGTTAGGAGGGAATCTGCAGCTTGCAGTGAAAGCGCTTCCAGAAGGGAGTCTAATGAGGGCAAACATTTGATGGTAGCAGCTTCCCTGCGGGAGATACTCTCTTTGCCAAAATCGCATTATTAGGCGAAAGTAAGTTACAATTCAGTACCCTATCCTAAAGCTTGCTGTTAGGAGGGAATCTGCAGCTTGCAGTGAAAGCGCTTCCAGAGGGGAGTCTAATGAGGGCAAACATTTGATGGTAGCAGCTTCCCTGCGGGAGATAGTCTCTTTGCCAGAATCGCATTATTAGGCGAAAGTACGTTACCATTCAGTACCCTTTCCTAAAGATTGCTGTTAGGAGGGAATCTGCAGCTTGCAGTGAAAGCGCTTCCAGAGGGGAGTCTAATGAGGGCAAACATTTGATGGTAGCAGCTTCCCTGCGGGAGAAAGTCTCTTTGCTAAAATCGCATTATTAAGCGAAAGTACGTTACAATTCAGTACCCTTTCCTAAAGATTGCTGTTAGGAGGGAATCTGCAGCTTGCAGTGAAAGCGCCTACAGAGGGGAGTCTAATGAGGGCAAACATTTGATGGTAGCAGCTTCCCTGCGGGAGATACTCTCTTTGCCAAAATCGCATTATTAGGCGAAAGTAAGTTACAATTCAGTACCCTATCCTAAAGCTTGCTGTTAGGAGGGAATCTGCAGCTTGCAGTGAAAGCGCTTCCAGAGGGGAGTCTAATGAGGGCAAAGATTTGATGGTAGCAGCTTCCCTGCGGGAGATACTCTCTTTGCCAAAATCGCATTATTAGGCGAAAGTAAGTTACAATTCAGGACCCTATCCTAAAGCTTGCTGTTAGGAGGGAATCTGCAGCTTGCAGTGAAAGCGCTTCCACAGGGTAGTATAATGAGGGCAAACATTTGATGGTAGCAGCTTCCCTGCGGGAGATAGTCTCTTTTCCAAAATCGCATTAATAGGCGAAAGTAAGTTACAATTCAGTACCCTATCCTAAAGCTTGCTGTTAGGAGGGAATCTGCAGCTTGAAGTGAATGCGCTTCCAGAGGGTAGTCTAACGAGGGCAAACATTTGATGGTAGCAGCTTCCCTGCGGGAGATACTCTTTTTGCCAAAATCGCATTATTAGGCGAAAGTAAGTTACAATTCAGTACCCTATCCTAAAGCTTGCTGTTAGGAGGGAATCTGCAGCTTGCAGTGAAAGCGCTTCCAGAGGGGAGTCTAATGAGGGCAAAGATTTGATGGTAGCAGCTTCCCTGCGGGAGATAGTCTCTTTGCCAAAATCGCATTATTAGGCGAAAGTAAGATACAATTCAGTACCGTATCCTAAAGCTTGCTGTTAGGAGGGAATCTGCAGCTTGCAGTGAAAGCGCTTCCAGAGGGGAGTCTAATGAGGGCAAAGATTTGATGGTAGCAGCTTCCCTGCGGGAGATAGTCTCTTTGCCAAAATCGCATTATTAGGCGAAAGTAAGTTACAATTCAGTACCCTATCCTAAAGCTTGCTGTTAGGAGGGAATCTGCAGCTTGCAGTGAAAGCGCTTCCAGAGGGGAGTCTAATGAGGGCAAAGATTTGATGGTAGCAGCTTCCCTGCGGGAGATAGTCTCTTTGCCAAAATCGCATTATTAGGCGAAAGTAAGATACAATTCAGTACCCTTTCCTAAAGATTGCTGTTAGGAGGGAATCTGCAGCTTGCAGTGAAAGCGCTTCCAGAGGGGAGTCTAATGAGGGCAAACATTTGATGGTAGCAGCTTCCCTGCGGGAGATACTCTCTTTGCCAAAATCGCATTATTAGCCGCAGTTAAGTTACAATTCAGTACCCTATCCTAAAGCTTGCTGTTTAGGAGGGAATCTGCAGCTTGCAGTGAAAGCGCTTCCAGAGGGGAGTCTAATGAGGGCAAACATTTGATGGTAGCAGCTTCCCTGCGGGAGATACTCTCTTTGCCAAAATCGCATTATTAGGCGAAAGTAAGTTACAATTCAGTACCCTATCCTAAAGCTTGCTGTTAGGAGGGAATCTGCAGCTTGCAGTGAAAGCGCTTCCAGAGGGGAGTCTAATGAGGGCAAACATTTGATGGTAGCAGCTTCCCTGCGGGAGATACTCTCTTTGCCATAATCGCATTATTAGGCGAAAGTAAGTTACAATTCAGGACCCTATCCTAAAGCTTGCAGTTAGGAGGGAATCTGCAGCTTGCAGTGAAAGCGCTTCCACAGGGTAGTCTAATGAGGGCAAACATTTGATGGTAGCAGCTTCCCTGCGGGAGATAGTCTCTTTTCCAAAATCGCATTATTAGGCGAAAGTAAGTTACAATTCAGTACCCTATCCTAAAGCTTGCTGTTAGGAGGGAATCTGCAGCTTGAAGTGAATGCGCTTCCAGAGGGGAGTCTAATGAGGGCAAGCATTTGATGGCAGCAGCTTCCCTGCGGGAGATATTCTCTTTGCCATAATCGCCTTATTAGCCGCAGTTAAGTTACAATTCAGTACCCTATCCTAAAGCTTGCTGTTAGGAGGGAATCTGCAGCTTGCAGTGAAAGCGCTTCCAGAGGGGAGTCTAATGAGGGCAAACATTTGATGGTAGCAGCTTCCCTGCGGGAGAAAGTCTCTTTGCTAAAATCGCATTAATAGGCGAAAGTACGTTACAATTCAGTACCCTTTCCTAAAGATTGCTGTTAGGAGGGAATCTGCAGCTTGCAGTGAAAGCGCTTCCAGAGGGGAGTCTAATGAGGGCAAATATTTGATGGTAGCAGCTTCCCTGCGGGAGATACTCTCTTTGCCAAAATCGCATTATTAGGCGAAAGTAAGTTACAATTCAGTACCCTATCCTAAAGCTTGCTGTTAGGAGGGAATCTGCAGCTTGCAGTGAAAGCGCTTCCAGAGGGGAGTCTAATGAGGGCAAAGATTTGATGGTAGCAGCTTCCCTGCGGGAGATATTCTCATTGCCAAAATCGCATTATTAGGCGAAAGTAAGTTACAATTCAGTACCCTTTCCTAAAGATTGCTGTTAGGAGGGAATCTGCAGCTTGCAGTGAAAGCGCTTCCAGAGGGGAGTCTAATGAGGGCAAACATTTGATGGTAGCAGCTTCCCTGCGGGAGATACTCTCTTTGCCAAGATCGCATTATTAGGCGAAAGTAAGTTACAATTCAGTACCCTATCCTAAAGCTTGCTGTTAGGAGGGAATCTGCAGCTTGCAGTGAAAGCGCTTCCAGAGGGGAGTCTAATGAGGGCAAACATTTGATGGTAGCAGCTTCCCTGCGGGAGATACTCTCTTTGCCAAAATCGCATTATTAGGCGAAAGTAAGTTACAATTCAGGACCCTATCCTAAAGCTTGCAGTTAGGAGGGAATCTGCAGCTTGCAGTGAAAGCGCTTCCACAGGGTAGTCTAATGAGGGCAAACATTTGATGGTAGCAGCTTCCCTGCGGGAGATAGTCTCTTTTCCAAAATCGCATTATTAGGCGAAAGTAAGTTACAATTCAGTACCCTATCCTAAAGCTTGCTGTTAGGAGGGAATCTGCAGCTTGAAGTGAATGCGCTTCCAGAGGGGAGTCTAATGAGGGCAAGCATTTGATGGTAGCAGCTTCCCTGCGGGAGATATTCTCTTTGCCATAATCGCCTTATTAGCCGCAGTTAAGTTACAATTCAGTACCCTATCCTAAAGCTTGCTGTTAGGAGGGAATCTGCAGCTTGCAGTGAAAGCGCTTCCAGAGGGGAGTCTAATGAGGGCAAATATTTGATGGTAGCAGCTTCCCTGCGGGAGATACTCTCTTTGCCAAAATCGCATTATTAGGCGAAAGTAAGTTACAATTCAGTACCCTATCCTAAAGCTTGCTGTTAGGAGGGAATCTGCAGCTTGCAGTGAAAGCGCTTCCAGAGGGGAGTCTAATGAGGGCAAAGATTTGATTGTAGCAGCTTCCCTGCGAGAGATACTCTCTTTGCCAAAATCGCATTATTAGGCGAAAGTAAGTTACAATTCAGTACCCTTTCCTAAAGATTGCTGTTAGGAGGGAATCTGCAGCTTGCAGTGAAAGCGCTTCCAGAGGGGAGTCTAATGAGGGCAAACATTTGATGGTAGCAGCTTCCCTGCGGGAGATAGTCTCTTTGCCAAAATCGCATTATTAGGCGAAAGTACGTTACCATTCAGTACACTTTCCTAAAGATTGCTGTTAGGAGGGAATCTGCAGCTTGCAGTGAAAGCGCTTCCAGAGGGGAGTCTAATGAGGGCAAACATTTGATGGTAGCAGCTTCCCTGCGGGAGAAAGTCTCTTTGCTATAATCGCATTATTAGGCGAAAGTACGTTACAATTCAGTACACTTTCCTAAAGATTGCTGTTAGGAGGGAATCTGCAGCTTGCAGTGAAAGCGCTTCCAGAGGGGAGTCTAATGAGGGCAAAGATTTGATGGTAGCAGCTTCCCTGCGGGAGATACTCTCTTTGCCAAAATCGCATTATTAGGCGAAAGTAAGTTACAATTGAGGACCCTATCCTAAAGCTTGCAGTTAGGAGGGAATCTGCAGCTTGCAGTGAAAGCGCTTCCACAGGGTAGTCTAATGAGGGCAAACATTTGATGGTAGCAGCTTCCCTGCGGGAGATAGTCTCTTTTCCTAAATCGCATTGTTAGGCGAAAGTAAGTTACAATTCAGTACCCTATCCTAAAGCTTGCTGTTAGGAGGGAATCTGCAGCTTGAAGTGAATGCGCTTCCAGAGGGGAGTCTAATGAGGGCAAGCATTTGATGGTAGCAGCTTCCCTGCGGGAGATATTCTCTTTGCCATAATCGCCTTATTAGCCGCAGTTAAGTTACAATTCAGTACCCTATCCTAAAGCTTGCTGTTAGGAGGGAATCTGCAGCTTGCAGTGAAAGCGCTTCCAGAGGGGAGTCTAATGAGGGCAAACATTTGATGGTAGCAGCTTCCCTGCGGGAGATACTCTCTTTGCCAAAATCGCATTATTAGGCGAAAGTAAGTTACAATTCAGTACCCTATCCTAAAGCTTGCTGTTAGGAGGGAATCTGCAGCTTGAAGTGAATGCGCTTCCAGAGGGGAGTCTAATGAGGGCAAGCATTTGATGGTAGCAGCTTCCCTGCGGGAGATATTCTCTTTGCCATAATCGCCTTATTAGCCGCAGTTAAGTTACAATTCAGTACCCTATCCTAAAGCTTGCTGTTAGGAGGGAATCTGCAGCTTGCAGTGAAAGCGCTTCCAGAGGGGAGTCTAATGAGGGCAAACATTTGATGGTAGCAGCTTCCCTGCGGGAGAAAGTCTCTTTGCTATAATCGCATTAATAGGCGATAGTACGTTACAATTCAGTACCCTTTCCTAAAGATTGCTGTTAGGAGGGAATCTGCAGCTTGCAGTGAAAGCGCTTCCAGAGGGGAGTCTAATGAGGGCAAATATTTGATGGTAGCAGCTTCCCTGCGGGAGATACTCTCTTTGCCAAAATCGCATTATTAGGCGAAAGTAAGTTACAATTCAGTACCCTATCCTAAAGCTTGCTGTTAGGAGGGAATCTGCAGCTTGCAGTGAAAGCGCTTCCAGAGGGGAGTCTAATGAGGGCAAACATTTGATGGTAGCAGCTTCCCTGCGGGAGATACTCTCTTTGCCAAAATCGCATTATTAGGCGAAAGTAAGTTACAATTCAGTACTCTTTCCTAAAGATTGCTGTTAGGAGGGAATCTGCAGCTTGCAGTGAAAGCGCTTCCAGAGGGGAGTCTAATGAGGGCAAACATTTGATGGTAGCAGCTTCCCTGCGGGAGATAGTCTCTTTGCCAAAATCGCATTATTAGGCGAAAGTACGTTACCATTCAGTACCCTTTCCTAAAGATTGCTGTTAGGAGGGAATCTGCAGCTTGCAGTGAAAGCGCTTCCAGAGGGGAGTCTAATGAGGGCAAACATTTGATGGTAGCAGCTTCCCTGCGGGAGATACTCTCTTTGCCAACATCGCATTATTAGGCGAAAGTAAGTTACCATTCAGTACCCTATCCTAAAGCTTGCTGTTAGGAGGGAATCTGCAGCTTGCAGTGAAAGCGCTTCCAGAGGGGAGTCTAATGAGGGCAAACATTTGATGGTAGCAGCTTCCCTGCGGGAGAAACTCTCTTTGCCAAAATCGCATTATTAGGCGAAAGTAAGTTACAATTCAGTACCCTATGCTAAAGCTTACAGTTAGGAGGGAATCTGCAGCTTGCAGTGAAAGCGCTTCCAGAGGGGAGTCTAATGAGGGCAAACATTTGATGGTAGCAGCTTCCCTGCGGGAGATACTCTCTTTGCCATCATCGCATTAATAGGCGAAAGTAAGTTACAATTCAGGACCCTATCCTAAAGCTTGCTGTTAGGAGGGAATCTGCAGCTTGCAGTGAAAGCGCTTCCAGAGGGGAGTCTAATGAGGGCAAACATTTGATGGTAGCAGCTTCCCTGCGGGAGAAACTCTCTTTGCCAAAATCGCATTATTAGGCGAAAGTAAGTTACAATTCAGTACCCTATGCTAAAGCTTACAGTTAGGAGGGAATCTGCAGCTTGCAGTGAAAGCGCTTCCACAGGGTAGTCTAATGAGGGCAAACATTTGATGGTAGCAGCTTCCCTGCGGGAGATACTCTCTTTGACAAAATCGCATTATTAGGCGAAAGTAAGTTACAATTCAGGACCCTATCCTAAAGCTTGCAGTTAGGAGGGAATCTGCAGCTTGCAGTGAAAGCGCTTCCACAGGGTAGTCTAATGAGGGCAAACATTTGATGGTAGCAGCTTCCCTGCGGGAGATAGTCTCTTTACCAAAATCGCATTATTAGGCGAAAGTAAGTTACAATTCAGTACCCTATCCTAAAGCTTGCTGTTAGGAGGGAATCTGCAGCTTGAAGTGAATGCGCTTCCAGAGGGTAGTCTAACGAGGGCAAACATTTGATGGTAGCAGCTTCCCTGCGGGAGATACTATTTTGCCAAAATCGCATTATTAGGCGAAAGTAAGTTACAATTCAGTACCCTATCCTAAAGCTTGCTGTTAGGAGGGAATCTGCAGCTTGCAGTGAAAGCGCTTCCACAGGGGAGTCTAATGAGGGCAAACATTTGATGGTAACAGCTTCCCTGCGGGAGATATTCTCTTTGCCAAATTCTCCTTATTAGCCGCAGTTAAGTTACAATTCAGTACCCTATCCTAAAGCTTGCTGTTAGGAGGGAATCTGCAGCTTGCAGTGAAAGCGCTTCCAGAGGGGAGTCTAATGAGGGCAAAGATTTGATGGTAGCAGCTTCCCTGCGGGAGATACTCTCTTTGCCAAAATCGCATTATTAGGCGAAAGTAAGTTACAATTCAGGACCCTATCCTAAAGCTTGCTGTTAGGAGGGAATCTGCAGCTTGCAGTGAAAGCGCTTCCAGAGGGGAGTCTAATGAGGGCAAAGATTTGATGGTAGCAGCTTCCCTGCGGGAGATACTCTCTTTGCCAAAATCGCATTATTAGGCGAAAGTAAGTTACAATTGAGGAGCCTATCCTAAAGCTTGCAGTTAGGAGGGAATCTGCAGCTTGCAGTGAAAGCGCTTCCACAGGGTAGTCTAATGAGGGCAAACATTTGATGGTAGCAGCTTCCCTGCGGGAGATACTCTCTTTTCCAAAATCGCATTATTAGGCGAAAGTAAGTTACAATTCAGTACCCTATCCTAAAGCTTGCTGTTAGGAGGGAATCTGCAGCTTGAAGTGAATGCGCTTCCAGAGGGGAGTCTAATGAGGGCAAGCATTTGATGGTAGCAGCTTCCCTGCGGGAGATATTCTCTTTGCCATAATCGCCTTATTAGCCGCAGTTAAGTTACAATTCAGTACCCTATCCTAAAGCTTGCTGTTAGGAGGGAATCTGCAGCTTGCAGTGAAAGCGCTTCCAGAGGGGAGTCTAATGAGGGCAAACATTTGATGGTAGCAGCTTCCCTGCGGGAGAAAGTCTCTTTGCTATAATCGCATTAATAGGCGATAGTACGTTACAATTCAGTACCCTTTCCTAAAGATTGCTGTTAGGAGGGAATCTGCAGCTTGCAGTGAAAGCGCTTCCAGAGGGGAGTCTAATGAGGGCAAATATTTGATGGTAGCAGCTTCCCTGCGGGAGATACTCTCTTTGCCAAAATCGCATTATTAGGCGAAAGTAAGTTACAATTCAGTACCCTATCCTAAAGCTTGCTGTTAGGAGGGAATCTGCAGCTTGCAGTGAAAGCGCTTCCAGAGGGGAGTCTAATGAGGGCAAACATTTGATGGTAGCAGCTTCCCTGCGGGAGATACTCTCTTTGCCAAAATCGCATTATTAGGCGAAAGTAAGTTACAATTCAGTACTCTTTCCTAAAGATTGCTGTTAGGAGGGAATCTGCAGCTTGCAGTGAAAGCGCTTCCAGAGGGGAGTCTAATGAGGGCAAACATTTGATGGTAGCAGCTTCCCTGCGGGAGATAGTCTCTTTGCCAAAATCGCATTATTAGGCGAAAGTACGTTACCATTCAGTACCCTTTCCTAAAGATTGCTGTTAGGAGGGAATCTGCAGCTTGCAGTGAAAGCGCTTCCAGAGGGGAGTCTAATGAGGGCAAACATTTGATGGTAGCAGCTTCCCTGCGGGAGATACTCTCTTTGCCAAAATCGCATTATTAGGCGAAAGTAAGTTACAATTCAGGACCCTATCCTAAAGCTTGCAGTTAGGAGGGAACCTGCAGCTTGAAGTGAATGCGCTTCCAGAGGGTAGTCTAACGAGGGCAAACATTTGATGGTAGCAGCTTCCCTGCGGGAGATACTCTTTTTGCCAAAATCGCATTATTAGGCGAAAGTAAGTTACAATTCAGTACCCTATCCTAAAGCTTGCTGTTAGGAGGGAATCTGCAGCTTGCAGTGAAAGCGCTTCCAGAGGGGAGTCTAATGAGGGCAAACATTTGATGGTAACAGCTTCCCTGCGGGAGATATTCTCTTTGCCAAAATCACCTTATTAGCCGTAGTTAAGTTACAATTCAGTACCCTATCCTAAAGCTTGCTGTTAGGAGGGAATCTGCAGCTTGCAGTGAAAGCCCTTCCAGAGGGGAGTCTAATGAGGGCAAAGATTTGATGGTAGCAGCTTCCCTGCGGGAGATACTCTCTTTGCCAAAATCGCATTATTAGGCGAAAGTAAGTTTCAATTCAGTACCCTATCCTAAAGCTTGCAGTTCGGAGGGAATCTGCAGCTTGCAGTGAAAGCGCTTCCACAGGGTAGTCTAATGAGGGCAAACATTTGATGGTAGCAGCTTCCCTGCGGGAGATACTCTCTTTTCCAAAATCGCCTTATTAGCCGCAGTTAAGTTACAATTCAGTACCCTATCCTAAAGCTTGCTGTTAGGAGGGAATCTGCAGCTTGCAGTGAAAGCGCTTCCAGAGGGGAGTCTAATGAGGGCAAACATTTGATGGTAGCAGCTTCCCTGCGGGAGATACTCTCTTTGCCAAAATCGCATTATTAGGCGAAAGTAAGTTACAATTCAGTACCCTATCCTAAAGCTTGCTGTTAGGAGGGAATCTGCAGCTTGAAGTGAATGCGCTTCCAGAGGGGAGTCTAATGAGGGCAAATATTTGATGGTAGCAGCTTCCCTGCGGGAGATATTCTCTTTGCCATAATCGCCTTATTATTCGCATTTAAGTTACAATTCAGGACCCTATCCTAAAGCTTGCTGTTAGGAGGGAATCTGCAGCTTGCAGTGAAAGCGCTTCCAGAGGGGAGTCTAATGAGGGCAAACATTTGATGGTAGCAGCTTCCCTGCGGGAGATACTCTCTTTGCCAAAATCGCATTATTAGGCGAAAGTAAGTTACAATTCAGTACCCTATCCTAAAGCTTGCTGTTAGGAGGGAATCTGCAGCTTGAAGTGAATGCGCTTCCAGAGGGGAGTCTAATGAGGGCAAATATTTGATGGTAGCAGCTTCCCTGCGGGAGATATTCTCTTTGCCATAATCGCCTTATTATTCGCATTTAAGTTACAATTCAGTACACTATCCTAAAGCTTGCTGTTAGGAGGGAATCTGCAGCTTGCAGTGAAAGCGCTTCCAGAGGGGAGTCTAATGAGGGCAAACATTTGATGGTAGCAGCTTCCCTGCGGGAGATACTCTCTTTGCCAAAATCGCATTATTAGGCGAAAGTAAGTTACAATTCAGGACCCTATCCTAAAGCTTGCTGTTAGGAGGGAATCTGCAGCTTGCAGTGAAAGCGCTTCCAGAAGGGAGTCTAATGAGGGCAAACATTTGATGGTAGCAGCTTCCCTGCGGGAGATACTCTCTTTGCCAAAATCGCATTATTAGGCGAAAGTAAGTTACAATTCAGTACACTTTCCTAAAGATTGCTGTTAGGAGGAATCTGCAGCTTGCAGTGAAAGCGCTTCCAGAGGGCAGTCTAATGAGGCCAAACATTTGATGGTAGCAGCTTCCCTGCGGGAGATACTCTCTTTGCCAAAATCGCATTATTAGGCGAAAGTACGTTACCATTCAGTACCCTTTCCTAAAGATTGCTGTTAGGAGGGAATCTGCAGCTTGCAGTGAAAGCGCTTCCAGAGGGGAGTCTAATGAGGGCAAACATTTGATGGTAGCAGCTTCCCTGCTGGAGAAAGTCTCTTTGCTAAAATCGCATTATTAGTCGAAAGTACGTTACAATTCAGTACCCTTTCCTAAAGATTGCTGTTAGGAGGGAATCTGCAGCTTGCAGTGAAAGCGCTTCCAGAGGGGAGTCTAATGAGGGCAAACATTTGATGGTAGCAGCTTCCCTGCGGGAGATACTCTCTTTGCCAAAATCGCATTATTAGGCGAAAGTAAGTTACAATTCAGTACCCTATCCTAAAGCTTGCTGTTAGGAGGGAATCTGCAGCTTGCAGTGAAAGCGCTTCCAGAGGGGAGTCTAATGAGGGCAAGCATTTGATGGTAGCAGCTTCCCTGCGGGAGATACTCTCTTTGCCAAAATCGCATTATTAGGCGAAAGTAAGTTACAATTCAGGACCCTATCCTAAAGCTTGCAGTTAGGAGGGAATCTGCAGCTTGCAGTGAAAGCGCTTCCACAGGGTAGTATAATGAGGGCAAACATTTGATGGTAGCAGCTTCCCTGCGGGAGATTAGTCCTCTTTTCCAAAATCGCATTAATAGGCGAAAGTAAGTTACAATTCAGTACCCTATCCTAAAGCTTGCTGTTAGGAGGGAATCTGCAGCTTGAAGTGAATGCGCTTCCAGAGGGTAGTCTAATGAGGGCAAACATTTGATGGTAGCAGCTTCCCTGCGGGAGATACTCTTTTTGCCAAAATCGCATTATTAGGCGAAAGTAAGTTACAATTCAGTACCCCTATCCTAAAGCTTGCTGTTAGGAGGGAATCTGCAGCTTGCAGTGAAAGCGCTTCCAGAGGGGAGTCTAATGAGGAGCAAACATTTGATGGTAGCAGCTTCCCTGCGGGAGATAGTCTCTTTGCCAAAATCGCATTATTAGGCGAAAGTAAGTTACAATTCAGTACCCTAGTCCTAAAGCTTGCTGTTAGGAGGGAATCTGCAGCTTGCAGTGAAAGCGCTTCCAGAGGGGAGTCTAATGAGGGCAAAGATTTGATGGTAGCAGCTTCCCTGCGGGAGATAGTCTCTTTTCCAAAATCGCATTATTAGGCGAAAGTAAGTTACAATTCAGTACCCTATCCTAAAGCTTGCTGTTAGGAGGGAATCTGCAGCTTGCAGTGAAAGCGCTTCCAGAGGGGAGTCTAATGAGGGCAAAGATTTGATGGTAGCAGCTTCCCCTGCGGGAGATAGTCTCTTTGCCAAAATCGCATTATTAGGCGAAAGTAAGTTACAATTCAGTACCCTTTCCTAAAGATTGCTGTTAGGAGGGAATCTGCAGCTTGCAGTGAAAGCGCTTCCAGAGGGGAGTCTAATGAGGGCAAACATTTGATGGTAGCAGCTTCCCTGCGGGAGATACTCTCTTTGCCAAAATCGCATTATTAGGTAAGTTACAATTCAGTACCCTATCCTAAAGCTTGCTGTTAGGAGGGAATCTGCAGCTTGAAGTGAAAGCGCTTCCAGAGGGGAGTCTAATGAGGGCAAGCATTTGATGGTAGCCGCTTCCCTGCGGGAGATATTCTCTTTGCCATAATCGCCTTATTAGCCGCAGTTAAGTTACAATTCAGTACCCTATCCTAAAGCTTGCTGTTAGGAGGGAATCTGCAGCTTGCAGTGAAAGCGCTTCCAGAGGGGAGTCTAATGAGGGCAAACATTTGATGGTAGCAGCTTCCCTGCGGGAGAAAATCTCTTTGCTAAAATCGCATTAATAGGCGAAAGTACGTTACAATTCAGTACCCTTTCCTAAAGCTTGCTGTTAGGAGGGAATCTGCAGCTTGCAGTGAAAGCGCTTCCAGAGGGGAGTCTAATGAGGGCAAATATTTGATGGTAGCAGCTTCCCTGCGGGAGATACTCTCTTTGCCAAAATCGCATTATTAGGCGAAAGTAAGTTACAATTCAGTACCCTATCCTAAAGCTTGCTGTTAGGAGGGAATCTGCAGCTTGCAGTGAAAGCGCTTCCAGAGGGGAGTCTAACGAGGGCAAACATTTGATGGTAGCAGCTTCCCTGCGGGAGATACTCTCTTTGCCAAAATCGCATTATTAGGCGAAAGTAAGTTACAATTCCGTACTCTTTCCTAAAGATTGCTGTTAGGAGGGAATCTGCAGCTTGCAGTGAAAGCGCTTCCAGAGTGGAGTCTAATGAGGGCAAACATTTGATGGTAGCAGCTTCCCTGCGGGAGATAGTCTCTTTGCCAAAATCGCATTATTAGGCGAAAGTACGTTACCATTCAGTACCCTTTCCTAAAGATTGCTGTTAGGAGGGAATCTGCAGCTTGCAGTGAAAGCGCTTCCAGAGGGGAGTCTAATGAGGGCAAACATTTGATGGTAGCAGCTTCCCTGCGGGAGAAAGTCTCTTTGCTAAAATCGCATTATTAAGCGAAAGTACGTTACAATTCAGTACCCTTTCCTAAAGCTTGCTGTTAGGAGGGAATCTGCAGCTTGCAGTGAAAGCGCTTCCAGAGGGGAGTCTAATGAGGGCAAAGATTTGATGGTAGCAGCTTCCCTGCGGGAGATACTCTCTTTGCCAAAATCGCATTATTAGGCGAAAGTAAGTTACAATTCAGTACCCTATCCTAAAGATTGCAATTAGGAGGGAATCTGCAGCTTGCAGTGAAAGCGCTTCCAGAGGGGAGTCTAATGAGGGCAAAGATTTGATGGTAGCAGCTTCCCTGCGGGAGATACTCTCTTTGCCAAAATCGCATTATTAGGCGAAAGTAAGTTACAATTGAGGACCCTATCCTAAAGCTTGCAGTTAGGAGGGAATCTGCAGCTTGCAGTGAAAGCGCTTCCACAGGGTAGTCTAATGAGGGCAAACATTTGATGGTAGCAGCTTCCCTGCGGGAGATAGTCTCTTTTCCAAAATCGCATTATTAGGCGAAAGTAAGATACAATTCAGTACCCTATCCTAAAGCTTGCTGTTAGGAGGGAATCTGCAGCTTGCAGTGAAAGCGCTTCCAGAGGGGAGTCTAATGAGGGCAAGCATTTGATGGTAGCAGCTTCCCTGCGGGAGATATTCTCTTTGCCATAATCGCCTTATTAGCCGCAGTTAAGATACAATTCAGTACCCTATCCTAAAGCTTGCTGTTAGGAGGGAATCTGCAGCTTGCAGTGAAAGCGCTTCCAGAGGGGAGTCTAATGAGGGCAAACATTTGATGGTAGCAGCTTCCCTGCGGGAGATACTCTCTTTGCCAAAATCGCATTATTAGGCGAAAGTAAGTTACAATTCAGGACCCTATCCTAAAGCTTGCTGTTAGGAGGGAATCTGCAGCTTGCAGTGAAAGCGCTTCCAGAGGGGAGTCTAATGAGGGCAAAGATTTGATTGTAGCAGCTTCCCTGCGGGAGATACTCTCTTTGCCAAAATCGCATTATTAGGCGAAAGTAAGTTACAATTCAGGACCCTATCCTAAAGCTTGCAGTTAGGAGGGAATCTGCAGCTTGCAGTGAAAGCGCTTCCACAGGGTAGTCTAATGAGGGCAAACATTTGATGGTAGCAGCTTCCCTGCGGGAGATAGTATTTTGCCAAAATCGCATTATTAGGCGAAAGTAAGTTACAATTCAGTACCCTATCCTAAAGCTTGCTGTTGGGAGGGAATCTGCAGCTTGCAGTGAAAGCGCTTCCAGAGGGGAGTCTAATGAGGGCAAACATTTGATGGTAACAGCTTCCCTGCGGGAGATATTCTCTTTGCCAAATTCTCCTTATTAGCCGCAGTTAAGTTAAAATTCAGTACCCTATCCTAAAGCTTGCTGTTAGGAGGGAATCTGCAGCTTGCAGTGAAAGCGCTTCCAGAGGGGAGTCTAATGAGGGCAAACATTTGATGGTAGCAGCTTCCCTGCGGGAGATACTCTCTTTGCCAAAATCGCATTATTAGGCGAAAGTAAGTTACAATTCAGTACCCTATCCTAAAGCTTGCTGTTAGGAGGGAATCTGCAGCTTGCAGTGAAAGCGCTTCCAGAGGGGAGTCTAATGAGGGCAAAGATTTGATGGTAGCAGCTTCCCTGCGGGAGATACTCTCTTTGCCAAAATCGCATTATTAGGCGAAAGTAAGTTACAATTCAGGACCCTATCCTAAAGCTTGCAGTTAGGAGGGAATCTGCAGCTTGCAGTGAAAGCGCTTCCACAGGGTAGTCTAATGAGGGCAAACATTTGATGGTAGCAGCTTCCCTGCGGGAGATAGTCTCTTTTCCAAAATCGCATTATTAGGCGAAAGTAAGTTACAATTCAGTACCCTATCCTAAAGCTTGCTGTTAGGAGGGAATCTGCAGCTTGAAGTGAATGCACTTCCAGAGGGGAGTCTAATGAGGGCAAGCATTTGATGGTAGCAGCTTCCCTGCGGGAGATATTCTCTTTGCCATAATCGCCTTATTAGCCGCAGTTAAGTTACAATTCAGTACCCTATCCTAAAGCTTGCTGTTAGGAGGGAATCTGCAGCTTGCAGTGAAAGCGCTTCCAGAGGGGAGTCTAATGAGGGCAAACATTTGATGGTAGCAGCTTCCCTGCGGGAGAAAGTCTCTTTGATAAAATCGCATTAATAGGCGAAAGTACGTTACAATTCAGTACCCTTTCCTAAAGATTGCTGTTAGGAGGGAATCTGCAGCTTGCAGTGAAAGCGCTTCCAGAGGGGAGTCTAATGAGGGCAAATATTTGATGGTAGCAGCTTCCCTGCGGGAGATACTCTCTTTGCCAAAATCGCATTATTAGGCGAAAGTAAGTTACAATTCAGTACCCTATCCTAAAGCTTGCTGTTAGGAGGGAATCTGCAGCTTGCAGTGAAAGCGCTTCCAGAGGGGAGTCTAATGAGGGCAAATATTTGATGGTAGCAGCTTCCCTGCGGGAGATAGTCTCTTTGCCAAAATCGGATTATTAGGCGAAAGTACGTTACCATTCAGTACCCTTTCCTAAAGATTGCTGTTAGGAGGGAATCTGCAGCTTGCAGTGAAAGCGCTTCCAGAGGGGAGTCTAATGAGGGCAAACATTTGATGGTAGCAGCTTCCCTGCGGGAGAAAGTCTCTTTGCTAAAATCGCATTATTAAGCGAAAGTACGTTACAATTCAGTACCCTTTCCTAAAGATTGCTGTTAGGAGGGAATCTGCAGCTTGCAGTGAAAGCGCTTCCAGAGGGGAGTCTAATGAGGGCAAACATTTGATGGTAGCAGCTTCCCTGCGGGAGATACTCTCTTTGCCAAAATCGCATTATTAGGCGAAAGTAAGTTACAATTCAGTACCCTATCCTAAAGCTTGCTGTTAGGAGGGAATCTGCAGCTTGCAGTGAAAGCGCTTCCAGAGGGGAGTCTAATGAGGGCAAAGATTTGATGGTAGCAGCTTCCCTGCGGGAGATAGTCTCTTTGCCAAAATCGCATTATTAGGCGAAAGTAAGTTACAATTCAGGACCCTATCCTAAAGCTTGCAGTTAGGTGGGAATCTGCAGCTTGAAGTGAATGCGCTTCCAGAGGGTAGTCTAACGAGGGCAAACATTTGATGGTAGCAGCTTCCCTGCGGGAGATACTCTTTTTGCCAAAATCGCATTATTAGGCGAAAGTAAGTTACAATTCAGTACCCTATCCTAAAGCTTGCTGTTAGGAGGGAATCTGCAGCTTGCAGTGAAAGCGCTTCCAGAGGGGAGTCTAATGAGGGCAAACATTTGATGGTAACAGCTTCCCTGCGGGAGATATTCTCTTTGCCAAAATCTCCTTATTAGCCGCAGTTAAGTTACAATTCAGTACCCTATCCTAAAGCTTGCTGTTAGGAGGGAATCTGCAGCTTGCAGTGAAAGCGCTTCCAGAGGGGAGTCTAATGAGGGCAAACATTTGATGGTAGCAGCTTCCCTGCCGGAGATACTCTCTTTGCCAAAATCGCATTATTAGGCGAAAGTAAGTTACAATTCAGTACCCTATCCTAAAGCTTGCAATTAGGAGGGAATCTGCAGCTTGCAGTGAAAGCGCTTCCAGAGGGGAGTCTAATGAGGGCAAAGATTTGATGGTAGCAGCTTCCCTGCGGGAGATACTCTCTTTGCCAAAATCGCATTATTAGGCGAAAGTAAGTTACAATTGAGGACCCTATCCTAAAGCTTGCAGTTAGGAGGGAATCTGCAGCTTGCAGTGAAAGCGCTTCCACAGGGTAGTCTAATGAGGGCAAACATTTGATGGTAGCAGCTTCCCTGCGGGAGATAGTCTCTTTTCCAAAATCGCATTATTAGGCGAAAGTAAGTTACAATTCAGTACCCTATCCTAAAGCTTGCTGTTAGGAGGGAATCTGCAGCTTGCAGTGAAAGCGCTTCCAGAGGGGAGTCTAATGAGGGCAAGCATTTGATGGTAGCAGCTTCCCTGCGGGAGATACTCTCTTTGCCAAAATCGCCTTATTAGCCGCAGTTAAGTTACAATTCAGTACCCTATCCTAAAGCTTGCAGTTAGGAGGGAATCTGCAGCTTGCAGTGAAAGCGCTTCCAGAGGGTAGTCTAACGAGGGCAAACATTTGATGGTAGCAGCTTCCCTGCGGGAGATACTCTCTTTGCCAAAATCGCATTATTAGGCGAAAGTAAGTTACAATTCAGTACCCTATCCTAAAGCTTGCTGTTAGGAGGGAATCTGCAGCTTGCAGTGAAAGCGCTTCCAGAGGGGAGTCTAATGAGGGCAAACATTTGATGGTAACAGCTTCCCTGCGAGTTATAGTCTCTTTGCCATAATCGCCTTATGAGCCGCAGTTAAGTTACAATTCAGTACCCTATCCTAAAGCTTGCTGTTAGGAGGGAATCTGCAGCTTGCAGTGAAAGCGCTTCCAGAGGGGAGTCTAATGAGGGCAAACATTTGATGGTAGCAGCTTCCCTGCGGGAGATACTCTCTTTGCCAAAATCGCATTATTAGGCGAAAGTAAGTTACAATTGAGGACCCTATCCTAAAGCTTGCAGTTAGGAGGGAATCTGCAGCTTGCAGTGAAAGCGCTTCCACAGGGTAGTCTAATGAGGGCAAACATTTGATGGTAGCAGCTTCCCTGCGGGAGATAATCTCTTTTCCAAAATCGCATTATTAGGCGAAAGTAAGTTACAATTCAGTACCCTATCCTAAAGCTTGCTGTTAGGAGGGAATCTGCAGCTTGCAGTGAAAGCGCTTCCAGAGGGGAGTCTAATGAGGGCAAGCATTTGATGGTAGCAGCTTCCCTGCGGGAGATATTCTCTTTGCCATAATCGCCTTATTAGCCGCAGTTAAGTTACAATTCAGTACCCTATCCTAAAGCTTGCTGTTAGGAGGGAATCTGCAGCTTGCAGTGAAAGCGCTTCCAGAGGGGAGTCTAATGAGGGCAAACATTTGATGGTAGCAGCTTCCCTGCGGGAGAAAGTCTCTTTGCTAAAATCGCATTAATAGGCGAAAGTACGTTACAATTCAGTACCCTTTCCTAAAGATTGCTGTTAGGAGGGAATCTGCAGCTTGCAGTGAAAGCGCTTCCAGAGGGGAGTCTAATGAGGGCAAAGATTTGATTGTAGCAGCTTCCCTGCGGGAGATACTCTCTTTGCCAAAATCGCATTATTAGGCGAAAGTAAGTTACAATTCAGGACCCTATCCTAAAGCTTGCAGTTAGGAGGGAATCTGCAGCTTGCAGTGAAAGCGCTTCCACAGGGTAGTCTAATGAGGGCAAACATTTGATGGTAGCAGCTTCCCTGCGGGAGATACTCTCTTTGCCAAAATCACATTATTAGGCGAAAGTAAGTTACAATTGAGGACCCTATCCTAAAGCTTGCAGTTAGGAGGGAATCTGCAGCTTGCAGTGAAAGCGCTTCCAGAAGGGAGTCTAATGAGGGCAAACATTTGATGGTAGCAGCTTCCCTGCGGGAGATACTATTTTGCCAAAATCGCATTATTAGGCGAAAGTAAGTTACAATTCAGTACCCTATCCTAAAGCTTGCTGTTAGGAGGGAATCTGCAGCTTGCAGTGAATGCGCTTCCAGAGGGGAGTCTAATGAGGGCAAATATTTGATGGTAGCAGCTTCCCTGCGGGAGATATTCTCTTTGCCATAATCGCCTTATTAGTCGCATTTAAGTTACAATTCAGTACCCTATCCTAAAGCTTGCTGTTAGGAGGGAATCTGCAGCTTGCAGTGAAAGCGCTTCCAGAGGGGAGTCTAATGAGGGCAAACATTTGATGGTAACAGCTTCCCTGCGGGAGATATTCTCTTTGCCAAAATCTCCTTATTAGCCGCAGTTAAGTTACAATTCAGTACCCTATCCTAAAGCTTGCTGTTAGGAGGGAATCTGCAGCTTGCAGTGAAAGCGCTTCCAGAGGGGAGTCTAATGAGGGCAAACATTTGATGGTAGCAGCTTCCCTGCCGGAGATACTCTCTTTGCCAAAATCGCATTATTAGGCGAAAGTAAGTTACAATTCAGTACCCTATCCTAAAGCTTGCAATTAGGAGGGAATCTGCAGCTTGCAGTGAAAGCGCTTCCAGAGGGGAGTCTAATGAGGGCAAAGATTTGATGGTAGCAGCTTCCCTGCGGGAGATACTCTCTTTGCCAAAATCGCATTATTAGGCGAAAGTAAGTTACAATTGAGGACCCTATCCTAAAGCTTGCAGTTAGGAGGGAATCTGCAGCTTGCAGTGAAAGCGCTTCCACAGGGTAGTCTAATGAGGGCAAACATTTGATGGTAGCAGCTTCCCTGCGGGAGATAGTCTCTTTTCCAAAATCGCATTATTAGGCGAAAGTAAGTTACAATTCAGTACCCTATCCTAAAGCTTGCTGTTAGGAGGGAATCTGCAGCTTGCAGTGAAAGCGCTTCCAGAGGGGAGTCTAATGAGGGCAAGCATTTGATGGTAGCAGCTTCCCTGCGGGAGATATTCTCTTTGCCATAATCGCCTTATTATCCGCAGTTAAGTTACAATTCAGTACCCTATCCTAAAGCTTGCTGTTAGGAGGGAATCTGCAGCTTGCAGTGAAAGCGCTTCCAGAGGGGAGTCTAATGAGGGCAAACATTTGATGGTAGCAGCTTCCCTGCGGGAGAAAGTCTCTTTGCTAAAATCGCATTAATAGGCGAAAGTACGTTACAATTCAGTACCCTTTCCTAAAGATTGCTGTTAGGAGGGAATCTGCAGCTTGCAGTGAAAGCGCTTCCAGAGGGGAGTCTAATGAGGGCAAACATTTGATGGTAGCAGCTTCCCTGCGGGAGATACTCTCTTTGCCAAAACCGCATTATTAGGCGAAAGTAAGTTACAATTCAGGACCCTATCCTAAAGCTTGCTGTTAGGAGGGAATCTGCAGCTTGCAGTGAAAGCGCTTCCAGAGGGGAGTCTAATGAGGGCAAAGATTTGATTGTAGCAGCTTCCCTGCGGGAGATACTCTCTTTGCCAAAATCGCATTATTAGGCGAAAGTAAGTTACAATTCAGGACCCTATCCTAAAGCTTGCAGTTAGGAGGGAATCTGCAGCTTGCAGTGAAAGCGCTTCCACAGGGTAGTCTAATGAGGGCAAACATTTGATGGTAGCAGCTTCCCTGCGGGAGATACTCTCTTTGCCAAAATCACATTATTAGGCGAAAGTAAGTTACAATTGAGGACCCTATCCTAAAGCTTGCAGTTAGGAGGGAATCTGCAGCTTGCAGTGAAAGCGCTTCCAGAGGGGAGTCTAATGAGGGCAAACATTTGATGGTAGCAGCTTCCCTGCGGGAGATACTATTTTGCCAAAATCGCATTATTAGGCGAAAGTAAGTTACAATTCAGTACCCTATCCTAAAGCTTGCAGTTAGGAGGGAATCTGCAGCTTGCAGTGAAAGCGCTTCCAGAGGGGAGTCTAATGAGGGCAAGCATTTGATGGTAGCAGCTTCCCTGCGGGAGATACTCTCTTTGCCAAAATCGCATTATTAGGCGAAAGTAAGTTACAATTCAGGACCCTATCCTAAAGCTTGCTGTTAGGAGGGAATCTGCAGCTTGTAGTGGAAGCGCTTCCAGAGGGGAGTCTAATGAGGGCAAACATTTGATGGTAACAGCTTCCCTGCGGGAGATATTCTCTTTGCCAAAATCGCCTTATTAGCCGCAGTTAAGTTACAATTCAGTACCCTATCCTAAAGCTTGCTGTTAGGAGGGAATCTGCAGCTTGCAGTGAAAGCGCTTCCAGAGGGGAGTCTAATGAGGGCAAGCATTTGATGGTAGCAGCTTCCCTGCGGGAGATACTCTCTTTGCTAAAATCGCCTTATTAGCTGCAGTTAAGTTACAATTCAGTACACTATGCTAAAGCTTGCTGTTAGGAGGGAATCTGCAGCTTGCAGTGAAAGCGCTTCCAGAGGGGAGTCTAATGAGGGCAAACATTTGATGGTAGCATCTTCCCTGCGGGAGATATTCTCTTTGCCAAATTCTCCTTATTAGCCGCAGTTAAGTTTCAATTCAGTACCCTATCCTAAAGCTTGCTGTTAGGAGGGAATCTGCAGCTTGCAGTGAAAGCGCTTCCAGAGGGCAGTCTAATGAGGGCAAACATTATATGGTAGCAGCTTCCCTGCGGGAGATACTCTCTTTGCCAAAATCGCATTATTAGGCGAAAGTAAGATACAATTCAGTACCCTATCCTAAATCTTGCTGTTAGGAGGGAATCTGCAGCTTGCAGCGAAAGCGCTTCCAGAGGGGAGTCTAATGATGGCAAAGATTTGATGGTAGCAGCTTCCCTGCGGGAGATAGTCTCTTTGCCAAAATCGCATTATTAGGCGAAAGTAAGTTTCAATTCAGTACCCTATCCTAAAGCTTGCAGTTAGGAGGGAATCTGCAGCTTGCAGTGAAAGTGCTTCCACAGGGTAGTCTAATGAGGGCAAACATTTGATGGTAGCAGCTTCCCTGCGGGAGATACTCTCTTTGCCAAAATCGCATTATTAGGCGAAAGTAAGTTACGATTCAGTACCCTATCCTAAAGCTTGCTGTTAGGAGGGAATCTGCAGCTTGAAGTGAATGCGCTTCCAGAGGGGAGTCTAATGAGGGCAAATATTTGATGGTAGCAGCTTCCCTGCGGGAGATATTCTCTTTGCCATAATCGCCTTATTAGTCGCATTTAAGTTACAATTCAGTACCCTATCCTAAAGCTTAGTGTTAGGAGGGAATCTGCAGCTTGCAGTGAAAGCGCTTCCAGAGGGGAGTCTAATGAGGGCAAACATTTGATGGTAGCAGCTTCCCTGCGGGAGATAGACTCTTTTCCAAAATCGCATTATTAGACGAAAGTAAGTTACAATTCAGTACCCTATCCTAAAGCTTGCTGTTAGGAGGGAATCTGCAGCTTGAAGTGAATGCGCTTCCAGAGGGTAGTCTAACGAGGGCAAACATTTGATGGTAGCAGCTTCCCTGCGGGAGATACTATTTTGCCAAAATCGCATTATTAGGCGAAAGTAAGTTACAATTCAGTACCCTATCCTAAAGCTTGCTGTTAGGAGGGAATCTGCAGCTTGCAGTGAAAGCGCTTCCAGAGGGGAGTCTAATGAGGGCAAACATTTGATGGTAGCAGCTTCCCTGCGGGAGATACTCTCTTTGCCAAAATCGCATTACTAGGCGAAAGTAAGATACAATTCAGTACCCTATCCTAAAGCTTGCTGTTAGGAGGGAATCTACAGCTTGCAGTGAAAGCGCTTCCAGAGGGGAGTCTAATGAGGGCAAACATTTTATGGTAGCAGCTTCCCTGCGGGAGATATTCTCTTTGCCAAAATCGCCTTATTAGCCGCAGTTAAGTTACAATTCAGTACCCTATCCTAAAGCTTGCTGTTAGGAGGGAATCTGCAGCTTGCAGTGAAAGCGCTTCCAGAGGGGAGTCTAATGAGGGCAAACATTTGATGGTAGCAGCTTCCCTGCGGGAGATACTCTCTTTGCCAAAATCGCATTATTAGGCGAAAGTAAGTTACAATTCAGTACCCTATCCTAAAGCTTCCTGTTAGGAGGGAATCTGCAGCTTGCAGTGAAAGCGCTTCCAGAGGGGAGTCTAACGAGGGCAAACATTTGATGGTAGCAGCTTCCCTGTGGGAGATACTCTCTTTGCCATAATCTCATTACTAGGCGAAAGTAAGTTACAATTCAGGACCCTATCCTAAAGCTTGCTGTTAGGAGGGAATCTGCAGCTTGCAGTGAAAGCGCTTCCAGAGGGTAGTCTAATGAGGGCAAACATTTGATGGTAGCAGCTTCCCTGCGGTAGATACTCTCTTTCCCATAATCGCACTATTAGGCGAAAGTAAGTTACAATTCAGTACCCTATTCTAAAGCTTGCTGTTAGGAGGGAATCTGCAGCTTGCAGTGAAAGCGCTTCCAGAGGGGAGTCTAATGAGGGCAAACATTTGGTGGCAGCAGCTTCCCTGCGAGTTATAGTCTCTTTGCCAAAATCGCATTATTAGGCGAAAGTAAGATACAATTCAGTACACTATCCTAAAGCTTGCTGTTAGGAGGGAATCTGCAGCTTGCAGTGAAAGCGCTTCCAGAGGGGAGTCTAATGAGGGCAAACATTTGATGGTAGCAGCTTCCCTGCGGGAGATACTCTCTTTGCCAAAATAGCATTATTAGGCGAAAGTAAGTTACAATTCAGTACCCTATCGTAAAGCTTGCTGTTAGGAGGGAATCTGCAGCTTGCAGTGAAAGCGCTTCCAGAGGGGAGTCTAACGAGGGCAAACATTTGATGGTAGCAGCTTCCCTGCGGGAGATAGTCTCTTTGCCAAAATCGCATTATTAGGTGAAAGTAAGTTACAATTCAGTACCCTATCCTAAAGCTTGCTGTTAGGAAGGAATCTGCAGCTTGCAGTGAAAGCGCTTCCAGAGGGGAGTCTAATGAGGGCAAACATTTGGTGGCAGCAGCTTCCCTGCAAGTTATAGTCTCTTTGCCAAAATCGCATTATTAGGCGAAAGTAAGTTACAATTCAGTACTCTATCCGAAAGCTTGCTGTTAGGAAGGAATCTGCAGCTTGCAGTGAAAGCGCTTCCAGAGGGGAGTCTAATGAGGGCAAACATTTGATGGTAGCAGCTTCCCTGCGGGAGATACTCTCTTTGCCAAAATCGCCTTATGAGCCGCAGTTAAGTTACAATTCAGTACCCTATCCTAAAGCTTGCTGTTAGGAGGGAATCTGCAGCTTGCAGTGAAAGCGCTTCCAGAGTGGAGTCTAATGAGGGCAAACGTTTGATGGTAACCGCTTCCCTGCGCGAGACAGTCTCTTTGCCAAAATCGCATTATTAGGCGAAAGTAAGTTACAATTCAGTACCCTATCCTAAAGCTTGCTGTTAGGAGGGAATCTGCAGCTTGCAATGAAAGCGCTTCCAGAGGGGAGTCTAATGAGGGCAAACATTTGGTGGCAGCAGCTTCCCTGCGAGTTATAGTCTCTTTGCCAAAATCGCATTATTAGGCGAAAGTAAGTTACAATTCAGTACCCTATCCTAAAGCTTGCTGTTAGGAGGGAATCTGCAGCTTGCAGTCAAAGCGCTTCCAGAGGGGAGTCTAATGAGGGCAAACATTTGATGGTAGCAGCTTCCCTGCGGGAGATACTCTCTTTGCCACAATCTCTTTATTAGGCGAAAGTAAGATACAATTCAGTACCCTATCCTAAAGCTTGCTGTTAGGAGGGAATCTGCAGCTTGCAGTGAAAGCGCTTCCAGAGGGGAGTCTAATGAGGGCAAACATTTTATGGTAGCAGCTTCCCTGCGGGAGATACTCTCCTTGCCAAAATCGCCTTTTTAGCCGCAGTTAAGTTACAATTCAGTACCCTATCCTAAAGCTTGCTGTTAGGAGGGAATCTGCAGCTTGCAGTGAAAGCGCTTCCAGAGGGGAGTCTAATGAGGGCAAACATTTGATGGTAGCAGCTTCCCTGCGGGAGATACTCTTTTTGCCAAAATCGCCTTATTAGACGAAAGTAAGTTACAATTCAGTACCCTATCCTAAAGCTTGCTGTTAGGAGGGAATCTGCAGCTTGCAGTGAAAGCGCTTCCAGAGGGGAGTCTAATGAGGGCAAACATTTGATGTTAGCAGCTTCCCTGCGGGAGATATTCTCTTTGCCAAAATCGCATTATTAGGCGAAAGTAAGTTACAATTCAGTACCCTATCCTGAAGCTTGCTGTTAGGAGGGAATCTGCAGCTTGCAGTGAAAGCGCTTCCAGAGGGGAGTCTAATGAGGACAAACATTTGATGGTAGCAGCTTCCCTGCGGGAGATACTCTCTTTGCCAAAATCGCATTATTATCCGCAGTTAAGATACAATTCAGTACTCTGTCCTAAAGCTTGCTGTTAGGAGGGAATCTGCAGCTTGCAGTGAAAGCGCTTCCAGAGGGGAGTCTAACGAGGGCAAACATTTGATGGTAGCAGCTTCCCTGTGGGAGATACTCTCTTTGCCAAAATCGCATTATTAGGCGAAAGTAAGTTACAATTCAGTACCCTATCCTAAAGCTTGCTGTTAGGAAGGAATCTGTAGCTTGCAGTGAAAGCGCTTCCAGAGGGGAGTCTAATGAGGGCAAACATTTGATGGTAGCAGCTTCCCTGCGGGAGATAGTCTCTTTGCCAAAATCGCCTTATTAGCCGCAGTTAAGTTTCAATTCAGTACCCTATCCTAAAGCTTGCTGTTAGGAGGGAATCTGCAGCTTGCAGTGAAAGCGCTTCCAGAGGGGAGTCTAATGAGGGCAAACGTTTGATGGTAACAGCTTCCCTGCGGGAGATACTCTCTTTGCCATAATCGCTTTATTATGCGAAAGTAAGTTACAGTTCAGTACCCTATCCTAAAGCTTGCTGTTAGGAGGGAATCTGCAGCTTGCAGTGAAAGCGCTTCCAGAGGGGAGTCTAATGAGGGCAAACATTTGATGGTAGCAGCTTCCCTGCGGGAGATACTCTCTTTGCCAAAATCGCATTATATCCGCAGTTAAGATACAATTCAGTACCCTATCCTAAAGCTTGCTGTTAGGAGGGAATCTGCAGCTTGCAGTGAAAGCGCTTCCAGAGGGGAGTCTAATGAGGGCAAACATTTGATGGTAGCAGCTTCCCTGCGGGAGATACTCTCTTTGCCAAAATCGCATTATTAGGCGAAAGTAAGTTACAATTCAGTACCCTATCCTAAAGCTTGCTGTTAGGAAGGAATCTGCAGCTTGCAGTGAAAGCGCTTCAAGAGGGGAGTGTAATGAGGGCAAGCATTTGATGGTAGCAGCTTCCCTGCGGGAGATATTTTCTTTGCCAAAATATCATTATTAGCCGCATTTAAGTTACAATTCAGTACCCTATCCTAAAGCTTGCTGTTAGGAGGGAATCTGCAGCTTGCAGTGAAAGCGCTTCCAGAGGGGAGTCTAATGAGGGCAAACATTTGATGGTAGCAGCTTCCCTGCGGGAGATACTCTCTTTGCCAAAATCGCATTATTAGGCGAAATTAAGTTACAATTCAGTACCCTATCCTAAAGCTTGCTGTTAGGAGGGAATCTGCAGCTTGCAGTGAAAGCGCTTCCAGAGGAGAGTCTAATGAGGGCAAACATTTTATGGTAGCAGCTTCCCTGCGGGAGATACTCTCTTTGCCAAAATCGCATTATTAGCCGCAGTTAAGTTACAATTCAGTACCCTATCCTAAAGCTTGCAGTTAGGAGGGAATCTGCAGCTTGCAGTGAAAGCGCTTCCAGAGGGGAGTCTAATGAGGACAAACATTTGATGGTAGCAGCTTCCCTGCGGGAGATACTCTCTTTGCCAAAATCGCATTATTATCCGCAGTTAAGTTACAATTCAGTACTCTATCCTAAAGCTTGCTGTTAGGAGGGAATCTGCAGCTTGCAGTGAAAGCGCTTCCAGAGGGGAGTCTAACGAGGGCAAACATTTGATGGTAGCAGCTTCCCTGCGAGAGATACTCTCTTTGCCAAAATCGCATTATTAGGCGAAAGTAAGATACAATTCAGTACCCTATCCTAAAGCTTGCTGTTAGGAAGGAATCTGCAGCTTGCAGTGAAAGCGCTTCCAGAGGGGAGTCTAATGAGGGCAAACATTTGATGGTAGCAGCTTCCCTGCGGGAGATACTCTCTTTGCCAAAATCGCCTTATTAGCCGCAGTTAAGTTACAATTCAGTACCCTATCCTAAAGCTTGCTGTTAGGAGGGAATCTGCAGCTTGAAGTGAAAGCGCTTCCAGAGGGGAGTCTAACGAGGGCAAACATTTGATGGTAGCAGCTTCCCTGCGGGAGATACTCTCTTTGCTATAATCGCATTATTAGGCGAAAGTAAGTTACAATTCAGTACCCTATCCTAAAGCTTGCTGTTAGGAGGGAATCTGCAGCTTGCAGTGAAAGCGCTTCCAGAGGGGAGTCTAATGAGGGCAAACATTTGATGGTAGCAGCTTCCCTGCGGGAGATAGTCTCTTTGCCAAAATCGCATTATTAGGCGAAAGTAAGTTACAATTCAGTACCGTATCCTAAAGCTTGCTGTTAGGAGGGAATCTGCAGCTTGCAGTGAAAGCGCTTCCAGAGGGGAGTCTAATGAGGGCAAACATTTGATGGTAGCAGCTTCCCTGCTGGAGATAGTCTCTTTGCCAAAATCGCCTTATTAGCCGCTGTGAAGATACAATTCAGTACCCTATCCTAAAGCTTGCTGTTAGGAGGGAATCTGCAGCTTGCAGTGAAAGCGCTTCCAGAGGGGAGTCTAATGAGGGCAAACATTTGATGGTAGCAGCTTCCCTGCGGGAGATACTCTCTTTGCCAAAATCGCTTTATTAGGCGAAAGTAAGTTACAATTCAGTACCCTATCCTAAAGCTTGCTGTTAGGAGGGAATCTGCAGCTTGCAGTGAAAGCACTTCCAGAGGAGAGTCTAATGAGGGCAAACATTTGATGGTAGCAGCTTCCCTGCGGGAGATATTGTTTTTGCCATATTCGCCTTATTAGCCGCAGTTAAGTTACAATTCAGTACCCTATCCTAAAGCTTGCTGTTAGGAGGGAATCTGCAGCTTGCAGTGAAAGCGCTTCCAGAGGGGAGTCTAATAAGGCAAGCATTTGATGGTAGCAGCTTCCCTGCGGGAGATACTCTCTTTGCCAAAATCGCGTTATTAGGCGAAAGTAAGTTACAATTCAGTACCCTATCCTAAAGCTTGCTGTTAGGAGGGAATCTGCAGCTTGCAGTGAAAGCGCTTCCAGAGGGGAGTCTAATGAGGGCAAGCATTTGATGGTAGCAGCTTCCCTGCGGGAGATATTCTCTTTGCCAAAATCGCCTTATTAGCCGCAGTTAAGTTACAATTCAGTATACTGTCCTACAGCTTGCTGTTAGAAGGGAATCTGCAGCTTGCAGTGAAAGCGCTTCCATAGGGGAGTCTAATGATGGCAAACATTTGATGTTAGCAGCTTCCCTGCGGCAGATACTCTCTTTGCCAAAATCGCATTATTAGGCGAAAGTAAGTTACAATTCAGTACCTTATCCTAAAGCTTGCTGTTAGGAGGGAATCTGCAGCTTGCAGTGAAAGCGCTTCCAGAGGGGAGTCTAATGAGGGCAAACATTTGATGGTAGCAGCTTCCCTGCGGGAGATACTCTCTTTGCCAAAATCGCATCATTAGGCGAAAGTAAGTTACAATTCAGTACCCTATCCTAAAGCTTGCTGTTAGGAGGGAATCTGCAGCTTGCAGTGAAAGCGCTTCCAGAGGGGAGTCTAATGAGGGCAAACATTTGATGGTAACAGCTTCCCTGCGGGAGATACTCTCTTTGCCAAAATCGCATTATTAGGCGAAAGTAAGTTACAATTCAGTACCCTATCCTAAAGCTTGCTGTTAGGAGGGAATCTGCAGCTTGCAGTGAAAGCGCTTCCAGAGGGGAGTCTAATGAGGGCAAACATTTGATGGTAGCAGCTTCCCTGCGGGAGATACTCTCTTTGCCAAAATCTCCTTATTAGGCGAAAGTAAGATACAATTCAGTGCACTTTCCTAAAGCTTGCTGTTAGGAGGGAATCTGCAGCTTGCAGTGAAAGCGCTTCCAGAGGGGAGTCTAATGAGGGCAAATATTTGATGGTAGCAGCTTCCCTGCGGGAGATACTCTCTTTGCCATAATCGCCTTATTAGCCGCAGTTAAGTTACAATTCAGTACCCTATCCTAAAGCTTGCTGTTAGGAGGGAATCTGCAGCTTGCAGTGAAAGCGCTTCCAGAGGGGAGTCTAATGAGGGCAAAGATTTGATGGTAGCAGCTTCCCTGCGGGAGATAGTCTCTTTGCCAAAATCGCATTATTAGGCGAAAGTAAGTTACAATTCAGTACCCTATCCTAAAGCTTGCTGTTAGGAGGGAATCTGCAGCTTGCAGTGAAAGCGCTTCCACAGGGTAGTCTAATGAGGGCAAACATTTGATGGTAGCAGCTTCCCTGCGGGAGATACTCTCTTTGTCAAAATCGCGTTATTAGGCGAAAGTAAGTTACAATTCAGTACCCTATCCTAAAGCTTGCTGTTAGGAGGGAATCTGCAGCTTGAAGTGAATGTGCTTCCAGAGGGTAGTCTAACGAGGGCAAACATTTGATGGTAACAGCTTCCCTGCGGGAGATACTCTCTTTGCCAAAATCGCATTATTAGGCGAAAGTAAGTTACAATTCAGTACCTTATCCTAAAGCTTGCTGTTAGGAGGGAATCTGAAGCTTGCAGTGAAAGCGCTTCCAGAGGGGAGTCTAATGAGGGCAAACATTTGATGGTAGCAGCTTCCCTGCGGGAGATAGTCTCTTTGCCAAAATCGCATTATTAGGCGAAAGTAAGTTACAATTCAGTACCCTATCCTAAAGCTTGCTGTTAGGAGGGAATCTGCAGCTTGCAGTGAAAGCGCTTCCAGAGGGGAGTCTAATGAGGGCAAACATTTGATGGTCGCAGCTTCCCTGCGGGAGATAGTCTCTTTGCCAAAATCGCATTATTAGGCGAAAGTAAGTTACAATTCAGTACCCTATCCTAAAGCTTGCTGTTAGGAGGGAATCTGCAGCTTGCAGTGAAAGCGCTTCCAGAGGGGAGTCTAATGAGGGCAAACATTTGATGGTAGCAGCTTCCCTGCGGGAGATACTCTCTTTGCCAAAATCGCATTATTAGGCGAAAGTAAGTTACAATTCAGGACCCTATCCTAAAGCTTGCTGTTAGGAGGGAATCTGCAGCTTGCAGTGAAAGCGCTTCCAGAGGGGAGTCTAATGAGGGCAAACATTTGATGGTAGCAGCTTCCCTGCGGGAGATACTCTCTTTGCCAAAATCGCATTATTAGGCGAAAGTAAGTTACAATTCAGTACCCTATCCTAAAGCTTGCTGTTAGGAGGGAATCTGCAGCTTGCAGTGAAAGCACTTCCAGAGGGGAGTCTAATGAGGGCAAACATTTGATGGTAGCAGCTTCCCTGCGGGAGATACTCTCTTCGCCAAAATCGCATTATTAGGCGAAAGTAAGTTTCAATTCAGTACCTTATCCTAAAGCTTGCTGTTAGGAGGGATTCTGCAGCTTGCAGTGAAAGCGCTTCCAGAGGGGAGTCTAATGAGGGCAAACATTTGATGGTAGCAGCTTCCCTGCGGGAGATACTCTCTTTTCCAAAATCGCATTATTATGCGAAAGTAAGTTACAATTCAGTACCCTATCCTAAAGCTTGCTGTTAGGAGGGAATCTGCAGCTTGCAGTGAAAGCGCTTCCAGAGGGGAGTCTAATGAGGGCAAATATTTGATGGTAGCAGCTTCCCTGCGGGAGATATTCTCTTTGCCATAATCGCCTTATTAGCCGCAGTTAAGTTACAATTCAGTACCCTATCCTAAAGCTTGCTGTTAGGAGGGAATCTGCAGCTTGCAGTGAAAGCGCTTCCAGAGGGGAGTCTAATGAGGGCAAAGATTTGATGGTAGCAGCTTCCCTGCGGGAGATAGTCTCTTTGCCAAAATCGCATTATTAGGCGAAAGTAAGTTACAATTCAGTACCCTATCCTAAAGCTTGCTGTTAGGAGGGAATCTGCAGCTTGCAGTGAAAGCGCTTCCAGAGGGGAGTCTAATGAGGGCAAACATTTGATGGTAACAGCTTCCCTGCGGGAGATATTCTCTTTGCCAAAATCGCATTATTAGGCGAAAGTAAGATACAATTCAGGACCATATCCTAAAGCTTGCTGTTAGGAGGGAATCTGCAGCTTGCAGTGAAAGCGCTTCCAGAGGGTAGTCTAACGAGGGCAAACATTTGATGGTAACAGCTTCCCTGCGGGAGATACTCTCTTTGCCAAAATCGCATTATTATGCGAAAGTAAGTTACAATTCAGTACCTTATCCTAAAGCTTGCTGTTAGGAGGGAATCTGCAGCTTGCAGTGAAAGCGCTTCCAGAGGGGAGTCTAATGAGGGCAAACATTTGATGGTAGCAGCTTCCCTGCGGGAGATACTCTCTTTGCCAAAATCGCATTATTAGGCGAAAGTAAGTTACAATTCAGTACCCTATCCTAAAGCTTGCTGTTAGGAGGGAATCTGCAGCTTGCAGTGAAAGCGCTTCCAGAGGGGAGTCTAATGAGGGCAAACATTTGATGGTAGCAGCTTCCCTGCGGGAGATATTGTTTTTGCCAAATTCGCCTTATTAGCCGCAGTTAAGTTACAATTCAGTACCCTATCCTAAAGCTTGCTGTTAGGAGGGAATCTGCAGCTTGCAGTGAAAGCGCTTCCAGAGGGGAGTCTAACGAGGGCAAACATTTGATGGTAACACCTTCCCTGCGGGAGATACTCTCTTTGCCAAAATCACATTATTAGGCGAAAGTAAGTTACAATTCAGTACCCTATCCTAAAGCTTGCTGTTAGGAGGGAATCTGCAGCTTGCAGTGAAAGCGCTTCCAGAGGGGAGTCTAACGAGGGCAAACATTTGATGGTAGCAGCTTCCCTGCGGGAGATACTCTCTTTGCCAAAATCTCCGTATTAGGCGAAAGTAAGATACAATTCAGTGCACTTTCCTAAAGCTTGCTGTTAGGAGGGAATCTGCAGCTTGCAGTGAAAGCGCTTCCAGAGGGGAGTATAATGAGGGCAAATATTTGATGGTAGCAGCTTCCCTGCGGGAGATAGTCTCTTTGCCAAAATCGCATTATTAGGCGAAAGTAAGTTACAATTCAGTACCCTATCCTAAAGCTTGCTGTTAGGAGGGAATCTGCAGCTTGCAGTGAAAGCGCTTCCACAGGGTAGTCTAATGAGGGCAAACATTTGATGGTAGCAGCTTCCCTGCGGGAGATACTCTCTTTGTCAAAATCGCGTTATTAGGCGAAAGTAAGTTACAATTCAGTACCCTATCCTAAAGCTTGCTGTTAGGAGGGAATCTGCAGCTTGAAGTGAATGCGCTTCCAGAGGGTAGTCTAACGAGGGCAAACATTTGATGGTAACAGCTTCCCTGCGGGTGATACTCTCTTTGCCAAAATCGCATTATTAGGCGAAAGTAAGTTACAATTCAGTACCCTATCCTAAAGCTTGCTGTTAGGAAGGAATCTGCAGCTTGCAGTGCAAGCGCTTCCAGAGGGGAGTCTAACGAGGGCAAACATTTGATGGTAGCAGCTTCCCTGCGGGAGATACTCTCTTTGCCAAAATCTCCTTATTAGGCGAAAGTAAGATACAATTCAGTGCACTTTCCTAAAGCTTGCTGTTAGGAGGGAATCTGCAGCTTGCAGTGAAAGCGCTTCCAGAGGGGAGTCTAATGAGGGCAAATATTTGATGGTAGCAGCTTCCCTGCGGGAGATAGTATCTTTGCCATAATCGCCTTATTAGCCGCAGTTAAGTTACAATTCAGTACCCTATCCTAAAGCTTGCTGTTAGGAGGGAATCTGCAGCTTGCAGTGAAAGCGCTTCCAGAGGGGAGTCTAATGAGGGCAAAGATTTGATGGTAGCAGCTTCCCTGCGGGAGATAGTCTCTTTGCCAAAATCGCATTATTAGGCGAAAGTAAGTTACAATTCAGTACCCTATCCTAAAGCTTGCTGTTAGGAGGGAATCTGCAGCTTGCAGTGAAAGCGCTTCCACAGGGTAGTCTAATGAGGGCAAACATTTGATGGTAGCAGCTTCCCTGCGGGAGATACTCTCTTTGTCAAAATCGCGTTATTAGGCGAAAGTAAGTTACAATTCAGTACCCTATCCTAAAGCTTGCTGTTAGGAGGGAATCTGCAGCTTGAAGTGAATGTGCTTCCAGAGGGTAGTCTAACGAGGGCAAACATTTGATGGTAACAGCTTCCCTGCGGGAGATACTCTCTTTGCCAAAATCGCATTATTAGGCGAAAGTAAGTTACAATTCAGTACCTTATCCTAAAGCTTGCTGTTAGGAGGGAATCTGAAGCTTGCAGTGAAAGCGCTTCCAGAGGGGAGTCTAATGAGGGCAAACATTTGATGGTCGCAGCTTCCCTGCGGGAGATAGTCTCTTTGCGAAAATCGCATTATTAGGCGAAAGTAAGTTACAATTCAGTACACTATCCTAAAGCTTGCTGTTAGGAGGGAATCTGCAGCTTGCAGTGAAAGCGCTTCCAGAGGGGAGTCTAACGAGGGCAAACATTTGATGGTAGCAGCTTCCCTGCGGGAGATACTCTCTTTGCCAAAATCGCATTATTAGGCGAAAGTAAGTTACAATTCAGGACCCTATCCTAAAGCTTGCTGTTAGGAGGGAATCTGCAGCTTGCAGTGAAAGCGCTTCCAGAGGGGAGTCTAATGAGGGCAAACATTTGATGGTAGCAGCTTCCCTGCGGGAGATACTCTCTTTGCCAAAATCGCATTATTAGGCGAAAGTAAGTTACAATTCAGTACCCTATCCTAAAGCTTGCTGTTAGGAGGGAATCTGCAGCTTGCAGTGAAAGCACTTCCAGAGGGGAGTCTAATGAGGGCAAACATTTGATGGTAGCAGCTTCCCTGCGGGAGATACTCTCTTCGCCAAAATCGCATTATTAAGCGAAAGTAAGTTTCAATTCAGTACCTTATCCTAAAGCTTGCTGTTAGGAGGGATTCTGCAGCTTGCAGTGAAAGCGCTTCCAGAGGGGAGTCTAATGAGGGCAAACATTTGATGGTAGCAGCTTCCCTGCGGGAGATACTCTCTTTTCCAAAATCGCATTATTATGCGAAAGTAAGTTACAATTCAGTACCCTATCCTAAAGCTTGCTGTTAGGAGGGAATCTGCAGCTTGCAGTGAAAGCGCTTCCAGAGGGGAGTCTAATGAGGGCAAATATTTGATGGTAGCAGCTTCCCTGCGGGAGATATTCTCTTTGCCATAATCGCCTTATTAGCCGCAGTTAAGTTACAATTCAGTACCCTATCCTAAAGCTTGCTGTTAGGAGGGAATCTGCAGCTTGCAGTGAAAGCGCTTCCAGAGGGGAGTCTAATGAGGGCAAACATTTGATGGTAGCAGCTTCCCTGCGGGAGATAGTCTCTTTGCCAAAATCGCATTATTAGGCGAAAGTAAGTTACAATTCAGTACCCTATCCTAAAGCTTGCTGTTAGGAGGGAATCTGCAGCTTGCAGTGAAAGCGCTTCCAGAGGGGAGTCTAATGAGGGCAAACATTTGATGGTAACAGCTTCCCTGCGGGAGATATTCTCTTTGCCAAAATCGCATTATTAGGCGAAAGTAAGATACAATTCAGGACCATATCCAAAAGCTTGCTGTTAGGAGGGAATCTGCAGCTTGCAGTGAAAGCGCTTCCACAGGGTAGTCTAATGAGGGCAAACATTTGATGGTAGCAGCTTCCCTGCGGGAGATACTCTCTTTGCTATAATCGCGTTATTAGGCGAAAGTAAGATACAATTCAGTACCCTATCCTAAAGCTTGCTGTTAGGAGGGAATCTGCAGCTTGCAGTGAAAGCGCTTCCAGAGGGTAGTCTAACGAGGGCAAACATTTGATGGTAACAGCTTCCCTGCGGGAGATACTCTCTTTGCCAAAATCGCATTATTATGCGAAAGTAAGATACAATTCAGTACCTTATCCTAAAGCTTGCTGTTAGGAGGGAATCTGCAGCTTGCAGTGAAAGCGCTTCCAGAGGGGAGTCTAATGAGGGCAAACATTTGATGGTAGCAGCTTCCCTGCGGGAGATACTCTCTTTGCCAAAATCGCATTATTAGGCGAAAGTAAGTTACAATTCAGTACCCTATCCTAAAGCTTGCTGTTAGGAGGGAATCTGCAGCTTGCAGTGAAAGCGCTTCCAGAGGGGAGTCTAATGAGGGCAAACATTTGATGGTAGCAGCTTCCCTGCGGGAGATATTGTTTTTGCCAAATTCGCCTTATTAGCCGCAGTTAAGTTACAATTCAGTACCCTATCCTAAAGCTTGCTGTTAGGAGGGAATCTGCAGCTTGCAGTGAAAGCGCTTCCAGAGGGGAGTCTAAGGAGGGCAAACATTTGATGGTAACACCTTCCCTGCGGGAGATACTCTCTTTGCCAAAATCACATTATTAGGCGAAAGTAAGTTACAATTCAGTACCCTATCCTAAAGCTTGCTGTTAGGAGGGAATCTGCAGCTTGCAGTGAAAGCGCTTCCAGAGGGGAGTCTAACGAGGGCAAACATTTGATGGTAGCAGCTTCCCTGCGGGAGATACTCTCTTTGCCAAAATCTCCTTATTAGGCGAAAGTAAGATACAATTCAGTGCACTTTCCTAAAGCTTGCTGTTAGGAGGGAATCTGCAGCTTGCAGTGAAAGCGCTTCCAGAGGGGAGTATAATGAGGGCAAATATTTGATGGTAGCAGCTTCCCTGCGGGAGATAGTCTCTTTGCCAAAATCGCATTATTAGGCGAAAGTAAGTTACAATTCAGTACCCTATCCTAAAGCTTGCTGTTAGGAGGGAATCTGCAGCTTGCAGTGAAAGCGCTTCCACAGGGTAGTCTAATGAGGGCAAACATTTGATGGTAGCAGCTTCCCTGCGGGAGATACTCTCTTTGTCAAAATCGCGTTATTAGGCGAAAGTAAGTTACAATTCAGTACCCTATCCTAAAGCTTGCTGTTAGGAGGGAATCTGCAGCTTGAAGTGAATGCGCTTCCAGAGGGTAGTCTAACGAGGGCAAACATTTGATGGTAACAGCTTCCCTGCGGGTGATACTCTCTTTGCCAAAATCGCATTATTAGGCGAAAGTAAGTTACAATTCAGTACCTTATCCTAAAGCTTGCTGTTAGGAGGGAATCTGAAGCTTGCAGTGAAAGCGCTTCCAGAGGGGAGTCTAATGAGGGCAAACATTTGATGGTAGCAGCTTCCCTGCGGGAGATAGTCTCTTTTCCAAAATCGCATTATTAGGCGAAAGTAAGATACAATTCAGTACCCTATCCTAAAGCTTGCTGTTAGGAGGGAATCTGCAGCTTGCAGTGAAAGCACTTCCAGAGGGGAGTCTAACGAGGGCAAACATTTGATGGTAGCAGCTTCCCTGCGGGAGATACTCTCTTTGCCAAAATCGCATTATTAGGCGAAAGTAAGTTACAATTCAGTACCCTATCCTAAAGCTTGCTGTTAGGAGGGAATCTGCAGCTTGCAGTGAAAGCGCTTCCACAGGGGAGTCTAATGAGGGCAAACATTTGATGGTAGCAGCTTCCCTGCGGGAGATACTCTCTTTGCCAAAATCGCATTATTAGGCGAAAGTAAGTTACAATTCAGTACCCTATCCTAAAGCTTGCTGTTAGGAGGGAATCTGCAGCTTGCAGTGAAAGCACTTCCAGAGGGGAGTCTAATGAGGGCAAACATTTGATGGTAGCAGCTTCCCTGCGGGAGATAGTCTCTTTGCCAAAATCGCATTATTAGGCGAAAGTAAGTTACAATTCAGTACCCTATCCTAAAGCTTGCTGTTAGGAGGGAATCTGCAGCTTGCAGTGAAAGCGCTTCCACAGGGTAGTCTAATGAGGGCAAACATTTGATGGTAGCAGCTTCCCTGCGGGAGATACTCTCTTTGTCAAAATCGCGTTATTAGGCGAAAGTAAGTTACAATTCAGTACCCTATCCTAAAGCTTGCTGTTAGGAGGGAATCTGCAGCTTGAAGTGAATGCGCTTCCAGAGGGTAGTCTAACGAGGGCAAACATTTGATGGTAACAGCTTCCCTGCGGGTGATACTCTCTTTGCCAAAATCGCATTATTAGGCGAAAGTAAGTTACAATTCAGTACCTTATCCTAAAGCTTGCTGTTAGGAGGGAATCTGAAGCTTGCAGTGAAAGCGCTTCCAGAGGGGAGTCTAATGAGGGCAAACATTTGATGGTAGCAGCTTCCCTGCGGGAGATAGTCTCTTTGCCAAAATCGCATTATTAGGCGAAAGTAAGTTACAATTCAGGACCCTATCCTAAAGCTTGCTGTTAGGAGGGAATCTGCAGCTTGCAGTGAAAGCGCTTCCAGAGGGGAGTCTAATGAGGGCAAACATTTGATGGTCGCAGCTTCCCTGCGGGAGATAGTCTCTTTGCCAAAATCGCATTATTAGGCGAAAGTAAGTTACAATTCAGTACCCTATCCTAAAGCTTGCTGTTAGGAGGGAATCTGCAGCTTGCAGTGAAAGCACTTCCAGAGGGGAGTCTAACGAGGGCAAACATTTGATGGTAGCAGCTTCCCTGCGGGAGATACTCTCTTTGCCAAAATCGCATTATTAGGCGAAAGTAAGTTACAATTCAGTACCCTATCCTAAAGCTTGCTGTTAGGAGGGAATCTGCAGCTTGCAGTGAAAGCGCTTCCAGAGGGGAGTCTAATGAGGGCAAACATTTGATGGTAGCAGCTTCCCTGCGGGAGATAGTCTCTTTTCCAAAATCGCATTATTAGGCGAAAGTAAGATACAATTCAGTACCCTATCCTAAAGCTTGCTGTTAGGAGGGAATCTGCAGCTTGCAGTGAAAGCACTTCCAGAGGGGAGTCTAACGAGGGCAAACATTTGATGGTAGCAGCTTCCCTGCGGGAGATACTCTCTTTGCCAAAATCGCATTTTTAGGCGAAAGTAAGTTACAATTCAGTACCCTATCCTAAAGCTTGCTGTTAGGAGGGAATCTGCAGCTTGCAGTGAAAGCGGTTCCACAGGGGAGTCTAATGAGGGCAAACATTTGATGGTAGCAGCTTCCCTGCGGGAGAGAGTCTCTTTGCCATAATCGCATTATTATGCGAAAGTAAGTTACAATTCAGTACCCTATCCTAAAGCTTGCTGTTAGGAGGGAATCTGCAGCTTGCAGTGAAAGCGCTTCCAGAGGGGAGTCTAATGAGGGCAAATATTTGATTGTAGCAGCTTCCCTGCGGGAGATATTCTCTTTGCCATAATCGCCTTATTAGCCGCAGTTAAGTTACAATTCAGTACCCTATCCTAAAGCTTGCTGTTAGGAGGGAATCTGCAGCTTGCAGTGAAAGCGCTTCCAGAGGGGAGTCTAATGAGGGCAAACATTTGATGGTAGCAGCTTCCCTGCGGGAGATACTCTCTTTGCCAAAATCGCATTATTAGGCGAAAGTAAGTTACAATTCAGTACCCTATCCTAAAGCTTGCTGTTAGGAGGGAATCTGCAGCTTGCAGTGAAAGCGCTTCCAGAGGGGAGTCTAATGAGGGCAAACATTTGATGGTAACAGCTTCCCTGCGGGAGATATTCTCTTTGCCAAAATCGCATTATTAGGCGAAAGTAAGATACAATTCAGGACCCTATCCTAAAGCTTGCTGTTAGGAGGGAATCTGCAGCTTGCAGTGAAAGCGCTTCCACAGGGTAGTCTAATGAGGGCAAACATTTGATGGTAGCAGCTTCCCTGCGGGAGATACTCTCTTTGTCAAAATCGCGTTATTAGACGAAAGTAAGTTACAATTCAGTACCCTATCCTAAAGCTTGCTGTTAGGAGGGAATCTGCAGCTTGCAGTGAAAGCGCTTCCAGAGGGGAGTCTAACGAGGGCAAACATTTGATGGTAGCAGCTTCCCTGCGGGAGATACTCTCTTTGCCAAAATCGCATTATTAGGCGAAAGTAAGTTACAATTCAGTACCCTATCCTAAAGCTTGCTGTTAGGAGGGAATCTGCAGCTTGCAGTGAAAGCGCTTCCAGAGGGGAGTCTAATGAGGGCAAACATTTGATGGTAGCAGATTCCCTGCGGGAGATACTCTCTTTGCCAAAATCGCATTATTAGGCGAAAGTAAGTTACAATTCAGTACCCTATCCTAAAGCTTGCTGTTAGGAGGGAATCTGCAGCTTGAAGTGAAAGCGCTTCCAGAGGGGAGTCTAATGAGGGCAAAGATTTGATGGTAGCAGCTTCCCTGCGGGAGATAGTCTCTTTGCCAAAATCGCATTATTAGCCGCAGTTAAGTTACAATTCAGTACCCTATCCTAAAGCTTGCTGTTAGGAGGGAATCTGCAGCTTGCAGTGAAAGCGCTTCCAGAGGGGAGTCTAATGAGGGCAAACATTTGATGGTAACAGCTTCCCTGCGGGAGATATTCTCTTTGCCAAAATCGCATTATTAGGCGAAAGTAAGATACAATTCAGGACCCTATCCTAAAGCTTGCAGTTAGGAGGGAATCTGCAGCTTGCAGTGAAAGCGCTTCCACAGGGTAGTCTAATGAGGGCAAACATTTGATGGTAGCAGCTTCCCTGCGGGAGATACTCTCTTTGTTATAATCGCGTTATTAGGCGAAAGTAAGTTACAATTCAGTACCCTATCCTAAAGCTTGCTGTTAGGAGGGAATCTGCAGCTTGAAGTGAATGCGCTTCCAGAGGGTAGTCTAACGAGGGCAAACATTTGATGGTAACAGCTTCCCTGCGGGAGATACTCTCTTTGCCAAAATCGCATTATTATGCGAAAGTAAGTTACAATTCAGTACCTTTTCCTAAAGCTTGCTGTTAGGAGGGAATCTGCAGCTTGCAGTGAAAGCGCTTCCAGAGGGGAGTCTAATGAGGGCAAACATTTGATGGTAGCAGATTCCCTGCGGGAGATACTCTCTTTGCCAAAATCGCATTATTAGTCAAAAGTAAGTTACAATTCAGTACCCTATCCTAAAGCTTGCTGTTAGGAGGGAATCTGCAGCTTGCAGTGAAAGCGCTTCCAGAGGGGAATCTAATGAGGGCAAACATTTGATGGTAGCAGCTTCCCTGCGGGAGATACTCTCTTTGCCAAAATCGCATTATTAGGCGAAAGAAAGTTACAATTCAGTACCCTATCCTAAAGCTTGCTGTTAGGAGGGAATCTGCAGCTTGCAGTGAAAGCGCTTCCAGAGGGGAGTCTAACGAGGGCAAACATTTGATGGTAGCAGCTTCCCTGCGGGAGATACTCTCTTTGCCAAAATCGCATTATTAGGCGAAAGTAAGTTACAATTCAGTACCCTATCCTAAAGCTTGCTGTTAGGAGGGAATCTGCAGCTTGCAGTGAAAGCGCTTCCAGAGGGGAGTCTAACGAGGGCAAACATTTGATGGTAGCAGCTTCCCTGCGGGAGATATTCTCTTTGCCAAAATCGCATTATTAGGCGAAAGTAAGATACAATTCAGGACCCTATCCTAAAGCTTGCAGTTAGGAGGGAATCTGCAGCTTGCAGTGAAAGCGCTTCCAGAGGGGAGTCTAACGAGGGCAAACATTTGATGGTAGCAGCTTCCCTGCGGGAGATACTCTCTTTGCCAAAATCGCATTATTAGGCGAAAGTAAGTTACAATTCAGTACCCTATCCTAAAGCTTGCTGTTAGGAGGGAATCTGCAGCTTGCAGTGAAAGCGCTTCCAGAGGGGAGTCTAATGAGGGCAAACATTTGATGGTAGCAGCTTTCCTGCGGGAGATACTCTCTTTGCCAAAATTGCATTATTAGGCGAAAGTAAGTTACAATTCAGTACCCTATCCTAAAGCTTGCTGTTAGGAGGGAATCTGGAGCTTGCAGTGAAAGCGCTTCCACAGGGTAGTCTAATGAGGGCAAACATTTGATGGTAGCAGCTTCCCTGCGGGAGATATTCTCTTTCCCAAAATCGCCTTATTAGCCGCAGTTAAGTTACAATTCAGTACCCTATCCTAAAGCTTGCTGTTAGGAGGAAATCTGCAGCTTGCAGTGAAAGCGCTACCAGAGGGGAGTCTAATGAGGGCAAACATTTGATGGTAGCAGCTTCCCTACGGGAGATACTCTCTTTGCCTAAATCGCATTATTAGGCGAAAGTAAGTTACAATTCAGTACCCTATCCTAAAGCTTGCTGTTAGGAGGGAATCTGCAGCTTGCAGTGAAAGCGCTTCCGGAGGGGAGTCTAACGAGGGTAAACGTTTGATGGTAGCAGCTTCCCTGCGGGAGATACTCTCTTTGCCAAAATCGCATTATTAGGCGAAAGTAAGTTACAATTCAGTACCCTATCCTAAAGCTTGCTGTTAGGAGGGAATCTGCAGCTTGCAGTGAAAGCGCTTCCAGAGGGGAGTCTAACGAGGGCAAACATTTGATGGTAGCAGCTGCCCTGCGGGAGATACTCTCTTTGCCAAAATCGCATTATTAGGCGAAAGTAATTTACAATTCAGTACCCTATCCTAAAGCTTGCTGTTAGGAGGGAATCTGCAGCTTGCAGTGAATGCACTTCCAGAGGGTAGTCTAACGAGGGCAAACATTTGATGGTAGCAGCTTCCCTGCGGGAGATACTCTCTTTGCCAAAATCGCATTATTAGGCGAAAGTAAGTTACAATTCAGGACCCTATCCTAAAGCTTGCTGTTAGGAGGGAATCTGCAGCTTGCAGTCAAAGCGCTTCCAGAGGGGAGTCTAATGTGGGCAAACATTTGATGGTAGCAGCTTTCCTGCCGGAGATACTCTCTTTGCAATAATCGCATTATTATGCGAAAGTAAGTTACAATTCAGTACCCTATCCTAAAGCTTGCTGTTAGGAGGGAATCTGCAGCTTGCAGTGAAAGAGCTTCCAGAGGGGAGTCTAATGAGGGCAAACATTTGATGTTAGCAGCTTCCCTGCGGGAGATACTCTCTTTGCCAAAATCGCATTATTAGGCGAAAGTAAGTTACAATTCAGTACCCTATCCTAAAGCTTGCTGTTAGGAGGGAATCTGCAGCTTGCAGTGAAAGCGCTTCCAGAGGGGAGTCTAATGAGGGGAAGCATTTGATGGTAGCAGCTTCCCTGCGGGAGATACTCTCTTTGCCAGAATCGCCTTATTAGCCGCAGTTAAGTTACAATTCAGTACACTGTCCTACAGCTTTCTGTTAGGAGGGAATCTTCAGCTTGCAGTGAAAGTGCTTCCAGAGGGGAGTCTAATGAGGGGAAACATTTGATGTTAGCATCTTCCCTGCGGGTGATACTCTCTTTGCCAAAATCGCATTATTAGGCGAAAGTAAGTTACAATTCAGTACCCTATCCTAAAGCTTGCTGTTAGGAGGGAATCTGCAGCTTGCAGTGAAAGCGCTTCCAGAGGGGAGTGTAATGAGGGCAAACATTTGATGGTAGCAGCTTCCCTGCGGGAGATACTCTCTTTTCCAAAATCGCATTATTAGGCGAAAGTAAGTTACAATTCAGTACCGTATCCTAAAGCTTGCTGTTAGGAGGGAATCTGCAGCTTGCAGTGAAAGCGCTTCCAGAGGGGAGTCTAATGAGGGCAAACATTTGATGGTAGCAGCTTCCCTGCGGGAGATATTCTCTTTGCCATATTCGCCTTATTAGCCGCAGTAAAGATACAATTCAGTACCCTATCCTAAAGCTTGCTGTTAGGAGGGAATCTGCAGCTTGCAGTGAAAGCGCTTCCAGAGGGGAGTCTAATGAGGGCAAACATTTGATGGTAGCAGCTTCCCTGCGGGAGATATTCTCTTTGCCATAATCTCATTATTAGGCGAAAGTAAGTTACAATTCAGTACCCTCTCCTAAAGCTTGCTGTTAGGAGGGAATCTGCAGCTTGCAGTGAAAGCGCTTCCAGAGGGGAGTCTAACGAGGGCAAATATTTGATGGTAGCAGCTTCCCTGCGGGAGATATTGTCTTTGCCAAAATATCATTATTAGCCGCAGTTAAGTTACAATTCAGTACCCTATGCTAAAGCTTGCTGTTAGGAGGGAATCTGCAGCTTGCAGTGAAAGCGCTTCCAGAGGGGAGTCTAATGAGGGCAAACATTTGATGGTAGCAGCTTCCCTGCGGGAGATATTCTCTTTCCCAAAATCGCCTTATTAGCCGCAGATAAGTTACAATTCAGTACCCTATCCTAAAGCTTGCTGTTAGGAGGGAATCTGCAGCTTGCAGTGAAAGCGCTTCCAGAGGGGAGTCTAATGAGGGCAAACATTTGATGGTAGCAGCTTCCCTGCGGGAGATACTCTCTTTGCCAAAATCGCATTATTAGGCGAAAGTAAGTTACAATTCAGTACACTATCCTAAAGCTTGCTGTTAGGAGGAAATCTGCAGCTTGCAGTGAAAGCGCTACCAGAGGGGAGTCTAATGAGGGCAAACATTTGATGGTAGCAGCTTCCCTGCGGGAGATACTCTCTTTGCCTAAATCGCATTATTAGGCGAAAGTAAGTTACAATTCAGTACCCTATCCTAAAGCTTGCTGTTAGGAGGGAATCTGCAGCTTGCAGTGAAAGCGCTTCCGGAGGGGAGTCTAACGAGGGTAAACGTTTGATGGTAGCAGCTTCCCTGCGGGAGATACTCTCTTTGCCAAAATCGCATTATTAGGCGAAAGTAAGTTACAATTCAGTACCCTATCCTAAAGCTTGCTGTTAGGAGGGAATCTGCAGCTTGCAGTGAAAGCGCTTCCAGAGGGGAGTCTAACGAGGGCAAACATTTGATGGTAGCAGCTGCCCTGCGGGAGATACTCTCTTTGCCAAAATCGCATTATTAGGCGAAAGTAATTTACAATTCAGTACCCTATCCTAAAGCTTGCTGTTAGGAGGGAATCTGCAGCTTGCAGTGAATGCACTTCCAGAGGGTAGTCTAACGAGGGCAAACATTTGATGGTAGCAGCTTCCCTGCGGGAGATACTCTCTTTGCCAAAATCGCATTATTAGGCGAAAGTAAGTTACAATTCAGTACCCTATCCTAAAGCTTGCTGTTAGGAGGGAATCTGCAGCTTGCAGTCAAAGCGCTTCCAGAGGGGAGTCTAATGTGGGCAAACATTTGATGGTAGCAGCTTTCCTGCCGGAGATACTCTCTTTGCAATAATCTCATTATTATGCGAAAGTAAGTTACAATTCAGTACCCTATCCTAAAGCTTGCTGTTAGGAGGGAATCTGCAGCTTGCAGTGAAAGAGCTTCCAGAGGGGAGTCTAATGAGGGCAAACATTTGATGTTAGCAGCTTCCCTGCGGGAGATACTCTCTTTGCCAAAATCGCATTATTAGGCGAAAGTAAGTTACAATTCAGTACCCTATCCTAAAGCTTGCTGTTAGGAGGGAATCTGCAGCTTGCAGTGAAAGCGCTTCCAGAGGGGAGTCTAATGAGGGCAAACATTTGATGGTAGCAGCTTCCCTGCGGGAGATATTCTCTTTGCCAAAATCGCATTATTAGGCGAAAGTAAGTTACAATTCAGTACCCTATCCTAAAGCTTGCTGTTAGGAGGGAATCTGCAGCTTGCAGTGAAAGCGCTTCCAGAGGGGAGTCTAATGAGGGCAAATATTTGATGGTAGCAGCTTCCCTGCGGGAGATATTCTCTTTGCCAGAATCGCCTTATTAGCCGCAGTTAAGTTACAATTCAGTACACTATCCTAAAGCTTGCTGTTAGGAGGGAATCTGCAGCTTGCAGTGAAAGCGCTTCCAGAGGGGAGTCTAATGAGGGCAAACATTTGATGGTAGCAGCTTCCCTGCGGGAGATACTCTCTTTGCCAAAATCGCATTATTAGGCGAAAGTAAGTTACAATTCAGTACACTATCCTAAAGCTTGCTGTTAGGAGGGAATCTGCAGCTTGCAGTGAAAGCACTTCCAGAGGGGAGTCTAACGAGGGCAAACATTTGATGGTAGCAGCTTCCCTGCGGGAGATACTCTCTTTTCCAATTTCGCCTTATTAGCCGCAGTTAAGTTACAATTCAGTACCCTATCCTAAAGCTTGCTGTTAGGAGGGAATCTGCAGCTTGCAGTGAAAGCGCTTCCAGAGGGGAGTCTAATGAGGGCAAACATTTGATGGTAGCAGCTTCCCTGCCGGAGATATTCTCTTTCCCATAATCGCCTTATTAGCCGCAGATAAGTTACAATTCAGTACCCTATCCTAAAGCTTGCTGTTAGGAGGGAATCTGAAGCTTGCAGTGAAAGCGCTTCCAGAGGGGAGTCTAATGAGGGCAAACATTTGATGGTAGCAGCTTCCCTGCGGGAGATACTCTCTCCGCCAAAATAGCATTATTAGGCGAAAGTAAGTTACAATTCAGTACCCTATCCTAAAGCTTGCTGTTAGGAGGGAATCTGAAGCTTGCAGTGAAAGCGCTTCCAGAGGGGAGTCTAATGAGGGCAAACATTTGATGGTAGCAGCTTCCCTGCGGGAGATACTCTCTTTGCCAAAATCACATTATTAGGCGAAAGTAAGTTACAATTCAGTACCCTATCCTAAAGCTTGCTGTTAGGAGGGAATCTGCAGCTTGCAGTCAAAGCGCTTCCAGAGGGGAGTCTAATGAGGGCAAAGATTTGATGGTAGCAGCTTCCCTGCCGGAGATATTCTCTTTCCCATAATCGCCTTATTAGCCGCAGATAAGTTACAATTCAGTACCCTATCCTAAAGCTTGCTGTTAGGAGGGAATCTGAAGCTTGCAGTGAAAGCGCTTCCAGAGGGGAGTCTAATGAGGGCAAACATTTGATGGTAGCAGCTTCCCTGCGGGAGATACTCTCTCCGCCAAAATAGCATTATTAGGCGAAAGTAAGTTACAATTCAGTACCCTATCCTAAAGCTTGCTGTTAGGAGGGAATCTGAAGCTTGCAGTGAAAGCGCTTCCAGAGGGGAGTCTAATGAGGGCAAACATTTGATGGTAGCAGCTTCCCTGCGGGAGATACTCTCTTTGCCAAAATCACATTATTAGGCGAAAGTAAGTTACAATTCAGTACCCTATCCTAAAGCTTGCTGTTAGGAGGGAATCTGCAGCTTGCAGTCAAAGCGCTTCCAGAGGGGAGTCTAATGAGGGCAAAGATTTGATGGTAGCAGCTTCCCTGCGGGAGATAGTCTCTTTGCCAAAATCGCATTATTATGCGAAAGTAAGCTTCAATTCAGTACACTATCCTAAAGCTTGCTGTTAGGAGGGAATCTGCAGCTTGCAGTGAAAGCGCTTCCAGAGGGGAGTCTAACGAGGGCAAACATTTGATGGTAGCAGCTTCCCTGCGGGAGATACTCTCTTTGCCAAAATCGCATTATTATGCGAAAGTAAGTTACAATTCAGTACATTATCCTAAAGCTTGCTGTTAGGAGGGAATCTGCAGCTTGCAGTGAAAGCGCTTCCAGAGGGGAGTCTAAGGAGGGCAAACATTTGATGGTAGCAGCTTCCCTGCGGGAGATATTCTCTTTGCCAAAATCGCATTATTAGGCGAAAGTAAGTTACAATTCAGTACCCTATCCTAAAGCTTGCTGTTAGGAGGGAATCTGCAGCTTGCAGTGAAAGCGCTTCCAGAGGGGAGTCTAAGGAGGGCAAACATTTGATGGTAGCAGCTTCCCTGCGGGAGATACTCTCTTTGCCAAAATCGCATTATTATGCGAAAGTAAGTTACAATTCAGTACCCTATCCTAAAGCTTGCTGTTAGGAGGGAATCTGCAGCTTGCAGTGAAAGCGCTTCCAGAGGGGAGTCTAATGAGGGCAAACATTTGATGGTAGCAGCTTCCCTGCGGGAGATACTCTCTTTGCCAAAATCGCATTATTATGCGAAAGTAAGCTTCAATTCACTACACTATCCTAAAGCTTGCTGTTAGGAGGGAATCTGCAGCTTGCAGTGAAAGCGCTTCCAGAGGGGAGTCTAACGAGGGCAAACATTTGATGGTAGCAGCTTCCCTGCGGGAGATAGTCTCTTTGCCAAAATCGCATTATTAGGCGAAAGTAAGTTACAATTCAGTACCCTATCCTAAAGCTTGCTGTTAGGAGGGAATCTGCAGCTTGCAGTGAAAGCGCTTCCGGAGGGGAGTCTAACGAGGGTAAACATTTGATGGTAGCAGCTTCCCTGCGGGAGATACTCTCTTTGCCAAAATCGCATTATTAGGCGAAATTAAGTTACAATTCAGTACACTATCCTAAAGCTTGCTGTTAGGAGGGAATCTGAAGCTTGCAGTGAAAGCGCTTCCAGAGGGGAGTCTAATGAGGGCAAACATTTGATGGTAGCAGCTTCCCTGCGGGAGATACTCTCTTTGCCAAAATCGCATTATTAGGCGAAAGTAAGTTACAATTCAGTACCCTATCCTAAAGCTTGCTGTTAGGAGGGAATCTGCAGCTTGCAGTGAAAGCGCTTCCAGAGGGGAGTCTAATGAGGGCAAACATTTGATGGTAGCAGCTTCCCTGCGGGAGATACTCTCTTTGCCAAAATCGCAATATTATGCGAAAGTAAGTTCAATTCAGTACCCTATCCTAAAGCTTGCTGTTAGGAGGGAATCTGCAGCTTGCAGTGAAAGCGCTTCCGGAGGGGAGTCTAACGAGGGCAAACGTTTGATTGTAGCAGCTTCCCTGCGGGAGATACTCTCTTTGCCAAAATCGCATTATTAGGCGAAAGTAAGTTACAATTCAGTACCCTATCCTAAAGCTTGCTGTTAGGAGGGAATCTGCAGCTTGCAGTGAAAGCGCTTCCAGAGGGTAGTCTAATGAGGGCAAACATTTGATGGTAGCAGCTTCCCTGCGGGAGATATTCTCTTTGCCAAAATCGCATTATTAGGCGAAAGTAAGTTACAATTCAGTACCCTATCCTAAAGCTTGCTGTTAGGAGGGAATCTGCAGCTTGCAGTGAAAGCGCTTCCAGAGGGGAGTCTAATGAGGGCAAACATTTGATGGTAGCAGCTTCCCTGCCGGAGATATTCTCTTTCCCATAATCGCCTTATTAGCCGCAGATAAGTTACAATTCAGTACCCTATCCTAAAGCTTGCTGTTAGGAGGGAATCTGAAGCTTGCAGTGAAAGCGCTTCCAGAGGGGAGTCTAATGAGGGCAAACATTTGATGGTAGCAGCTTCCCTGCGGGAGATACTCTCTCCGCCAAAATAGCATTATTAGGCGAAAGTAAGTTACAATTCAGTACCCTATCCTAAAGCTTGCTGTTAGGAGGGAATCTGAAGCTTGCAGTGAAAGCGCTTCCAGAGGGGAGTCTAATGAGGGCAAACATTTGATGGTAGCAGCTTCCCTGCGGGAGATACTCTCTTTGCCAAAATCACATTATTAGGCGAAAGTAAGTTACAATTCAGTACCCTATCCTAAAGCTTGCTGTTAGGAGGGAATCTGCAGCTTGCAGTCAAAGCGCTTCCAGAGGGGAGTCTAATGAGGGCAAAGATTTGATGGTAGCAGCTTCCCTGCGGGAGATAGTCTCTTTGCCAAAATCGCATTATTATGCGAAAGTAAGCTTCAATTCAGTACACTATCCTAAAGCTTGCTGTTAGGAGGGAATCTGCAGCTTGCAGTGAAAGCGCTTCCAGAGGGGAGTCTAACGAGGGCAAACATTTGATGGTAGCAGCTTCCCTGCGGGAGATACTCTCTTTGCCAAAATCGCATTATTATGCGAAAGTAAGTTACAATTCAGTACATTATCCTAAAGCTTGCTGTTAGGAGGGAATCTGCAGCTTGCAGTGAAAGCGCTTCCAGAGGGGAGTCTAAGGAGGGCAAACATTTGATGGTAGCAGCTTCCCTGCGGGAGATATTCTCTTTGCCAAAATCGCATTATTAGGCGAAAGTAAGTTACAATTCAGTACCCTATCCTAAAGCTTGCTGTTAGGAGGGAATCTGCAGCTTGCAGTGAAAGCGCTTCCAGAGGGGAGTCTAAGGAGGGCAAACATTTGATGGTAGCAGCTTCCCTGCGGGAGATACTCTCTTTGCCAAAATCGCATTATTATGCGAAAGTAAGTTACAATTCAGTACCCTATCCTAAAGCTTGCTGTTAGGAGGGAATCTGCAGCTTGCAGTGAAAGCGCTTCCAGAGGGGAGTCTAATGAGGGCAAACATTTGATGGTAGCAGCTTCCCTGCGGGAGATACTCTCTTTGCCAAAATCGCATTATTATGCGAAAGTAAGCTTCAATTCACTACACTATCCTAAAGCTTGCTGTTAGGAGGGAATCTGCAGCTTGCAGTGAAAGCGCTTCCAGAGGGGAGTCTAACGAGGGCAAACATTTGATGGTAGCAGCTTCCCTGCGGGAGATAGTCTCTTTGCCAAAATCGCATTATTAGGCGAAAGTAAGTTACAATTCAGTACCCTATCCTAAAGCTTGCTGTTAGGAGGGAATCTGCAGCTTGCAGTGAAAGCGCTTCCGGAGGGGAGTCTAACGAGGGTAAACATTTGATGGTAGCAGCTTCCCTGCGGGAGATACTCTCTTTGCCAAAATCGCATTATTAGGCGAAATTAAGTTACAATTCAGTACACTATCCTAAAGCTTGCTGTTAGGAGGGAATCTGAAGCTTGCAGTGAAAGCGCTTCCAGAGGGGAGTCTAATGAGGGCAAACATTTGATGGTAGCAGCTTCCCTGCGGGAGATACTCTCTTTGCCAAAATCGCATTATTAGGCGAAAGTAAGTTACAATTCAGTACCCTATCCTAAAGCTTGCTGTTAGGAGGGAATCTGCAGCTTGCAGTGAAAGCGCTTCCAGAGGGGAGTCTAATGAGGGCAAACATTTGATGGTAGCAGCTTCCCTGCGGGAGATACTCTCTTTGCCAAAATCGCAATATTATGCGAAAGTAAGTTCAATTCAGTACCCTATCCTAAAGCTTGCTGTTAGGAGGGAATCTGCAGCTTGCAGTGAAAGCGCTTCCGGAGGGGAGTCTAACGAGGGCAAACGTTTGATTGTAGCAGCTTCCCTGCGGGAGATACTCTCTTTGCCAAAATCGCATTATTAGGCGAAAGTAAGTTACAATTCAGTACCCTATCCTAAAGCTTGCTGTTAGGAGGGAATCTGCAGCTTGCAGTGAAAGCGCTTCCAGAGGGTAGTCTAATGAGGGCAAACATTTGATGGTAGCAGCTTCCCTGCGGGAGATATTCTCTTTGCCAAAATCGCATTATTAGGCGAAAGTAAGTTACAATTCAGTACCCTATCCTAAAGCTTGCTGTTAGGAGGGAATCTGCAGCTTGCAGTGAAAGCGCTTCCAGAGGGGAGTCTAATGAGGGCAAACATTTGATGGTAGCAGCTTCCCTGCCGGAGATATTCTCTTTCCCATAATCGCCTTATTAGCCGCAGATAAGTTACAATTCAGTACCCTATCCTAAAGCTTGCTGTTAGGAGGGAATCTGAAGCTTGCAGTGAAAGCGCTTCCAGAGGGGAGTCTAATGAGGGCAAACATTTGATGGTAGCAGCTTCCCTGCGGGAGATACTCTCTCCGCCAAAATAGCATTATTAGGCGAAAGTAAGTTACAATTCAGTACCCTATCCTAAAGCTTGCTGTTAGGAGGGAATCTGAAGCTTGCAGTGAAAGCGCTTCCAGAGGGGAGTCTAATGAGGGCAAACATTTGATGGTAGCAGCTTCCCTGCGGGAGATACTCTCTTTGCCAAAATCACATTATTAGGCGAAAGTAAGTTACAATTCAGTACCCTATCCTAAAGCTTGCTGTTAGGAGGGAATCTGCAGCTTGCAGTCAAAGCGCTTCCAGAGGGGAGTCTAATGAGGGCAAAGATTTGATGGTAGCAGCTTCCCTGCGGGAGATAGTCTCTTTGCCAAAATCGCATTATTATGCGAAAGTAAGCTTCAATTCAGTACACTATCCTAAAGCTTGCTGTTAGGAGGGAATCTGCAGCTTGCAGTGAAAGCGCTTCCAGAGGGGAGTCTAACGAGGGCAAACATTTGATGGTAGCAGCTTCCCTGCGGGAGATACTCTCTTTGCCAAAATCGCATTATTATGCGAAAGTAAGTTACAATTCAGTACATTATCCTAAAGCTTGCTGTTAGGAGGGAATCTGCAGCTTGCAGTGAAAGCGCTTCCAGAGGGGAGTCTAAGGAGGGCAAACATTTGATGGTAGCAGCTTCCCTGCGGGAGATATTCTCTTTGCCAAAATCGCATTATTAGGCGAAAGTAAGTTACAATTCAGTACCCTATCCTAAAGCTTGCTGTTAGGAGGGAATCTGCAGCTTGCAGTGAAAGCGCTTCCAGAGGGGAGTCTAAGGAGGGCAAACATTTGATGGTAGCAGCTTCCCTGCGGGAGATACTCTCTTTGCCAAAATCGCATTATTATGCGAAAGTAAGTTACAATTCAGTACCCTATCCTAAAGCTTGCTGTTAGGAGGGAATCTGCAGCTTGCAGTGAAAGCGCTTCCAGAGGGGAGTCTAATGAGGGCAAACATTTGATGGTAGCAGCTTCCCTGCGGGAGATACTCTCTTTGCCAAAATCGCATTATTATGCGAAAGTAAGCTTCAATTCAGTACCCTATCCTAAAGCTTGCTGTTAGGAGGGAATCTGCAGCTTGCAGTGAAAGCGCTTCCAGAGGGGAGTCTAACGAGGGCAAACATTTGATGGTAGCAGCTTCCCTGCGGGAGATACTCTCTTTGCCAAAATCGCATTATTAGGCGAAAGTAAGTTACAATTCAGTACCCTATCCTAAAGCTTGCTGTTAGGAGGGAATCTGCAGCTTGCAGTGAAAGCGCTTCCGGAGGGGAGTCTAACGAGTGTAAACGTTTGATGGTAGCAGCTTCCCTGCGGGAGATACTCTCTTTGCCAAAATCGCATTATTAGGCGAAATTAAGTTACAATTCAGTACACTATCCTAAAGCTTGCTGTTAGGAGGGAATCTGAAGCTTGCAGTGAAAGCGCTTCCAGAGGGGAGTCTAATGAGGGCAAACATTTGATGGTAGCAGCTTCCCTGCGGGAGATAATCTCTTTTCCAATTTTGCCTTATTAGCCGCAGTTAAGTTACAATTCAGTACCCTATCCTAAAGCTTGCTGTTAGGAGGGAATCTGAAGCTTGCAGTGAAAGCGCTTCCAGAGGGGAGTCTAATGAGGGCAAAGATTTGATGGTAGCAGCTTCCCTGCGGGAGATACTCTCTTTGCCAAAATTGCATTATTAGGCGAAAGTAAGTTACAATTCAGTACCCTATCCTAAAGCTTGCTGTTAGGAGGGAATCTGCAGCTTGCAGTGAAAGCGCTTCCAGAGGGGAGTCTAATGAGGGCAAACATTTGATGGTAGCAGCTTCCCTGCGGGAGATACTCTCTTTGCCAAAATCGCATTATTAGGCGAAAGTAAGATACAATTCAGTACACTATCCTAAAGCTTGCTGTTAGGAGGGAATCTGCAGCTTGCAGTGAAAGCGCTTCCAGAGGGGAGTCTAAGGAGTGCAAACATTTGATGGTAGCAGCTTCCCTGCGGGAGATACTCTCTTTGCCAAAATCGCATTATTAGGCGAAAGTAAGTTACAATTCAGTACCCTATCCTAAAGCTTGCTGTTAGGAGGGAATCTGCAGCTTGCAGTGAAAGCGCTTCCAGAGGGGAGTCTAATGAGGGCAAACATTTGATGGTAGCAGCTTCCCTGCGGGAGATACTCTCTTTGCCAAAATCGCATTACTAGGCGAAAGTAAGATACAATTCAGTACCCTATCCTAAAGCTTGCTCTTAGGAGGGAATCTACAGCTTGCAGTGAAAGCGCTTCCAGAGGGGAGTCTAATGAGGGAAAACATTTTATGGTAGCAGCTTCCCTGCGGGAGATATTCTCTTTGCCAAAATCGCCTTATTAGCCGCAGTTAAGTTACAATTCAGTACCCTATCCTAAAGCTTGCTGTTAGGAGGGAATCTGCAGCTTGCAGTGAAAGCGCTTCTAGAGGGGAGTCTAATGAAGGCAAACATTTGATGGTAGCAGCTTCCCTGCGGGAGATACTCTCTTTGCCAAAATCGCCTTATTATCCGCAGTTAAGTTACAATTCAGTACCCTATCCTAAAGCTTGCTGTTAGGAGGGAATCTGCAGCTTGCAGTGAAAGCGCTTCCAGAGGGGAGTCTAATGAGGGCAAATGTTTGATGGTAGCAGCTTCCCTGCGGGAGATACTCTCTTTGCCAAAATCGCATTATTAGGCGAAAGTAAGATACAATTCAGTACCCTATCCTAAAGCTTGCTGTGAGGAGGGAATCTGCAGCTTGCAGTGAAAGCGCTTCCAGAGGGGAGTCTAATGAGGGCAAAGATTTGATGGTAGCAGCTTCCCTGCGGGAGATAGTCTCTTTTCCAAAATCGCATTATTAGGCGAAAGTAAGTTACAATTCAGTACCCTATCCTAAAGCTTGCTGTTAGGAGGGAATCTGCAGCTTGCAGTGAAAGCGCTTCCAGAGGGGAGTCTAATGAGGGCAAACATTTGGTGGCAGCAGCTTCCCTGCGGGAGATAGTCTCTTTGCCAAAATCGCCTTATGAGCCGCAGTTAAGTTACAATTCAGTACCCTATCCTAAAGCTTGCTGTTAGGAGGGAATCTGCAGCTTGCAGTGAAAGCGCTTCCAGAGGGGAGTCTAATGAGGGCAAATATTTGATGGTAGCAGCTTCCCTGCGGGAGATACTCTCTTTGCCAAAATCGCCTTATAAGCCACAGTTAAGTTACAATTCAGTACACTGTCCTAAAGCTTGCTGTTAGGAGGGAATCTGCAGCTTGCAGTGAAAGCGCTTCCAGAGGGGAGTCTAATGAGGGCAAAGATTTGATGGTAGCAGCTTCCCTGCGGGAGATACTCTCTTTGCCAAAATCGCATTATTAGGCGAAAGTAAGTTACAATTCAGTACCCTATCCTAAAGCTTGCTGTTAGGAGGGAATCTGCAGCTTGCAGTGAAAGCGCTTCCAGAGGGGAGTCTAATGAGGGCAAATATTTGATGGTAGCAGCTTCCCTGCGGAAATACTCTCTTTGCCAAAATCGCACTAATAGGCGAAAGTAAGTTACAATTCAGGACCCTATCCTAAAGCTTGCTGTTAGGAAGGAATCTGCAGCTTGCAGTGAAAGCGCTTCCAGAGGGGAGTCTAATGAGGGCAAACATTTGATGGTAGCAGCTTCCCTGCGGGAGATACTCTCTTTGCCAAAATCGCACTAATAGGCGAAAGTAAGTTACAATTCAGGACCCTATCCTAAAGCTTGCTGTTAGGAGGGAATCTGCAGCTTGCAGTGAAAGCGCTTCCAGAGGGGAGTCTAATGAGGGCAAACATTTGATGGTAGCAGCTTCCCTGCGGGAGATACTCTCTTTTCCAAAATTGTATTATTAGGCGTAAGTAAGTTACAATTCAGTACCCTATCCTAAAGCTTGCTGTTAGGAGGGAATCTGCAGCTTGCAGTGAATGCGCTTCCAGAGGGTAGTCTAACGAGGGCAAACATTTGATGGTAGCAGCTTCCCTGCGGGAGATACTCTCTTTGCCATAATCGCCTTATAAGCCGCAGTTAAGTTACAATTCAGTACCCTATCCTAAAGCTTGCTGTTAGGAGGGAATCTGCAGCTTGCAGTGAAAGCGCTTCCAGAGGGGAGTCTAATGAGGGCAAGCATTTGATGGTAGCAGCTTCCCTGCGGGAGATACTCTCTTTGCCAAAATCGCATTATTAGGCGAAAGTAAGTTACAATTCAGTACCCTATCCTAAAGCTTGCTGTTAGGAGGGAATCTGCAGCTTGCAGTGAAAGCGCTTCCAGAGGGGAGTCTAATGAGGGCAAACATTTGATGGTAGCAGCTTCCCTGCGGGAGATACTCTCTTTGCCAAAATCGCATTATTAGGCGAAAGTAAGTTACAATTCAGTACCCTATCCTAAAGCTTGCTGTTAGGAGGGAATCTGCAGCTTGCAGTGAAAGCGCTTCCAGAGGGGAGTCTAATGAGGGCAAATATTTGATGGTAGCAGCTTCCCTGCGGGAGATACTCTCTTTGCCAAAATCGCACTAATAGGCGAAAGTAAGTTACAATTCAGTACCCTATCCTAAAGCTTGCTGTTAGGAGGGAATCTGCAGCTTGCAGTGAAAGCGCTTCCAGAGGGGAGTCTAACGAGGGCAAACATTTGATGGTAGCAGCTTCCCTGCGGGAGATACTCTCTTTGCCAAAATCGCATTATTAGCCGCAGTTAAGTTACAATTCAGTACCCTATCCTAAAGCTTGCTGTTAGGAGGGAATCTGCAGCTTGCAGTGAAAGCGCTTCCAGAGGGGAGTCTAATGAGGGCAAACATTTGATGGTAGCAGCTTCCCTGCGGGAGATAGTCTCTTTGCCAAAATCGCATTATTATGCGAAAGTAAGTTACAATTCAGTACCCTATCCTAAAGCTTGCTGTTAGGAGGGAATCTGCAGCTTGCAGTGAAAGCGCTTCCAGAGGGGAGTCTAATGAGGGCAAAGATTTGATGGTAGCAGCTTCCCTGCGGGAGATACTCTCTTTGCCAAAATCGCATTATTAGGCGAAAGTAAGTTACAATTCAGTACCCTATCCTAAAGCTTGCTGTTAGGAGGGAATCTGCAGCTTGCAGTGAAAGCGCTTCCAGAGGGGAGTCTAATGAGGGCAAACATTTGATGGTAGCAGCTTCCCTGCGGGAGAAAGTCTCTTTGCAAAAATAGCATTATTAGGCGAAAGTACGTTACAATTCAGTACCCTTTCCTAAAGATTGCTGTTAGGAGGGAATCTGCAGCTTGCAGTGAAAGCGCTTCCAGAGGGGAGTCTAATGAGGGCAAGCATTTGATGGTAGCAGCTTCCCTGCGGGAGATATTCTCTTTGCCAAAATCGCCTTATTAGCCGCAGTTAAGTTACAATTCAGTACACTGTCCTACAGCTTGCTGTTAGGAGGGAATCTGCAGCTTGCAGTGAAAGCGCTTCCAAAGGGGAGTCTAACGAGGGCAAATATTTGATGGTAGCAGCTTCTCTGCGGGAGATACTCTCTTTGCAAAAATCGCATTATTAGGCGAAAGTAAGTTACAATTCAGTACCCTATCCTAAAGCTTGCTGTTAGGAGGGAATCTGCAGCTTGCAGTGAAAGCGCTTCCAGAGGGGAGTCTAATGAGGGCAAACATTTGATGGTAGCAGCTTCCCTGCGGGAGATACTCTCTTTGCCAAAATCGCATTATAAGAGAAAGTAAGTTACAATTCAGTACCCTATCCTAAAGCTTGCTGTTAGGAGGGAATCTGCAGCTTGAAGTGAATGCACTTCCAGAGGGTAGTCTAACGAGGACAAACATTTGATGGTAGCAGCTTCCCTGCGGGAGATACTCTCTTTGCAATAATCGCCTTATAATCCGCAGTTAAGTTACAATTCAGTACCCTATCCTAAAGCTTGCTGTTAGGAGGGAATCTGCAGCTTGCAGTGAAAGCGCTTCCAGAGGGGAGTCTAATGAGGGCAAAGATTTGATGGTAGCAGCTTCCCTGCGGGAGATACTCTCTTTGCCAAAATCGCATTAATAGGCGAAAGTAAGTTACAATTCAGTACCCTATCCTAAAGCTTGCTGTTAGGAGGGAATCTGCAGCTTGCAGTGAAAGCGCTTCCAGAGGGGAGTCTAACGAGGGCAAACATTTGATGGTAGCAGCTTCCCTGCCGGAGATACTCTCTTTGCCAAAATCGCATTATTAGGCTAAAGTAAGTTACAATTCAGTACCCTATCCTAAAGCTTGCTGTTAGGAGGGAATCTGCAGCTTGCAGTGAAAGCGCTTCCAGAGGGGAGTCTAATGAGGGCAAACATTTGATGGTAGCAGCTTCCCTGCGGGAGATAGTCTCTTTGCCAAAATCGCCTTATGAGCCGCAGTTAAGTTACAATTCAGTACCCTATCCTAAAGCTTGCTGTTAGGAGGGAATCTGCAGCTTGCAGTGAAAGCGCTTCCAGAGGGGAGTCTAATGAGGGCAAACATTTGATGGTAGCAGCTTCCCTGCGGGAGATACTCTCTTTGCCAAAATCGCATTAATAGGCGAAAGTAAGTTACAATTCAGTACCCTATCCTAAAGCTTGCTGTTAGGAGGGAATCTGCAGCTTGCAGTGAAAGCGCTTCCAGAGGGGAGTCTAACGAGGGCAAACATTTGATGGTAGCAGCTTCCCTGCGGGAGATACTCTCTTTGCCAAAATCGCATTATTAGGCGAAAGTAAGTTACAATTCAGTACCCTATCCTAAAGCTTGCTGTTAGGAAGGAATCTGCAGCTTGCAGTGAAAGCGCTTCCAGAGGGGAGTCTAATGAGGGCAAAAATTTGATGGTAGCAGCTTCCCTGCGGGAGATACTCTCTTTGCCAAAATCGCATTATTAGGCGAAAGTAAGTTACAATTCAGTACCCTATCCTAAAGCTTGCTGTTAGGAGGGAATCTGCAGCTTGCAGTGAAAGCGCTTCCAGAGGGGAGTCTAATGAGGGCAAGCATTTGATGGTAGCAGCTTCCCTGCGGGAGATATTGTCTTTGCCAAAATCGCCTTATGAGCCGCAGTTAAGTTACAATTCAGTACCCTATCCTAAAGCTTGCTGTTAGGATAGAATCTGCAGCTTGCAGTGAAAGCGCTTCCAGAGGGGAGTCTAATGAGGGCAAACATTTGATGGTAGCAGCTTCCCTGCGGGAGATAGTCTCTTTGCCAAAATCGCCTTATGAGCCGCAGTTAAGTTACAATTCAGTACCCTATCCTAAAGCTTGCTGTTAGGAGGGAATCTGCAGCTTGCAGTGAAAGCGCTTCCAGAGGGGAGTCTAATGAGGGCAAACGTTTGGTGGCAGCAGCTTCCCTGCAAGTTATAGTCTCTTTGCCAAAATCGCATTATAAGAGAAAGTAAGTTACAATTCAGTACCCTATCCTAAAGCTTGCTGTTAGGAGGGAATCTGCAGCTTGAAGTGAATGCACTTCCAGAGGGTAGTCTAACGAGGACAAACATTTGATGGTAGCAGCTTCCCTGCGGGTGATACTCTCTTTGCAATAATCGCCTTATAATCCGCAGTTAAGTTACAATTCAGTACCCTATCCTAAAGCTTGCTGTTAGGAGGGAATCTGCAGCTTGCAGTGAAAGCGCTTCCAGAGGGGAGTCTAATGAGGGCAAAGATTTGATGGTAGCAGCTTCCCTGCGGGAGATACTCTCTTTGCCAAAATCGCATTAATAGGCGAAAGTAAGTTACAATTCAGTACCCTATCCTAAAGCTTGCTGTTAGGAGGGAATCTGCAGCTTGCAGTGAAAGCGCTTCCAGAGGGGAGTCTAACGAGGGCAAACATTTGATGGTAGCAGCTTCCCTGCCGGAGATACTCTCTTTGCCAAAATCGCATTATTAGGCTAAAGTAAGTTACAATTCAGTACCCTATCCTAAAGCTTGCTGTTAGGAGGGAATCTGCAGCTTGCAGTGAAAGCGCTTCCAGAGGGGAGTCTAATGAGGGCAAACATTTGATGGTAGCAGCTTCCCTGCGGGAGATAGTCTCTTTGCCAAAATCGCCTTATGAGCCGCAGTTAAGTTACAATTCAGTACCCTATCCTAAAGCTTGCTGTTAGGAGGGAATCTGCAGCTTGCAGTGAAAGCGCTTCCAGAGGGGAGTCTAATGAGGGCAAACATTTGATGGTAGCAGCTTCCCTGCGGGAGATACTCTCTTTGCCAAAATCGCATTAATAGGCGAAAGTAAGTTACAATTCAGTACCCTATCCTAAAGCTTGCTGTTAGGAGGGAATCTGAAGCTTGCAGTGAAAGCGCTTCCAGAGGGGTGTCTAATGAGGGCAAACATTTGATGGTAGCAGCTTCCCTGCGGGAGATAGTCTCTTTGCCAAAATCGCATTATTAGGCGAAAGTAAGTTACAATTCAGTACCCTATCCTAAAGCTTGCTGTTAGGAGGGAATCTGCAGCTTGCAGTGAAAGCGCTTCCAGAGGGGAGTCTAACGAGGGCAAACATTTGATGGTAGCAGCTTCCCTGCGGGAGATACTCTCTTTGCCAAAATCGCATTATTAGGCGAAAGTAAGTTACAATTCAGTACCCTATCCTAAAGCTTGCTGTTAGGAAGGAATCTGCAGCTTGCAGTGAAAGCGCTTCCAGAGGGGAGTCTAATGAGGGCAAACATTTGATGGTAGCAGCTTCCCTGCGGGAGATACTCTCTTTGCCAAAATCGCATTATTAGGCGAAAGTAAGTTACAATTCAGTACCCTATCCTAAAGCTTGCTGTTAGGAGGGAATCTGCAGCTTGCAGTGAAAGCGCTTCCAGAGGGGAGTCTAATGAGGGCAAAGATTTGATGGTAGCAGCTTCCCTGCGGGAGATAATCTCTTTGCCAAAATCTCACTAATAGGCGAAAGTAATTTACAAATCAGTACCTTATCCTAAAGCTTGCTGTTAGGAGGGAATCTGCAGCTTGCAGTGAAAGCGCTTCCAGAGGGGAGTCTAATGAGGGCAAACATTTGATGGTAGCAGCTTCCCTGCGGGAGATACTCTCTTTGCCAAAATCGCATTATTAGGCGAAAGTAAGTTACAATTCAGTACCCTATCCTAAAGCTTGCTGTTAGGAGGGAATCTGCAGCTTGCAGTGAAAGCGCTTCCAGAGGGGAGTCTAACGAGGGCAAACGTTTGATGGTAACAGCTTCCCTGCGGGAGATAGTCTCTTTGCCAAAATCGCATTATTAGGCGAAAGTAAGTTACAATTCAGTACCCTATCCTAAAGCTTGCTGTTAGGAGGGAATCTGCAGCTTGCAGTGAAAGCGCTTCCAGAGGGGAGTCTAACGAGGGCAAACATTTGATGGTAGCAGCTTCCCTGCGGGAGATACTCTCTTTGCCAAAATCGCATTATTAGGCGAAAGTAAGTTACAATTCAGTACACTATCCTAAAGCTTGCTGTTAGGAGGGAATCTACAGCTTGCAGTGAAAGCGCTTCCAGAGGGGAGTCTAATGAGGGCAAACATTTTATGGTAGCAGCTTCCCTGCGGGAGATATTCTCTTTGCCAAAATCGCCTTATTAGCTGCAATTAAGTTACAATTCAGTACCCTATCCTAAAGCTTGCTGTTAGGAGGGAATCTGCAGCTTGCAGTGAAAGCGCTTCCAGAGGGGAGTCTAATGAGGGCAAACATTTGATGGTAGCAGCTTCCCTGCGGGAGATACTCTCTTTGCGAAAATCGCATTACTAGGCGAAAGTAAGATACAATTCAGTACCCTATCCTAAAGCTTGCTGTTAGGAGGGAATCTGCAGCTTGCAGTGAAAGCGCTTCCAGAGGGGAGTCTAATGAGGGCAAAAGTTTGATGGTAACAGCTTCCCTGCGGGAGACAGTCTCTTTGCCAAAATCGCATTATTAAGCGACAGTAAGTTACAATTCAGTACCCTATCCTAAAGCTTGCTGTTAGGAGGGAATCTGCAGCTTGCAGTGAAAGCGCTTCCAGAGGGGAGTCTAATGAGGGCAAACATTTGATGGTAGCAGCTTCCCTGCGGGAGATACTCTCTTTGCCAAAATCGCATTATTAGGCGAAAGTAAGATACAATTCAGTACCCTATCCTAAAGCTTGCTGTTAGGAGGGAATCTACAGCTTGCAGTGAAAGCGCTTCCGGAGGGGAGTCTAACGAGGGCAAACGTTTGATGGTAGCAGCTTCCCTGCGGGAGATATTCTCTTTGCCAAAATCGCATTATTAGGCGAAAGTAAGATACAATTCAGTACCCTATCCTAAAGCTTGCTGTTAGGAGGGAATCTGCAGCTTGCAGTGAAAGCGCTTCCAGAGGGGAGTCTAATGAGGGCAAACATTTGATGGTAGCAGCTTCCTTGCGGGAGATACTCTCTTTGCCAAAATCGCTTTATTAGGCGAAAGTAAGTTACAATTCAGTACCCTATCCTAAAGCTTGCTTTTAGGAGGGAATCTGCAACTTGCAGTGAAAGCGCTTCCAGAGGGGAGTCTAATGAGGGTAAATATTTGATGGTAGCAGCTTCCCTGCGGGAGGTTGTCTCTTTGCCAAAATCGCATTATTAGTCGAAAGTAAGTTACAATTCAGTACCCTATCCTAAAGCTTGCTGTTAGGAGGGAATCTGCAGCTTGCAGTGAAAGCGCTTCCAGAGTGGAGTCTAATGAGGGCAAACATTTGATGGTAGCAGCTTCCCTGCGGGAGATACTCTCTTTGCCAAAATCGCCTTATTGGCCGCAGTTAAGTTACAATTCGGTACCTTATCCTAAAGCTTGCTGTTAGGAGGGAATTTGCAGCTTGCAGTGAAAGCGCTTCCAGAGGGGAGTCTAATGAGGGCAAACATTTGATGGTAGCAGCTTCCCTGCGGGAGATACTCTCTTTGCCAAAATCGCGTTATTAGGCGAAAGTAAGATACAATTCAGTACCCTATCCTAAAGCTTGCTGTTAGGAGGGAATCTGCAGCTTGAAGTGAATGCGCTTCCAGAGGGGAGTCTAATGAGGGCAAACATTTGATGGTAGCAGCTTCCCTGCGGGAGATATTCTCTTTGCCAAAATCGCCTTATTAGCCGCAGTTAAGTTACAATTCAGTACCCTATCCTAAAGCTTGCTGTTAGGAGGGAATCTACAGCTTGCAGTGAAAGCGCTTCCAGAGGGGAGTCTAATGAGGGCAAACATTTGATGTTAGCAGCTTCCCTGCGGGAGATACTCTCTTTGCCAAAATCGCATTATTAGGCGAAAGTAAGTTACAATTCAGTACCCTATCCTAAAGCTTGCTGTTAGGAGGGAATCTGCAGCTTGCAGTGAAAGCGCTTCCAGAGGGGAGTCTAATGAGGGCAAACATTTGATGGTAGCAGCTTCCCTGCGGGAGATACTCTCTTTGCCAAAATCGCATTATTAGGCGAAAGTAAGTTAAAATTCAGAACACTTTCCTAAAGCTTGCTGTTAGGAGGGAATCCGCAGCTTGCAGTAAAAGCGCTTCCAGAGGGGAGTCTAATGAGGGCAAACATTTGATGGTAGCAGCTTCCCTGCGGGAGATACTCTCTTTGCCAAAATCGCATTATTAGGCGAAAGTAAGTTACAATTCAGAACCGTTTCCTAAAGCTTGCTGTTAGGAGGGAATCTGCAGCTTGCAGTGAAAGCGCTTCCAGAGGGGAGTCTAATGAGGGCAAACATTTGATGGTAGCAGCTTCCCTGCGGGAGATACTCTCTTTGCCAAAATCGCATTTTTAGGGAAAGTAAGATACAATTCAGTACCCTATCCTAAAGCTTGCAGTTAGGAGGGAATCTGCAGCTTGCAGTGAAAGCGCTTCCAGAGGGGAGTCTAACGAGGGCAAACATGTGATGGTAGCAGCTTCCCTGCGGGAGATACTCTCTTTGCAATAATCGCCTTATAAGCCGCTGTTAAGTTACAATTCAGTACCCTATCCTAAAGCTTGCTGTTAGGAGGGAATCTGCAGCTTGCAGTGAAAGCGCTTCCAGAGGGGAGTCTAATGAGGGCAAGCATTTGATGGTAGCAGCTTCCCTGCGGGAGATACTCTCTTTGCCAAAATCGCATTATTAGGCGAAAGTAAGTTACAATTCAGTACCCTATCCTAAAGCTTGCTGTTAGGAGGGAATCTGCAGCTTGCAGTGAAAGCGCTTCCAGAGGGGAGTCTAATGAGGGCAAAGATTTGATGGTAGCAGCTTCCCTGCGGGAGATACTCTCTTTGCCAAAATCGCATTATTAGGCGAAAGTAAGTTACAATTCAGTACCCTATCCTAAAGCTTGCTGTTAGGAGGGAATCTGCAGCTTGAAGTGAATGCGCTTCCAGAGGGTAGTCTAACGAGGGCAAACATTTGATGGTAGCAGCTTCCCTGCGGGAGATAGTCTCTTTGCCAAAATCTCATTACTAGGCGAAAGTAAGTTACAATTCAGTACCCTATCCTAAAGCTTGCTGTTAGGAGGGAATCTGCAGCTTGCAGTGAAAGCGCTTCCACAGGGTAGTCTAATGAGGGCAAACATTTGATGGTAGCAGCTTCCCTGCGGGAGATACTCTCTTTGCCAAAATCGCATTATTAGGCGAAAGTAAGTTACAATTCAGTACCCTATCCTAAAGCTTGCTCTTAGGAGGGAATCTGCAGCTTGAAGTGAATGCGCTTCCAGATGGTAGTCTAACGAGGGCAAACATTTGATGGTAGCAGCTTCCCTGCGGGAGATACTCTCTTTGCCATAATCGCCTTATAAGCCGCAGTTAAGTTACAATTCAGTACACTGTCCTAAAGCTTGCTGTTAGGAGGGAATCTGCAGCTTGCAGTCAAAGCGCTTCCAGAGGGGAGTCTAATGAGGACAAAGATTTGATGGTAGCAGCTTCCCTGCGGGAGATACTCTCTTTGCCAAAATCGCATTATTAGGCGAAAGTAAGTTACAATTCAGTACCCTAGCCTAAAGCTTGCTATTAGGAGGGAATCTGCAGCTTGCAGTGAAAGCGCTTCCAGAGGGGAGTCTAATGAGGGCAAAGATTTGATGGTAGCAGCTTCCCTGCGGGAGATACTCTCTTTGCCAAAATCGCATTATTAGGCGAAAGTAAGTTACAATTCAGTACCCTATCCTAAAGCTTGCTGTTAGGAGGGAATCTGCAGCTTGCAGTGAAAGCGCTTCCAGAGGGGAGTCTAATGAGGGCAAATATTTGATGGTAGCAGCTTCCCTGCGGGAGATACTCTCTTTGCCAAAATCGCACTAATAGGCGAAAGTAAGTTATAATTCAGTACCTTATCCTAAAGGTTGCTGTTAGGAGGGAATCTGCAGCTTGCAGTGAAAGCGCTTCCAGAGGGGAGTCTAATGAGGGCAAACATTTGATGGTAGCAGCTTCCCTGCGGGAGATACTCTCTTTGCCAAAATCGCATTATTAGGCGAAAGTAAGTTACAATTCAGTACCCTATCCTAAAGCTTGCTGTTAGGAGGGAATCTGCAGCTTGCAGTGAAAGCGCTTCCAGAGGGGAGTCCAACGAGGGCAAACATTTGATGGTAGCAGCTTCCCTGCGGGAGATAGTCTCTTTGCCAAAATCGCCTTATTAGCCGCAGTTAAGATACAATTCAGTACCCTATCCTAAAGCTTGCTGTTAGGAGGGAATCTGCAGCTTGCAGTGAAAGCGCTTCCAGAGGGGAGTCTAATGAGGGCAAACGTTTGATGGTAACAGCTTCCCTGCGGGAGATATTCTCTTTGCCAAAATCGCCTTAGTAGCTGCAATTAAGTTACAATTCAGTACCCTATCCTAAAGCTTGCTGTTAGGAGGGAATCTGCAGCTTGCAGTGAAAGCGCTTCCAGAGGGGAGTCTAATGAGGGCAAACATTTGATGGTAGCAGCTTCCCTGCGGGAGATACTCTCTTTGCCAAAATCGCATTACTAGGCGAAAGTAAGATACAATTCAGTACCCTATCCTGAAGCTTGCTGTTAGGATGGAATCTGCAGCTTGCAGAGAAAGCGCTTCCAGAGGGGAGTCTAATGAGGGCAAACGTTTGATGGTAACAGCTTCCCTGCGGGAGACAGTCTCTTTGCCAAAATCGCATTATTAAGCGACAGTAAGTTACAATTCAGTACCCTATCCTAAAGCTTGCTGTTAGGAGGGAATCTGCAGCTTGCAGTGAAAGCGCTTCCAGAGGGGAGTCTAATGAGGGCAAACATTTGGTGGCAGCAGCTTCCTGCGAGTTATAGTCTCTTTGCCAAAATCGCATTATTAGGCGAAAGTAAGTTACAATTCAGTACCCTATCCTAAAGCTTGCTGTTAGGAGGGAATCTGCAGCTTGCAGTGAAAGCGCTTCCAGAGGGGAGTCTAACGAGGGCAAACATTTGATGGTAGCAGCTTCCCTGCGGGAGATACTCTCTTTGCCAAAATCGCATTATTAGGCGAAAGTAAGTTACAATTCAGTACCCTATCCTAAAGCTTGCTGTTAGGAAGGAATCTGCAGCTTGCAGTGAAAGCGCTTCCAGAGGGGAGTCTAATGAGGGCAAAAATTTGATGGTAGCAGCTTCCCTGCGGGAGATACTCTCTTTGCCAAAATCGCATTATTAGGCGAAAGTAAGTTACAATTCAGTACCCTATCCTAAAGCTTGCTGTTAGGAGGGAATCTGCAGCTTGCAGTGAAAGCGCTTCCAGAGGGGAGTCTAATGAGGGCAAAGATTTGATGGTAGCAGCTTCCCTGCGGGAGATAGTCTCTTTTCCAAAATCGCATTATTAGGCGAAAGTAAGTTACAATTCAGTACCCTATCCTAAAGCTTGCTGTTAGGAGGGAATCTGCAGCTTGCAGTGAAAGCGCTTCCAGAGGGGAGTCTAATGAGGGCAAATATTTGATGGTAGCAGCTTCCCTGCGGGAGATACTCTCTTTGCCAAAATCGCACTAATAGGCGAAAGTAATTTACAAATCAGTACCTTATCCTAAAGCTTACTGTTAGGAGGGAATCTGCAGCTTGCAGTGAAAGCGCTTCCAGAGGGGAGTCTAATGAGGGCAAACATTTGATGGTAGCAGCTTCCCTGCGGGAGATACTCTCTTTGCCAAAATCGCATTATTAGGCGAAAGTAAGTTACAATTCAGTACCCTATCCTAAAGCTTGCTGTTAGGAGGGAATCTGCAGCTTGCAGTGAAAGCGCTTCCAGAGGGGAGTCTAACGAGGGCAAACGTTTGATGGTAACAGCTTCCCTGCGGGAGATAGTCTCTTTGCCAAAATCGCATTATTAGGCGAAAGTAAGTTACAATTCAGTACCCTATCCTAAAGCTTGCTGTTAGGAGGGAATCTGCAGCTTGCAGTGAAAGCGCTTCCAGAGGGGAGTCTAATGAGGGCAAACATTTGATGGTAGCAGCTTCCCTGCGGGAGATACTCTCTTTGCCAAAATCGCATTATTAGGCGAAAGTAAGTTACAATTCAGTACACTATCCTAAAGCTTGCTGTTAGGAGGGAATCTACAGCTTGCAGTGAAAGCGCTTCCAGAGGGGAGTCTAATGAGGGCAAACATTTTATGGTAGCAGCTTCCCTGCGGGAGATATTCTCTTTGCGAAAATCGCCTTATTAGCTGCAATTAAGTTACAATTCAGTACCCTATCCTAAAGCTTGCTGTTAGGAGGGAATCTGCAGCTTGCAGTGAAAGCGCTTCCAGAGGGGAGTCTAATGAGGGCAAACATTTGATGGTAGCAGCTTCCCTGCGGGAGATACTCTCTTTGCCAAAATCGCATTACTAGGCGAAAGTAAGATACAATTCAGTACCCTATCCTAAAGCTTGCTGTTAGGAGGGAATCTGCAGCTTGCAGTGAAAGCGCTTCCAGAGGGGACTCTAATGAGGGCAAACATTTGATGGTAGCAGCTTCCCTGCGGGAGATACTCTCTTTGCCAAAATCGCATTATTAGGCGAAAGTAAGTTACAATTCAGTACCCTATCCTAAAGCTTGCTGTTAGGAGGGAATCTGCAGCTTGCAGTGAAAGCGCTTCCAGAGGGGAGTCTAATGAGGGCAAACATTTGATGGTAGCAGCTTCCCTGCGGGAGATAGTCTCTTTGCCAAAATCGCCTTAATAGCCGCAGTTAAGATACAGTTCAGTACCCTCTCCTAAAGCTTGCTGTTAGGAGGGAATCTGCAGCTTGCAGTGAAAGCGCTTCCAGAGTGGAGTCTAATGAGGGCAAACATTTGATGGTAGCAGCTTCCCTGCGGGAGATACTCTCTTTGCCAAAATCGCCTTATTGGCCGCAGTTAAGTTACAATTCGGTACCTTATCCTAAAGCTTGCTGTTAGGAGGGAATTTGCAGCTTGCAGTGAAAGCGCTTCCAGAGGGGAGTCTAATGAGGGCAAACATTTGATGGTAGCAGCTTCCCTGCGGGAGATAGTCTCTTTGCCAAAATCGCGTTATTAGGCGAAAGTAAGATACAATTCAGTACCCTATCCTAAAGCTTGCTGTTAGGAGGGAATCTGCAGCTTGAAGTGAATGCGCTTCCAGAGGGGAGTCTAATGAGGGCAAACATTTGATGGTAGCAGCTTCCCTGCGGGAGATATTCTCTTTGCCAAAATCGCCTTATTAGCCGCAGTTAAGTTACAATTCAGTACCCTATCCTAAAGCTTGCTGTTAGGAGGGAATCTACAGCTTGCAGTGAAAGCGCTTCCAGAGGGGAGTCTAATGAGGGCAAACATTTGATGTTAGCAGCTTCCCTGCGGGAGATACTCTCTTTGCCAAAATCGCATTATTAGGCGAAAGTAAGTTACAATTCAGTACCCTATCCTAAAGCTTGCTGTTAGGAGGGAATCTGCAGCTTGCAGTGAAAGCGCTTCCAGAGGGGAGTCTAATGAGGGCAAACATTTGATGGTAGCAGCTTCCCTGCGGGAGATACTCTCTTTGCCAAAATCGCATTATTAGGCGAAAGTAAGTTAAAATTCAGAACACTTTCCTAAAGCTTGCTGTTAGGAGGGAATCCGCAGCTTGCAGTAAAAGCGCTTCCAGAGGGGAGTCTAATGAGGGCAAACATTTGATGGTAGCAGCTTCCCTGCGGGAGATACTCTCTTTGCCAAAATCGCATTATTAGGCGAAAGTAAGTTACAATTCAGAACCCTTTCCTAAAGCTTGCTGTTAGGAGGGAATCTGCAGCTTGCAGTGAAAGCGCTTCCAGAGGGGAGTCTAATGAGGGCAAACATTTGATGGTAGCAGCTTCCCTGCGGGAGATACTCTCTTTGCCAAAATCGCATTTTTAGGGAAAGTAAGATACAATTCAGTACCCTATCCTAAAGATTGCTGTTAGGAGGGAATCTGCAGCTTGCAGTGAAAGCGCTTCCAGAGGGGAGTCTAACGAGGGCAAACATGTGATGGTAGCAGCTTCCCTGCGGGAGATACTCTCTTTGCAATAATCGCCTTATAAGCCGCAGTTAAGTTACAATTCAGTACCCTATCCTAAAGCTTGCTGTTAGGAGGGAATCTGCAGCTTGCAGTGAAAGCGCTTCCAGAGGGGAGTCTAATGAGGGCAAGCATTTGATGGTAGCAGCTTCCCTGCGGGAGATACTCTCTTTGCCAAAATCGCATTATTAGGCGAAAGTAAGTTACAATTCAGTACCCTATCCTAAAGCTTGCTGTTAGGAGGGAATCTGCAGCTTGCAGTGAAAGCGCTTCCAGAGGGGAGTCTAACGAGGGCAAACATTTGATGGTAGCAGCTTCCCTGCGGGAGATAGTCTCTTTGCCAAAATCTCATTACTAGGCGAAAGTAAGTTACAATTCAGTACCCTATCCTAAAGCTTGCTGTTAGGAGGGAATCTGCAGCTTGCAGTGAAAGCGCTTCCACAGGGTAGTCTAATGAGGGCAAACATTTGATGGTAGCAGCTTCCCTGCGGGAGATACTCTCTTTGCCAAAATCGCATTATTAGGCGAAAGTAAGTTACAATTCAGTACCCTATCCTAAAGCTTGCTCTTAGGAGGGAATCTGCAGCTTGAAGTGAATGCGCTTCCAGATGGTAGTCTAACGAGGGCAAACATTTGATGGTAGCAGCTTCCCTGCGGGAGATACTCTCTTTGCCATAATCGCCTTATAAGCCGCAGTTAAGTTACAATTCAGTACACTGTCCTAAAGCTTGCTGTTAGGAGGGAATCTGCAGCTTGCAGTCAAAGCGCTTCCAGAGGGGAGTCTAATGAGGACAAAGATTTGATGGTAGCAGCTTCCCTGCGGGAGATACTCTCTTTGCCAAAATCGCATTATTAGGCGAAAGTAAGTTACAATTCAGTACCCTAGCCTAAAGCTTGCTATTAGGAGGGAATCTGCAGCTTGCAGTGAAAGCGCTTCCAGAGGGGAGTCTAATGAGGGCAAAGATTTGATGGTAGCAGCTTCCCTGCGGGAGATACTCTCTTTGCCAAAATCGCATTATTAGGCGAAAGTAAGTTACAATTCAGTACCCTATCCTAAAGCTTGCTGTTAGGAGGGAATCTGCAGCTTGCAGTGAAAGCGCTTCCAGAGGGGAGTCTAATGAGGGCAAATATTTGATGGTAGCAGCTTCCCTGCGGGAGATACTCTCTTTGCCAAAATTGCACTAATAGGCGAAAGTAAGTTATAATTCAGTACCTTATCCTAAAGCTTGCTGTTAGGAGGGAATCTGCAGCTTGCAGTGAAAGCGCTTCCAGAGGGGAGTCTAATGAGGGCAAACATTTGATGGTAGCAGCTTCCCTGCGGGAGATACTCTCTTTGCCAAAATCGCATTATTAGGCGAAAGTAAGTTACAATTCAGTACCCTATCCTAAAGCTTGCTGTTAGGAGGGAATCTGCAGCTTGCAGTGAAAGCGCTTCCAGAGGGGAGTCCAACGAGGGCAAACATTTGATGGTAGCAGCTTCCCTGCGGGAGATACTCTCTTTGCCAAAATCGCATTATTAGCCGCAGTTAAGATACAATTCAGTACCCTATCCTAAAGCTTGCTGTTAGGAGGGAATCTGCAGCTTGCAGTGAAAGCGCTTCCAGAGGGGAGTCTAATGAGGGCAAACGTTTGATGGTAACAGCTTCCCTGCGGGAGATATTCTCTTTGCCAAAATCGCCTTAGTAGCTGCAATTAAGTTACAATTCAGTACCCTATCCTAAAGCTTGCTGTTAGGAGGGAATCTGCAGCTTGCAGTGAAAGCGCTTCCACAGGGTAGTCTAATGAGGGCAAACATTTGATGGTAGCAGCTTCCCTGCGGGAGATACTCTCTTTGCCAAAATCGCATTACTAGGCGAAAGTAAGTTACAATTCAGTACCCTATCCTAAAGCTTGCTGTTAGGATGGAATCTGCAGCTTGCAGAGAAAGCGCTTCCAGAGGGGAGTCTAATGAGGGCAAACGTTTGATGGTAACAGCTTCCCTGCGGGAGACAGTCTCTTTGCCAAAATCGCATTATTAAGCGACAGTAAGTTACAATTCAGTACCCTATCCTAAAGCTTGCTGTTAGGAGGGAATCTGCAGCTTGCAGTGAAAGCGCTTCCAGAGGGGAGTCTAATGAGGGCAAACATTTGGTGGCAGCAGCTTCCTGCGAGTTATAGTCTCTTTGCCAAAATCGCATTATTAGGCGAAAGTAAGTTACAATTCAGTACCCTATCCTAAAGCTTGCTGTTAGGAGGGAATCTGCAGCTTGCAGTGAAAGCGCTTCCAGAGGGGAGTCTAACGAGGGCAAACATTTGATGGTAGCAGCTTCCCTGCGGGAGATACTCTCTTTGCCAAAATCGCATTATTAGGCGAAAGTAAGTTACAATTCAGTACCCTATCCTAAAGCTTGCTGTTAGGAAGGAATCTGCAGCTTGCAGTGAAAGCGCTTCCAGAGGGGAGTCTAATGAGGGCAAAAATTTGATGGTAGCAGCTTCCCTGCGGGAGATACTCTCTTTGCCAAAATCGCATTATTAGGCGAAAGTAAGTTACAATTCAGTACCCTATCCTAAAGCTTGCTGTTAGGAGGGAATCTGCAGCTTGCAGTGAAAGCGCTTCCAGAGGGGAGTCTAATGAGGGCAAAGATTTGATGGTAGCAGCTTCCCTGCGGGAGATAGTCTCTTTTCCAAAATCGCATTATTAGGCGAAAGTAAGTTACAATTCAGTACCCTATCCTAAAGCTTGCTGTTAGGAGGGAATCTGCAGCTTGCAGTGAAAGCGCTTCCAGAGGGGAGTCTAATGAGGGCAAATATTTGATGGTAGCAGCTTCCCTGCGGGAGATACTCTCTTTGCCAAAATCGCACTAATAGGCGAAAGTAATTTACAAATCAGTACCTTATCCTAAAGCTTGCTGTTAGGAGGGAATCTGCAGCTTGCAGTGAAAGCGCTTCCAGAGGGGAGTCTAATGAGGGCAAACATTTGATGGTAGCAGCTTCCCTGCGGGAGATACTCTCTTTGCCAAAATCGCATTATTAGGCGAAAGTAAGTTACAATTTAGTACCCTATCCTAAAGCTTGCTGTTAGGAGGGAATCTGCAGCTTGCAGTGAAAGCGCTTCCAGAGGGGAGTCTAACGAGGGCAAACGTTTGATGGTAACAGCTTCCCTGCGGGAGATAGTCTCTTTGCCAAAATCGCATTATTAGGCGAAAGTAAGTTACAATTCAGTACCCTATCCTAAAGCTTGCTGTTAGGAGGGAATCTGCAGCTTGCAGTGAAAGCGCTTCCAGAGGGGAGTCTAACGAGGGCAAACATTTGATGGTAGCAGCTTCCCTGCGGGAGATACTCTCTTTGCCAAAATCGCATTATTAGGCGAAAGTAAGTTACAATTCAGTACACTATCCTAAAGCTTGCTGTTAGGAGGGAATCTACAGCTTGCAGTGAAAGCGCTTCCAGAGGGGAGTCTAATGAGGGCAAACATTTTATGGTAGCAGCTTCCCTGCGGGAGATATTCTCTTTGCGAAAATCGCCTTATTAGCTGCAATTAAGTTACAATTCAGTACCCTATCCTAAAGCTTGCTGTTAGGAGGGAATCTGCAGCTTGCAGTGAAAGCGCTTCCAGAGGGGAGTCTAATGAGGGCAAACATTTGATGGTAGCAGCTTCCCTGCGGGAGATACTCTCTTTGCCAAAATCGCATTACTAGGCGAAAGTAAGATACAATTCAGTACCCTATCCTAAAGCTTGCTGTTAGGAGGGAATCTGCAGCTTGCAGTGAAAGCGCTTCCAGAGGGGAGTCTAATGAGGGCAAAAGTTTGATGGTAGCAGCTTCCCTGCGGGAGATACTCTCTTTGCCAAAATCGCATTATTAAGCGACAGTAAGTTACAATTCAGTACCCTATCCTAAAGCTTGCTGTTAGGAGGGAATCTGCAGCTTGCAGTGAAAGCGCTTCCAGAGGGGAGTCTAATGAGGGCAAACATTTGATGGTAGCAGCTTCCCTGCGGGAGATACTCTCTTTGCCAAAATCGCATTACTAGGCGAAAGTAAGATACCATTCAGTACCCTATCCTAAAGCTTGCTGTTAGGAGGGAATCTACAGCTTGCAGTGAAAGCGCTTCCAGAGGGGAGTCTAATGAGGGCAAACATTTTATGGTAGCAGCTTCCCTGCGGGAGATAGTCTCTTTGCCAAAATCGCATTATTAGGCGAAAGTAAGATACAATTCAGTACCCTATCCTAAAGCTTGCTGTTAGGAGGGAATCTGCAGCTTGCAGTGAAAGCGCTTCCAGAGGGGAGTCTAATGAGGGCAAACATTTGATGGTAGCAGCTTCCCTGCGGTAGATAGTCTCTTTGCCAAAATCGCCTTATTAGCCGCAGTTAAGTTACAATTCAGTACCCTATCCTAAAGCTTGCTGTTAGGAGGGAATCTGCAGCTTGCAGTGAAAGCGCTTCCAGAGGGGAGTCTAATGAGGGCAAACATTTGATGGTAGCAGCTTCCCTGCGGGAGATAGTCTCTTTGCCAAAATCGCATTATTAGGCGAAAGTAAGTTACAATTCAGGACCCTATCCTAAAGCTTGCTGTTAGGAGGGAATCTGCAGCTTGCAGTGAAAGCGCTTCCAGAGGGGAGTCTAATGAGGGCAAACATTTGATGGTAGCAGCTTCCCTGCGGGAGATATTCTCTTTGCCAAAATCGCCTTATTAGCCGCAGTTAAGTTACAATTCAGTACACTGTCCTACAGCTTGCTGTTAGGAGGGAATCTGCAGCTTGCAGTGAAAGCGCTTCCAGAGGGGAGTCTAATGAGGGCAAACATTTGATGTTAGCAGCTTCCCTGCGGGTGATACTCTCTTTGCAAAAATCGCATTATTAGGCGAAAGTAAGTTACAATTCAGTACCCTATCCTAAAGCTTGCTGTTAGGAGGGAATCTGCAGCTTGCAGTGAAAGCGCTTCCAGAGGGGAGTCTAATGAGGGCAAACATTTGATGGTAGCAGCTTCCCTGCGGGAGATAGTCTCTTTGCCATAATCGCCTTATTAGCCGCAGTTAAGTTACAATTCAGTACCCTATCCTAAAGCTTGCTGTTAGGAGGGAATCTGCAGCTTGCAGTGAAAGCGCTTCCAGAGGGGAGTCTAATGAGGGCAAACATTTGATGGTAGCAGCTTCCCTGCGGGAGATAGTCTCTTTGCCAAAATCGCATTATTATGCGAAAGTAAGTTACAATTCAGTACCCTATCCTAAAGCTTGCTGTTAGGAGGGAATCTGCAGCTTGCAGTGAAAGCGCTTCCAGAGGGGAGTCTAATGAGGGCAAACATTTGATGGTAGCAGCTTCCCTGCGGGAGATAGTCTCTTTGCCAAAATCGCATTATTAGGCGAAAGTAAGATATAATTCAGTACCCTATCCTAAAGCTTGCTGTTAGGAGGGAATCTGCAGCTTGCAGTGAAAGCGCTTCCAGAGGGGAGTCTAATGAGGGCAAACATTTGATGGTAGCAGCTTCCCTGCGGGAGATAGTCTCTTTGCCAAAATCGCATTATTAGGCGAAAGTAAGTTACAATTCAGTACCCTATCCTAAAGCTTGCTGTTAGGAGGGAATCTGCAGCTTGCAGTGAAAGCGCTTCCAGAGGAGAGTCTAATGAGGGCAAATATTTGATGGTAGCAGCTTCCCTGCGGGAGATACTCTCTTTGCCAAAATCGCATTATTAGGCGAAAGTAAGTTACAATTCAGGACCCTATCCTAAAGCTTGCTGTTAGGAGGGAATCTGCAGCTTGCAGTGAAAGCGCTTCCAGAGGGGAGTCTAATGAGGGCAAACATTTGATGGTAGCAGCTTCCCTGCGGGAGAAAGTCTCTTTGCTAAAATCGCATTATTAGGCGAAAGTAAGTTACAATTCAGTACCCTTTCCTAAAGCTTGCTGTTAGGAGGGAATCTGCAGCTTGCAGTGAAAGCGCTTCCAGAGGGGAGTCTAATGAGGGCAAACATTTGATGGTAGCAGCTTCCCTGCGGGAGATACTCTCTTTGCCAAAATCGCATTATTAGGTGAAAGTAAGTTACAATTCAGTACCCTATCCTAAAGCTTGCTGTTAGGAGGGAATCTGCAGCTTGCAGTGAAAGCGCTTCCAGAGGGGAGTCTAATGAGGGCAAACATTTGATGGTAGCAGCTTTCCTGCCGGAGATACTCTCTTTGCCAGAACCGCATTATTAACTGCAGTTAAGTTACAATTCAGTACCCTATCCTAAAGCTTGCTGTTAGGAGGGAATCTGCAGCTTGCAGTGAAAGCGCTTCCAGAGGGGAGTCTAATGAGGGCAAACATTTGATGGTAGCAGCTTCCCTGCGGGAGATACTCTCTTTGCCAAAATCGCATTATTAGGCGAAAGTAAGATACAATTCAGTACCCTATCCTAAAGCTTGCTGTTAGGAGGGAATCTGCAGCTTGCAGTGAAAGCGCTTCCAGAGGGGAGTCTAATGAGGGCAAATATTTGATGGTAGCAGCTTCCCTGCGGGAGATACTCTCTTTGCCAAAATCGCATTGTTAGGCGAAAGTAAGTTACAATTCAGTACCCTATCCTAAAGCTTGCTGTTAGGAGGGAATCTGCAGCTTGCAGTGAAAGCGCTTCCAGAGGGGAGTCTAATGAGGGCAAATATTTGATGGTAGCAGCTTCCCTGCGGGAGATATTCTCTTTGCCATAATCGCCTTATTAGCCGCATTTAAGTTACAATTCAGTACCCTATCCTAAAGCTTGCTGTTAGGAGGGAATCTGCAGCTTGCAGTGAAAGCGCTTCCAGAGGGGAGTCTAATGAGGGCAAACATTTGATGGTAGCAGCTTCCCTGCGGGAGATAGTCTCTTTGCCAAAATCGCATTATTAGGCAAAAGTAAGTTACAATTCAGTACCATATCCTAAAGCTTGCTGTTAGGAGGGAATCTGCAGCTTGCAGTGAAAGCGCTTCCAGAGGGGAGTCTAATGAGGGCAAACATTTGATGGTAGCACCTTCCCTGCGGGAGATACTCTCTTTGCCAAAATCGCATTATTAGGCGAAAGTAAGTTACAATTCAGGACCCTATCCTAAAGCTTGCAGTTAGGAGGGAATCTGCAGCTTGCAGTGAAAGCGCTTCCAGAGGGTAGTCTAACGAGGGCAAACATTTGATGGTAGCAGCTTCCCTGCGGGAGATACTCTTTTTGCCACAATCGCATTATTAGGCGAAAGTAAGTTACAATTCAGTACCCTATCCTAAAGCTTGCTGTTAGGAGGGAATCTGCAGCTTGCAGTGAAAGCGCTTCCAGAGGGGAGTCTAATGAGGGCAAACATTTGATGGTAGCAGCTTCCCTGCGGGAAATATTCTCTTTGCCAAATTCTCCTTATTAGCCGCAGTTAAGATACAATTCAGTACCCTATCCTAAAGCTTGCTGTTAGGAGGGAATCTGCAGCTTGCAGTGAAAGCGCTTCCAGAGGGGAGTCTAATGAGGGCAAACATTTGATGGTAGCAGCTTCCCTGCGGGAGATATTCTCTTTGCCATAATCGCCTTATTAGCCGCATTTAAGTTACAATTCAGGACCCTATCCTAAAGCTTGCTGTTAGGAGGGAATCTGCAGCTTGCAGTGAAAGCGCTTCCAGAGGGGAGTCTAATGAGGGCAAACATTTGATGGTAGCAGCTTCCCTGCGGGAGATAGTCTCTTTGCCAAAATCGCATTATTAGGCAAAAGTAAGTTACAATTCAGTACCATATCCTAAAGCTTGCTGTTAGGAGGGAATCTGCAGCTTGCAGTGAAAGCGCTTCCAGAGGGGAGTCTAATGAGGGCAAACATTTGATGGTAGCACCTTCCCTGCGGGAGATACTCTCTTTGCCAAAATCGCATTATTAGGCGAAAGTAAGTTACAATTCAGGACCCTATCCTAAAGCTTGCAGTTAGGAGGGAATCTGCAGCTTGCAGTGAAAGCGCTTCCAGAGGGTAGTCTAACGAGGGCAAACATTTGATGGTAGCAGCTTCCCTGCGGGAGATACTCTTTTTGCCAAAATCGCATTATTAGGCGAAAGTAAGTTACAATTCAGTACCCTATCCTAAAGCTTGCTGTTAGGAGGGAATCTGCAGCTTGCAGTGAAAGCGCTTCCAGAGGGGAGTCTAATGAGGGCAAACATTTGATGGTAGCAGCTTCCCTGCGGGAAATATTCTCTTTGCCAAATTCTCCTTATTAGCCGCAGTTAAGATACAATTCAGTACCCTATCCTAAAGCTTGCTGTTAGGAGGGAATCTGCAGCTTGCAGTGAAAGCGCTTCCAGAGGGGAGTCTAATGAGGGCAAACATTTGATGGTAGCAGCTTCCCTGCGGGAGATATTCTCTTTGCCATAATCGCCTTATTAGCCGCATTTAAGTTACAATTCAGGACCCTATCCTAAAGCTTGCTGTTAGGAGGGAATCTGCAGCTTGCAGTGAAAGCGCTTCCAGAGGGGAGTCTAATGAGGGCAAACATTTGATGGTAGCAGCTTCCCTGCGGGAGATAGTCTCTTTGCCAAAATCGCATTATTAGGCGAAAGTAAGTTACAATTCAGTACCCTATCCTAAAGCTTGCTGTTAGGAGGGAATCTGCAGCTTGCAGTGAAAGCGCTTCCAGAGGGGAGTCTAATGAGGGCAAACATTTGATGGTAGCAGCTTCCCTGCGGGAGATAGTCTCTTTGCCAAAATCGCATTATTAGGCGAAAGTAAGTTACAATTCAGTACCCTATCCTAAAGCTTGCTGTTAGGAGGGAATCTGCAGCTTGCAGTGAAAGCGCTTCCAGAGGGGAGTCTAATGAGGGCAAACATTTGATGGTAGCAGCTTCCCTGCGGGAGATATTCTCTTTGCCATAATCGCCTTATTAGCCGCAGTTAAGTTACAATTCAGTACACTGTCCTACAGCTTGCTGTTAGGAGGGAATCTACAGCTTGCAGTGAAAGCGCTTCCAGAGGGGAGTCTAATGAGGGCAAACATTTGATGTTAGCAGCTTCCCTGCGGGTGATACTCTCTTTGCCAAAATCGCATTATTAGGCGAAAGTAAGTTACAATTCAGTACCCTATCCTAAAGCTTGCTGTTAGGAGGGAATCTGCAGCTTGCAGTGAAAGCGCTTCCAGAGGGGAGTCTAATGAGGGCAAACATTTGATGGTAGCAGCTTCCCTGCGGGAGATACTCTCTTTGCCAAAATCGCATTATTAGACGAAAGTAAGTTACAATTCAGGACCCTATCCTAAAGCTTGCTGTTAGGAGGGAATCTGCAGCTTGCAGTGAAAGCGCTTCCAGAGGGGAGTCTAATGAGGGCAAACATTTGATGGTAGCAGCTTCCCTGCGGGAGATATTCTCTTTGCCATAATCGCCTTATTAGCCGCATTTAAGTTACAATTCAGTACCCTATCCTAAAGCTTGCTGTTAGGAGGGAATCTGCAGCTTGCAGTGAAAGCGCTTCCAGAGGGGAGTCTAATGAGGGCAAACATTTGATGGTAGCAGCTTCCCTGCGGGAGATAGTCTCTTTGCCAAAATCGCATTATTAGGCGAAAGTAAGTTACAATTCAGTACCCTATCCTAAAGCTTGCTGTTAGGAGGGAATCTGCAGCTTGCAGTGAAAGCGCTTCCAGAGGGGAGTCTAATGAGGGCAAACATTTGATGGTAGCAGCTTCCCTGCGGGAGATACTCTCTTTGCCAAAATCGCATTATTAGACGAAAGTAAGTTACAATTCAGGACCCTATCCTAAAGCTTGCTGTTAGGAGGGAATCTGCAGCTTGCAGTGAAAGCGCTTCCAGAGGGGAGTCTAATGAGGGCAAACATTTGATGGTAGCAGCTTCCCTGCGGGAGATAGTCTCTTTGCCATAATCGCCTTATTAGCCGCAGTTAAGTTACAATTCAGTACCCTATCCTAAAGCTTGCTGTTAGGAGGGAATCTGCAGCTTGCAGTGAAAGCGCTTCCAGAGGGGAGTCTAATGAGGGCAAACATTTGATGGTAGCAGCTTCCCTGCGGGAGATACTCTCTTTGCCAAAATCGCATTATTAGGCGAAAGTAAGTTACAATTCAGTACCCTATCCTAAAGCTTGCTGTTAGGAGGGAATCTGCAGCTTGCAGTGAAAGCGCTTCCAGAGGGGAGTCTAATGAGGGCAAACATTTGATGGTAGCAGCTTCCCTGCGGGAGATATTCTCTTTGCCAAATTCTCCTTATTAGCCGCAGTTAAGTTACAATTCAGTACCCTATCCTAAAGCTTGCTGTTAGGAGGGAATCTGCAGCTTGCAGTGAAAGCGCTTCCAGAGGGGAGTCTAACGAGGGCAAACATTTGATGGTAGCAGCTTCCCTGCGGGAGATACTCTCTTTGCCAAAATCGCATTATTAGGCGAAAGTAAGTTACAATTCAGTACCCTATCCTAAAGCTTGCTGTTAGGAGGGAATCTGCAGCTTGCAGTGAAAGCGCTTCCAGAGGGGAGTCTAATGAGGGCAAAGATTTGATGGTAGCAGCTTCCCTGCGGGAGATACTCTCTTTGCCAAAATCGCATTATTATGCGAAAGTAAGTTACAATTCAGGAGCCTATCCTAAAGCTTGCTGTTAGGAGGGAATCTGCAGCTTGCAGTGAAAGCGCTTCCAGAGGGGAGTCTAATGAGGGCAAATATTTGATGGTAGCAGCTTCCCTGCGGGAGATATTCTCTTTGCCATAATCGCCTTATTAGCCGCTTTTAAGTTACAATTCAGTACCCTATCCTAAAGCTTGCTGTTAGGAGGGAATCTGCAGCTTGCAGTGAAAGCGCTTCCAGAGGGGAGTCTAATGAGGGCAAACATTTGATGGTAGCAGCTTCCCTGCGGGAGATACTCTCTTTGCCAAAATCGCATTATTAGGCGAAAGTAAGTTACAATTCAGGAGCCTATCCTAAAGCTTGCTGTTAGGAGGGAATCTGCAGCTTGCAGTGAAAGCGCTTCCAGAGGGGAGTCTAATGAGGGCAAGCATTTGATGGTAGCAGCTTCCCTGCGGGAGATAGTCTCTTTGCCAAAATCGCATTATTAGGCGAAAGTAAGCTACAATTCAGGACCCTATCCTAAAGCTTGCTGTTAGGAGGGAATCTGCAGCTTGCAGTGAAAGCGCTTCCAGAGGGGAGTCTAATGAGGGCAAACATTTGATGGTAGCAGCTTCCCTGCGGGAGATACTCTCTTTTCCAAAATCGCATTATTAGGCGAAAGTAAGTTACAATTCAGTACCCTTTCCTAGAGCTTGCTGTTAGGAGGGAATCTGCAGCTTGCAGTGAAAGCGCTTCCAGAGGGGAGTCTAATGAGGGCAAACATTTGATGGTAGCAGCTTCCCTGCGGGATATACTCTCTTTTCCAAAATCGCATTATTAGGCAAAAGTAAGTTACAATTCAGGACCCTATCCTAAAGCTTGCTGTTAGGAGGGAATCTGCAGCTTGCAGTGAAAGCGCTTCCAGAGGGGAGTCTAATGAGGGCAAAGATTTGATGGTAGCAGCTTCCCTGCGGGAGATCCTCTCTTTGCCAAAATCGCATTATTATGCGAAAGTAAGTTACAATTCAGTACCCTATCCTAAAGCTTGCTGTTAGGAGGGAATCTGCAGCTTGCAGTGAAAGCGCTTCCAGAGGGGAGTCTAATGAGGGCAAAGATTTGATGGTAGCAGCTTCCCTGCGGGAGATAGTCTCTTTGCCAAAATCGCCTTATTAGGCGAAAGTAAGTTACAATTCAGGAGCCTATCCTAAAGCTTGCTGTTAGGAGGGAATCTGCAGCTTGCAGTGAAAGCGCTTCCAGAGGAGAGTCTAATGAGGGCAAATATTTGATGGTAGCAGCTTCCCTGCGGGAGATACTCTCTTTGCCAAAATCGCATTATTAGGCGAAAGTAAGTTACAATTCAGTACCCTATCCTAAAGCTTGCTGTTAGGAGGGAATCTGCAGCTTGCAGTGAAAGCGCTTCCAGAGGGGAGTCTAATGAGGGCAAACATTTGATGGTAGCAGCTTCCCTGCGGGAGAAAGTCTCTTTGACAAAATCGCCTTATTAGCCGCAGTTAAGTTACAATTCAGTACCCTATCCTAAAGCTTGCTGTTAGGAGGGAATCTGCAGCTTGCAGTGAAAGCGCTTCCAGAGGGGAGTCTAATGAGGGCAAGCATTTGATGGTAGCAGCTTCCCCTGCGGGAGATACTCTCTTTGCCAAAATCGCATTATTAGGCGAAAGTAAGTTACAATTCAGTACCCTATCCTAAAGCTTGCTGTTAGGAGGGAATCTGCAGCTTGCAGTGAAAGCGCTTCCAGAGGGGAGTCTAACGAGGGCAAACATTTGATGGTAGCAGCTTCCCTGCGGGAGATAGTCTCTTTGCCAAATTCTCCTTATTAGCCGCAGTTAAGTTACAATTCAGTACCCTATCCTAAAGCTTGCTGTTAGGAGGGAATCTGCAGCTTGCAGTGAAAGCGCTTCCAGAGGGGAGTCTATGAGGGGCAAACATTTGATGGTAGCAGCTTCCCTGCGGGAGATACTCTCTTTGCCAAAATCGCATTATTAGGCGAAAGTAATTTACAATTCAGGACCCTATCCTAAAGCTTGCTGTTAGGAGGGAATCTGCAGCTTGCAGTGAAAGCGCTTCCACAGGGGAGTCTAATGAGGGCAAAGATTTGATGTAGCAGCTTCCCCTGCGGGAGATACTCTCTTTGCCAAAATCGCATTATTATGCGAAAGTAAGTTACAATTCAGGACCCTATCCTAAAGCTTGCAGTTAGGAGGGAATCTGCAGCTTGCAGTGAAAGCGCTTCCACAGGGTAGTCTAATGAGGGGAAACATTTGATGGTAGCAGCTTCCCTGCGGGAGATAGTCCTCTTTTCCAAAATCGCATTGTTAGGCCAAAGTAAGTTACAATTCAGTACCCTATCCTAAAGCTTGCTGTTAGGAGGGAATCTGCAGCTTGCAGTGAAAGCGCTTCCAGAGGGGAGTCTAATGAGGGCAAACATTTGATGGTAACAGCTTCCCTGCGGGAGATATTCTCTTTGCCAAAACCGCCTTATTAGCCGCAGTTAAGTTACAATTCAGTACCCTATCCTAAAGCTTGCTGTTAGGAGGGAATCTGCAGCTTGCAGTGAAAGCGCTTCCAGAGGGGAGTCTAATGAGGGGCAAGCATTTGATGGTAGCAGCTTCCCTGCGGGAGATACTCTCTTTGCCAAAATCGCATTATTAGGCGAAAGTAAGTTACAATTCAGTACCCTATCCTAAAGCTTGCTGTTAGGAGGGAATCTGCAGCTTGCAGTGAAAGCGCTTCCAGAGGGGAGTCTAATGAGGGCAAACATTTGATGGTAGCATCTTCCCTGCGGGAGATATTCTCTTTGCCAAATTCTCCTTATTAGCCGCAGTTAAGTTACAATTCAGGACCCTATCCTAAAGCTTGCTGTTAGGAGGGAATCTGCAGCTTGCAGTGAAAGCGCTTCCAGAGGGGAGTCTAATGAGGGCAAACATTTGATGGTAGCAGCTTCCCTGCGGGAGATACTCTCTTTGCCAAAATCGCATTATTAGGCGAAAGTAAGTTACAATTCAGG